>NC_143013.1:160664047-160966953 GCF_055824585.1 Amblyomma mixtum
AGTCCATCAGGACACTGCTGGCCATAGCAGTTGAGAGAAATTGGAAGATGCACCAGATGGACATCCCGACAGCATACTTAAATGATATTCTAAAGGAGAGCGTCTACATGAAACTACCGCAGCCTTTGAATGACTGTAAGAGGTTGAAGTCTGCCTTCTGAAGAAGAGCCTTTACGGGCTACGACAGTCTGGAAGTGGAACCTTGCTTTGGAATATATGCTCAACTCAGAGGGGATTACAAGGTCAAAAGCAGAACCCTCTGTTTATATGAACAAGACGAAGAACCTCACGGTAGGAGTCTACGTTGATGACTTGCTGATCATCGCATAAGATGAGAATGAGATTGCCGACTTCAAGAGCCGCTTGGGTCAAGTATTCGATGCAAAAGACTTGGGTGAGGCTAGCTACATTCTTTCCATACGACTGAAGAGAGAAAGAGGTGGAAAACTAACCCAGGAAAAGACGGCCTACACTAACATCATACTGGAGACGTTTGGCATGTCAGACGCAGAGGCAGTATCGTCCCCTTTGCATCATGGAAGCAAGTACCAAAGAGGAGACAATAACTCAGGAGAGGAGGGAATAATTTATCAAGTGAGGACCTACCTCGCAAGCACAGACAAGCAATTGGTGCATTGCTTTATCTTACCGGAGGCACAAGGCCGGACTTGGCTTTTGCGACTACTTACATGAGCCAGTTCAACGAACATCCCACAGAAGAACATTGGAATGGGCTAAAGCATATTCTTCGCTGTGTGAAACGTACAAAGAATAATGCACTAGTCTACCAGAGAACTAAGAAGTGCATACAAGCTTTTTTCGACGCAGACTGGGCTAGTGACAAAGCTGACAGGAAGTCATTCAGCGGGTACGTGTCCACGCTAGCTGGTTCTGAGATTTACTGGAGTAGCAAGAAGCAGCGAAGCACTGCAATGTCAACAGTCGAAGCAGAATATGTAGCAATGTGTCACGCTGCAAAGGAAGTAATGTGGTTCCAAAACCTCATGAAGGAACTTAATGCGCACGAATTCATGCGCGAACCACACATTTTAATGGCTGACAAGCAGGGTGCAATTGCGCATGGAAAAGCCAAGTTACTTCAGATAAAAGCAAACATATTGACCAAAAGGATTATTTTCTGAGAGAAAAGGTCGAAGAGTTAAAGTTACAATTCCAGTACATCGAGTCGTCGAAGAACTGTGCTGACCTCTTCACTATGGCCTTAAATGGAAGAACGACTCTCAAGCACTATGAATGCTTGGGCATCAAAAGTGTCGGTGCAATGACAGTCCATTAAGGGGGGGCGTTAGTATTGTAATGGCCAGTCACAAGATGGCGCCATGTATACGTTGGTGCGCCGTCACCGTTTCACCTTTGCTTTGCTCTCTCTGTGTGTGTTAATAAAAAATGGCTGAGGCTTAGCTAAGGTTAAGCCTAGTCAGATGCGAAGCATATTGGTGGCTAGGCTTGGTAATACATGGCTTTCCTTGGTTAAATACTTGGTCATTTTAATACAACCACTAGAAGACAACGGCATGGCTACAGCGGAACGCCGACTAACCCCGAGACGCGCTTTGGGTGAGCGCCTAGATTGACACGGAAGCCGCTTCCGCCTGCCCGGTGGTGCGAGCGTTTCACCTACACCGAGTGTGAACGCGCGTTCGAAATGCGCGGGAATGCCGCTCGAGGACATTCCGGCGTCTGTGCGATGGCATCGTTCTCCCTCTCCCAGTGCGTGACGGCGATCTGTCGTGACTTCATTGTGTCACGTGGTGTGACGTCACCATACCACGTGGTCTGCACGGCGTGCAACCACAGCGACGGCGCGAGGTGGACCCCCGTCTTCCTCTGTCGTGACGTCATGTGTCACGTGGTATGTCACGCGGTGGACGTCACTGGACCACGTGGTCTGCACGGCGTGCAACCATAGCGACGGCGCGAGGAGGACCCCCGTCTTCCTCTGTCGTGACGTGATGAGTCACGTGGCATGTCACGCGGTGTGACGTCACTGTACCACGTGGTGTGCACGGCGTGCAACCACAGCGACGGCGCGAGGTGGACCCCGTCTTCTTCTGTCGTGACGTCATGTGTCACGTGGTATGTCACGTGGTGTAACGTCACTGTACCACGTGGTGTGCACGGCGCGTAACCACGGCGAAGGGCTGTAGTGTACCTCTAGTAATATTCTTCGCATAAAAATGGCAGCTTGAATCAGTGACTGCCAAAGATCTGGTCACCCTGCGTACTCAACAAAACCAACACGAACTACACCCCCCCGAACCACACCCTACAGGAAGGGAGGAACACCAGCACCCCTTCGGCGCAATGCATTGCCCTTTGAACGCGAGGCTTTTTGAGGAAAGGAAATGGCGCACTAATTCTCTGCCATCTAGGTGGAGACCCGAAGCGCACAGTAAAGAAAGGGAGGAACGGCACCACCCGTTCGGTGCAAAGCCTTGCCCTTTGAACGCAACGCTTTTTGAGGAAAGGAAATGGCGCAGTAATTCTCTGACATCTCGGTGGAGATCTGAACCGCGGTGTAAAGGAAGGGAGGAACGCCCCCACACGTTCGGCGCGACGCTTTGCCCTTTGAATGCAAGGCTTTTTGAGGAAAGGAAATGGCGCAGTAACTCTCTGTCATCTCGGTGGACACCCGAACCGCACCGGAAAGGTGAGAGGAACTGGCAGCAGTTCAGTAGCTCGCTGGACGGCACACTCAGCACGGCCAAAACGTGGCGCATACTCAAGACCCTCCTCGACCCTACCCAAACCAGGGCCGAAAGCGGGAAAGCTATCAGCAGACTCATCCACACCTTCGAGGGTACGGAAGAGGAACTCCTAGATAAGACCAAAGAGAAATGCTACGGCACGACCTTGCCTGCTGCATACGCGAAACCATATCTGGGGAAAACGAACACCCACTTAGACAGGCCGATCACCAGGGAAGAAGTGTTCGCTGCCGTAAAGGCATGCACGCGCAACACTGCGGCGGGAGCAGACAAGGTCCAGAACGCACTCATACGCAACCTCTGCGACGAGGCGGTCGACCAAGTGACCACCTTCCTCGACGGGCACTGGGCCGCAGGAACGGTTCCTGAAGAGTGGAAGCATGCAGAGGTCGTAATGATCCCCAAACCGGGTAAGAAACTCCAGATCGAAAATCTCCGACCTATCTCACTCACCTCCTGCCTAGGCAAGCTCTACGAGCGAGTCGTTACTCGGAGGCTCCAAAGCTACATGGAAGACGAAGACCTGTACCCCCACAGTATGTTCGGCTTCCGAGCCCACCTCTCCACCCACGACTTCCTCTTACAACTCAAAGAGGAAGTCCTCACCAACGTCCCGAGCGTAGGCGAGAACGTGGTTATGGCCCTCGACGTCAAAGGGGCCTTTGACAACGTTAGCCACACGGCTGTAATGGAAGGACTCGACAACCTCCACTGCGGCGAGAAAATTCACAGCTACGTGAATGCCTTTCTCTCCAACCGCACTGCAACGGTTGGCCTCGGAGACCTTCGCAGCGCTAAATTTTCGACCCCCAACAAAGGCACACCTCAAGGGTCAGTCATCTCGCCATTACTTTTCAACGTGGCCATGATCGGCCTCGCGAGACAACTCGAGAAGATCGAAGGCATACAACACGCAATATACGCTGACGACGTCACGGTCTGGGTTACCACTGGGTCGCTCGGCCATAAAGAACAACGACTGCAAGCAGCGGTTACCTGCGGGAAAGAATATGTCAGTTCACGTGGCCTCGCCTGCTCCACCGAAAAATCCGAACTCCGGCGAGTCCACAAAGGGAAACACAAATAAGGGTCCCTCAATGTCTCCCTCGAAGGAAAGCTAATTTCCGAACGAGACAAGATACGAGTCTTGGGAATGTGGCTGCAGAGCAACCAGCGATGCGGCCATACGATCGGCCTGCGGAATTCGAGAATCGTACTGCGAGCATACCGGACGCAATTCGCCAGACGCTAAAGGTTCGCTCCCTTCCCCGGAACATGGACCCCAACTTGCATGCGGCCCGTAGAGCAGCCCGGGCGAAGTATGTACAGAAAAATCTAGCTACAAAATCCACAACGGTATACACGGACGCGGCTCCGTATACAGGAAGATCACATAACAGCACAGTGGCCGTAGTTATTGATTCCAACCTAAACGAATTAGCTAGCGCCTCAGTGAGGGATTGCACGGTAACCGAAGGGGAGGAGCTGGCCGTAGCTCTAGCTGCGGTAGCCGGTTATCGAAGCAACATGTCCCTTACCATCCTTACAGATTCGAGAGAAGCGTGCCGTAACTACATGAACGGCCACATAGGTCGCGCCGTGCTCCGGCTCCTCCAGAGCGCGACCGCACCAAAAGTCACACAGAGCATTTACTGGGTGCCAGGACACACCAACATAGCGGGGAATGAACGCGCCGACGAGGCAGCTCGAGGGTATACGAGCCGAGCTTCCTCCCAATCGGACGATCTACCCGACCGAGTCGGCCCTACGTACTCAGACATTCTCAACTACTATAATGGGGTACGGATCCGCTATCCGCCGCCTCATCCTGATCTAAATCAACTAGAGGCAGTATATTGGCGCAGATTGCAGACAGGAACATTCCCAAACCTGCATATCCTTAGCAAGATTTACCCGACGCAATATGGGGACACTTGCCCGTGGTGTGGCAGCAAACCATCGTTGTACCACATCACGTGGGAATGCAGTAAGAACGACAGCTTTCGCAAAGAACCGAGTGCAGAACAGTGGTGTGGGAGCCGGCTCTCCAGCGGCGATCTGGGTTGCCAACAAGGTCTGATCCAGCACGCCCAACGAGCAGCGAAGCTCAGCGGAGCCCTGGAATAGCAACAAAACAGGTGTAGACTACATGGACGCCTCCGGCCCTCACCACGGGGGATGGTACACGGCCGCTCTAGTTCACAACAGCAACACAGTTAACGGCCT
Source organism: Amblyomma mixtum (assembly GCF_055824585.1). Classification (NCBI taxonomy): domain Eukaryota; kingdom Metazoa; phylum Arthropoda; class Arachnida; order Ixodida; family Ixodidae; genus Amblyomma; species Amblyomma mixtum. Next base: position 160,669,003 of record NC_143013.1, read on the forward strand.
CAGTTTCAGAGCCCGCAGTGCAACACAAGCAGAAGAGGTCGCGATTGCTCTCGCGGCCTCACATTCCAATTCAAAATACATAATCACCGACTCGCGAGGGGCCTGTCGGAACGTCGAACAAGGCTGCACTCCCTTCCTAGCCTATCGAATATACCAAAAATTCAGGGGCAATTTGACAGTCTAAAGTGGGTAGAAGCGGAAGCGTTTTCCGCACCACCTTCGCTGTTTCTGTGGCACTGGTGGCATCACATATAATTGAGTACTAATTACTAAGTGATGACAAATCGCTAATTTATGGTTAATTACTGATTAATGGCTGAATACTAATTAACTTCTAATTAATGACGCTTAATCTTCGCCTTTAGGAGTCGAACGCGACAGCGTGTTGTTGCGCTGCCAGGGTGTCCACGGAACGCCACCACTCGTTCGGCGCGATGCCTCGCCCTTTGAACGCAATGCTTTTTTGAGGAAAGGAAATGGCGCAGTAATTCTCTGTCATCTCGGTGTACACCTGAACCGCACCGTAGAGGAAGGGAGGAAGTGGGAGTGAAAGAAGATAGATAAAGAGGAGCCGTAATGAAGAAAATGAAAATTGTATTTGAGGAAAGGAAATTACGCAGTAACTGTCTCACAAAATTCAGGGGGGCACTTTTTTGACCTGAAGTGTGGTCACTGATGTGTGGTTAAGATGTTAAGCTTCGCCCCTAAGAGTGGAACGCGACAGCGTCTTGCAACGCTGCCAAGGAGTCGATAGAACGCCATCGCCCATTCGGTTCTAGGCCTCGCTCGTCGGTAAATTGGCTTTTGAGGAAAGGAAATGTATCTGTCTCTCATTTGTCGGTGGACACCTAAACCTCGCCGGAAGGGAATGGAGGAGGATGAGAGTGAGTGAAGACACCGTATTCACTAAACGCGCCTTTGTTCATTCCAAACCATCGAGCTGGCATGGCGGAGTGGATAGCGTGCTCGTCTCTCACGCCGAAGACCGGGGTTCGATTCCTGAGCTCGAGCAATTTCTTCATCGGTTTTATTTATTTATATGGCCTGACTAGTAAAGCTAATTAGGCTAATTAGTAATTAAGCAATTAACTAAGCTCTGTCACACTTACTTGGAGCATCACTATACGATCCCTTCAATAGACGATATGCGAAATGCGCAGCGCCATCTCTCGACGCTCCGAGAACTAAGTCCTCCATGTTGGCACGGTACAGAAAACGAAACCGCTGCCCAGCGTTGGGTTAAAACGGCTGCGCTTCGTTTGAAAAGTAAAATGCCGATGCAGTGTTGCGCTACCCTCTACACTGTGAAAAGATACTACGATGCGTGCCAGAACTAGGTGCGTTCCAGCTTTTCGCTTTTCTATTTTTTTTACTCCGTCCCAACGTTTTAGTAACACAAAACGCCATGCGAGGTATCATGTGTCAGCACGCGGATCAGTGCGCAGCTTTCGCTTTCTGCGCTGATTTTTGACAAATCTCTCGAGGTGATTTGCGTTTAAATTAAGATAAGGACCACAACCTTTGTTGTCTCTGATCAAAATTAGAAGCCGATTTCGTGCATTTCTCAACTCTCCGGTCGGGCGTGAATATATATAGACGTATACTTGAACAACGTAATAGAGAAGGTAATTTTTTTGAGCGGGCCAATCGCTCGTGCCGTGGCGAAATAAGTTCACTCAAGAACCATATGCCGATTACTGCTTAGTTTGCTACGTGTTCAGTTAAGTTTTTCCCGCGTTCAATTAGTTTTAGAAGGGCCAGCAAACTCTCTGGACCATACGCATATGAAGCAATACACCCTACGTATAAAAACTGAGGTGCGAATGCTTTATTTCTTGAGGATTCCTATACCTTCCATATCTGCGGCGACGAAAATCTAAAAAAAAGAAGCGAATAATATAGCTACTTTATTATGAAGGAGGGACGCATTTCTAAGCTAGAAAGTTCGTGCAACAGTGTTCTGAAAACGCTTCAGGCCGTCAGATTTTGTTATCGTTGTGGCAAGCTTCAACAGCTTGCTTCGCAACAAAGCCATTTGTCCAAGTTTGGGAGTAAGCTAATTAAGTTTCGGAAGCAACCGAACATGCTAATTTCGCCCCTGCACACACAACTTGACCAGCGTATCGAGTCCGTGCAGGCACCTACAGCTGTACGCTCTTTCTCTAATCAAGCCGCCGCGGTAGCTCAGTGCTTATCTGAAAAAAAAAAAAAACTGCGTCTTTGCTTACATTTTGAATTATATATGCCCACTTTCTTTTTGGTAATATCGATTGACAACATCGCAATACTCGCTTCAACTGCGTCTTAAGCAAGACGCGGTTTCAACGAATTGCGGCGAAAATCAACCGACGCCGGGCTCTGAAACGGTGACGTTGAAAACCGCAGATGCGCATTGCACATTACAGTAAAGGAATCGAATTACGCAGCTGGTCGAGGGTCTTGTGTGATTATACTGCAATGCACGAAGCTCCTGGCGTCGGCGCGAACGAAAGTTCGCACTATCACAGAAGTTTGTCAACACACGTGCGCACTTAACGCAAAATAACCGCTCGCTACCCTACCAGATGAATTCACGTCCACCTGGGAATAAAATAGCCATGATAATGCGAGATGCTTGAACTGGTGCTTTAATGCGAGCATTAAAACGACAACAGCACACGGTCACGGTTCGACTTTCCAACCCACTTTCGAGTGCCGATTATTGCGATCATCAGCGCCAGACTTAAAGCGAAGCTGAGGACGCGGTAGGAGTAAGCTGGCGCTTATTGAAAGCACCTACATTTAGTCAAAGATCAGCTGTGAAAACAACGCAGCAGCTGAAGCTTGCCTGTTGAAATTCCACTCGCAAGAAGAAAGTACGCATAGCAAACGATGCACCAGCTCGACGAGCTCGACCGCGCCAAGATGGAAACCGGAAGTTGTGGGCGCGGTGTTGCCAGACCGCCAAGCAATTTCGCATATCGTCTATTGGTTGCATGGTTACTAGCCTAAGTACAATTGGCCCCGTTTGAAATTTGCGCACTGTGACGTCACGACCGTTTCCACCAATTGAAAAGCGTGACATTTTCTGTCGACAACTGCTGCTTACAACGATGAGACATTAAAGGCTTCCGCCTTAAAATTGCATACGGGATACGGACCGCGCACACCGTTACCTCATATGGGCCCCTGCTCATCAGGGGTTGGCAGGAAACGAGGCAGCAGACGCAGCCGCCCGTGCGCTCTCTCACCGGGCTGTTTTCTCCTCCCCACGTGATCAAGAACCCGCCTTTAATCCGGTCTATACGTTCAAAAATATCGCAACCTACTATCAAGATAGCCATCGCCTTTACCCTAGCCCATGTAAAGGCCTCAAGAAGGCGGATGAGCGGCTTCTCCGCCTCTTCACCGATGCATTGCTGTGCCCGGCAGCCCTAAAACATTTCGACCCCTCCTTTAGCGGCAACTGCCCGCACTGTGTGCGGTGTCTTCGGACACCTATCACATGGTGTGGGCCTGCCCCTCCAACCCGGCCATTCCCCCTATCTCCAACCCAACCCGGGAGGACTGGGAGGCGATCCTGCTCGGCTGCCACGACTTACAGGCCCAACAAGCCTTAGTCGGGCGCGCCCGGGCGGCGGCTACCGCCACTGAGGTCCCAAACTAGGGACCTCCACCTACTGTTTGTAAGGATCGGCCCCTCACGGGCTGATCCAAACACCTCCTGTCCGTTCTGAATAAATGTTTTCACCACCACCACCCCTGAATTAGGGGCACCGACCCTGTGAGAAGAAGGAAGATGGACCTCTTTCTCGTCTGCTACTAGCACCGTTCTAGAGCATTAAAAGTCTTTCCTACCTACCTATCCACCACCCGCTCAGTGCGATGCCTTGGACTTTGAACGCAACGCTTTTTGAGGAAAGGCAATGGCACAGTAATTCTCTGTCACCTGGGTGGACACCAGAAGCGCACCGTAACGGAAGGGAGGAACGCCACCACCCGTTCAGCGCGAGGCCTTTGAACGCAACGCTTTTTGAGGAAAAGAAATGGCGCAGTAATTCTCTGTCATCTCGGTGGACACCCGAACTGCACCGTACAGGAACGAAGGGACGCCACCACACGTTCGGCGCGACGCTACCGGTGCTTGTGTGCCGGTCCTGTAGGAGCGCATAGTCTCGTTAAATCCCGTATGGTGCCCGGATGATCTCGTTTCAGTGCCCAGATGAGTGGAATTTAGTGCCCGGGTGTTCGCTCTCGGTCTCGGCGTGACGGCACCACACTGCCACAACGGGAGCTAAAAGCATTTCATGCTTAAAACACGAACATGTAAGGGTGAGTGCATTACCCTCCCGCCTTAAGAAACCGCAACTGGCACAAGATGCGTAATGCAATATGAAAAACGAGAGCACGTGCACGGGTCTGGTGAAAACAAAAGGTGCTGGAAGGGTCAACGACCCCTTTAAGCTTAACAAGACCCTTCGGTTAATTGATGCGGCTCGAAAATACACGGCTAAGTGCTCTAGCGTCTCGACCAAAGAAGGCATTTTAAAAAATTGTGACGCAACAGATGCTGCACAAGAAATGAGAACGAGCGCACATGCAGGACTAACGTAAAACAAGAGCTGGCCGGAAGTGCAAGGACCCGTCAAGGCTGAGCGAGGCGTGCTAGGACAACCATTAAGGTACGCATAAGCAAACGCAAGCTGCAAAACAATTTTCAATAAAAAGTCTCAGTAAAAACATGTCACTGTAAAAAAAGAAACCGCAATAAATTAACTACGAAAGCAGGACCGGTGGGAAAACAAGTTTAGGCTAGTAGGGTTACGGTCCACTTCAGCCTTTTTCTTAACGAGGCTTAGCCAACAAATGCCTCGATTCAAGTTTCTTCTGACTCTGGTCACCTCCCTAGCCAACACCCTTCAGAAAGGCATCCCAGCGCTGCAAGAACGCACAAAGGCTTCGGCTGGAGGCGAGAGGAGAAAAATCCTCAAGTTACTACAATCACTGATTCCTGTCAATGCCTCTCCCCTGCTGTCGCCGGCGAAAACGGTACAAAAAGCTCACCATTGCCTTGTCGACGTCTGCAGTGGCGATGCCTTCCGACCCAGGACAAGTGCAGGCCACCAGCACGAAGTGGAGTGCCTCCACGGAGGCCAGCAACCGGGTCAGGGTACCAGCTCAGGAGCGTAGAGTCCGGGACCACAGCGGCAAGGCATCGAATTTCTTCTGCGTGCTGCTGGCGCGGCACGAGAAAGCCCGGCTCTGGCGTCTCGGCGCAGCGCGTTCGAGAGGAGGCGGGAGCTGTGCATGCCTTCTTTGTCTTCTCTGTAAAAATAGCAGATGCTCATGCGGGGGGATTGTCCGTGGTACAGCGGCGAATGCGAAGGATGCATTGGCACGGGAAAAAAGGCGTGATGCGGCGAAGTGGAATAGTGGAATGACTGAAAATAGACAAAAAGGTATGTTAATTGCTGAAAAATTTTCATTTCATCAACGAAAAATTGCCCGCGCGGCAGCCTGACTGCTCTCGGCAGCGCGTGCTTCGGTTTGGTGCTGCTAGAAACGCTGACTGCCAGTGAACGCCGTCCTGTGCTGTGTGCTTTGTGCTCAAAAAAGCCATTGCGAAATAAACAAATTAAAGTGACCAAAGATAGAATAAAGTACACATTGTGTACATTCGGGGAAATTTTATGTATAGTTAACAAGGTAGAACACCAGTTGCAATAACGTAATTTTGTAAGTAGCCGCAAAGACTACTTTACGAGAATCCCTTGGCGCCCGCACGGAACGACAGAGCTGGTAGAGACACGGGGAGTCCTAACCTCATCTGAGGGACCTTAAAATATTGCGGTGCGGCCCCTCACTGGGGTTGCGCCGGCTCCCGACCAGAGCTAATCCGATCGCCCTTAAATAAATACAACAAGATGGCTACCAGATGTAATAGGAATGCTAAAAACTTTGAAAAATTCCAGATCATCGAATGGAACTGCAGGGGTTTCAGAGCTTGGAAAAAGCGGTCACACCTCCAGCTTTACCTGCAGTCCCTAGGTGACATGCCGGCGCTCATTGCCCTGCAGGAGCCCGGCATAGACGCTAAATTATCAGGCTACAGCACCTTTCAGGGGAGCCCCTCTACGTGCATCCTGGTGAATTAGGCTTACACCGTGGTTCAGGTCGACTTAGACTTGAGTACCGAGCAAGAATATACTATGGTCCGAGTACTGCCTCTCAGTCGCCGCGACCCGTCAATACATATCCTCAACATATAGTGCCCTCCGCGTAAGCCGCGCGTAACTTTCAATGAAATCTTCCTTCGCGCGATAAAATTGGCAGCCAAAGAGCCTCTAGTGATCGTTGGAGACTTCAATGCTCCCAGCCTTCATTGGGGCTACCACTTGGAACAGGCAAGAGGACGTAAGCTGGCGGAGATCATCTCCACCCTCAGCCTCGCATTGCTCACGGACCCGGCGTATCCCACTGGAGTGGGGAATTCGGTAACCCGCGACACGTGTCCAGACCTTTCTCTCGTTAAAAATGCTAGAGTGGCTGCCTGGGAGAACTTGGGAGATTCTCTAGGTAGCGATCACCTCCTTCTCCGGATTACACTCGAGGCAAAGGCAGCGCGAAAAAAATGGGGTCAGGCCAAACTGACCGATTGGCACAAATTCCGGAATCACACTATCCCTCCCGTACTATTTTCCTGCGGCTACGCGGAGTGGGCTAACCACATATACAACATTCAGAAACAACACGTCACAACACTACAAACCACCGAAGAGATCCCCGCAGTGGACACCCACCTCCTGCATTTGTGGGAGGCGCGCCGGAGCTTAACTAAACGGTGGAAAAAGCAGAAAACTAATCGCAAATTACGCGACCGCATAGCCAAACTCACAGAGCAGGCTGCAGCGTATGCTGCCGAGCTCTCAGATTCAAATTGGATAGCACGCTGCGACGCCGCAGCTCATCAGATGAGCTCGAAGGGGACGTGGCGTCTCTTTCGCAGTCTAATCGACCCCTCCCAAACAAGAGGGGAGACGCAAAAGCAGCTCCGGCGGGCTCTGCAAGGGTTCCAAGGTACGACGGCGCAACTTGCGGACACTCTGTGCGGCAGATATCTCTGTCGTATGGAGGACCCGCCTGGGCCAGAGTACATGTACTCTGGCAGGCCTAATGAAACACTCGATGCCCCTTTTGAGTTGCACGACCTTAAGGCGGCCTTAGCAAAAATGCGCTGGGGTACGGCTCCGGGACGGGACCACATAACAGTGAACCTGTTGGCGAACCTACCGGATTCAGCCTACCTTCATTTATTAGAATACATCAACCAGATCTGGGACGGGCGTCCACTCCCTCCCGAGTGGAAAACGTCACTTGTGACGTTTATCCCTAAAACAGGTAAGGCCGTGAATACGGACCACCTGAGGCCCATATCACTGACCTCATGTGCGGGCAAGCTTATGGAGACGATGGTACGGGATCCCCTCTCTCCATACCTGGAGAGTAAGGGCTTCTTTGCAGTCACCATGTGCGGGTTTCGCCCTCACATGTCTGCACAGGATGTCCTTCTCCAGCTGCACAGGGATGTAATACGACCCACAACAATGGAACACAATGACAAAGCCATCCTTGCGCTTGGTCTGAAAGAGACTTTCGACAATGTGAAACACGGAAGCATCCTGGCCAACTTGAGTTCTACCGATTGTGGGGCTAGGACCTACGCGTATGTAAGAGATTTCTTGTCTAATCGCCAGGCCTTTCTTCGGATTGAGGACGAGGAATACGGCCCTTACATGATGGGAACACGGGGTACACTCTTAGAACTAAAGGAGTGCAGAGGAGTGCCCAGAACACACTTTGAAGGAGTATTCGCTTGTCCCATATTCCACTCCTTTTTCCAGAATAAAATTACTCCCTCTGGACAAAGAGTGATCCAACACCTACTCAAGGAGTACTGTACTACTCCTGCAATAGAGTACAGGCACTCCTCCGAGGGAGTAAAGCTACCACATTGAAACAGCATCCTACTACTCTTTCAGGTAGAGTTCCAGGACTCCGTTTGTTAGAGTGACTATACTCCTTCAAGGAGTATCAGCCCAGATCTTATTTTACTCCTTCAAAAGGAGTTTCACGTGTTTTCAATGTGTCCTACTAATTTTCTTATTTCGCATATTCTTCAGAGCAAATTGGTCATATGTTTTGCAGGATCCACCTGCGCTACATCTACAAAAGAGTAATGAGCAAAAGGGATTATAATCTTTGAGTAGAATAATTTTTGCTCATACAACTACTTTATGGATACACTACAGTTTGCACATTAGTATGGTGCTCTGTCTGCGTTGGGAATAACAATGGTTCAAGAAATAATGACACAAATGTACAACACTGATAACTTTTATTTCTCAAGTCATTGCTGTGATTGCTGTGGCTGCCCAAAACACGCTCGGGAGGCGCTCGCTAGGATCAAGCCCCATTAGTGTCTCAAGCAGCAGACAAGCCCGCTTTGTTTTTGGGGTGTACTTGACATTAAATGCCAAGAACACTGCAAAAAGCAAAGTAAACCCATCTACCAAATCCACCGCAGTGAGCTGTAAGCGGTCAAAAGAAACTAACATGCTGGATGATGCCGTAGCTTGCTCGGCTGAGTGAAGGAGCTTTGGCTATGCGTGCATTTCTCCGGGTGCCTGCAAACATGAATGAACATAATGCAAGTAAGAGTCAATTCCAATGCCCTTTTCATACTATCCTGCATGTAACCCCATGAAAAAAAAGAACGAATACAACTAGAATGTACTGATCGTGTGTCATGTCACCACTAGTGTGTACCTATATTGTGACCAAGTGCAGACACGTTTCATTGCAAACCTTCATTCAGAGCTACAATTTTATGAAGCCCAATGCAATTATCACTATGCTAGTCCTTTCAAAAGCTGTGTGCATGTAAAACAAGCACATATTTACCAAATGAAAATTTTAACATGAGCAAGCTCTTCTGCAAGTATCATGATCAGCCTGACTACGCCCACTGCAAGGCAAAGGCCTCTCCCATGTTCTCCAATTAACCCTGTCCTTCGCCAGCTATGTCCACCGTGTTCCTGCAAACCTCCGCCCATGGAACTTTTTGCTGCTTCCTGCTACGCTTGCCTTCTCTTGGAATCCACTCCGTTACCCTTAAGGACCAGCGATTATCTTGCCTTCGTCTTACATGCCCTGCCCAAGCACCCTTTGTTCTCCTGTTTCGACTAGGATGTCTTCAACCCGCGTTTGTTCCCTCACCCACTCCGCCTGCTTCCGATCTCTTAACGTTACGCCTATCATTTTAGAGCGCACCTCTTTGGCGTCCGTTCCTGGGTTTCGCGTCGTCGTCGGCGTTGTCGTCGGCCTCGTAACCAGCTCCGCCCCCCTTTCATCCCCCCAGCGCTAGCAGCGACCGACTGATACCGCTGGATGCTGCTGACGCCGCTAGAGAGTCCAGATAACGTGACTGCATAGAACACCGTCGCCGCCATGCAGAAAGAGGAGGAAAGGGTCCCCCCCCTCTTCTTGTGTGGCGGATAGGGTGCTCTTTAGTTGCCGACGCGCCGGTTATTTCACGTAGGCCCCGGCACGTCGACGAATACGTGACCACCTTCCCACGGCTAGACCTGGTTCTTAGCGCTGCGGAAGCGAGGGTATCATATTGTTTGTGTCGGCATCGGCGGCGTTGTCCCTGAAACCAACTCCGCAGCTGGGGTTGACTCACTATCGAAAAGGTGAAACAGCTTATTTGCTGCGCTCAAATTTCGCATTAGGAAGTAACGTAATCGTCGGTAATTTTTTATTTCCATAGCTCGTTGCGTTGTCCTTAACTTAAGCTGAACTCTCGTTAGCCTCCACGTTTCTGCCCCATAGGTGAATACCGGTAGGATACAGCTGTTGTATACTTTTCTCTTGAGGGGTATTGAAAAACTGCCATTCATGATCTGAGAAAACCTGCCATATGCACTCCACCCCATTCATATTCCTCTAGTTATTACCCTTCATGATCCGGATCAGCGGTCACTACCTGCTCTAAGTAAATGTATTCCCTTATCACTTCCAGTCATTTCTAAAACCACACCTATTGTGCTTGACGGTTTCTTGTCACATAATACATTGTGCAGTTTAAAATATAGGGTAACCTTGAATCGGGAAAACACTTAAACCAATGACAGTTTTCTTGCTGAAGAGAAATGGCTGTTGCAATTCCTGTTTCTCAGATACCATTAACTGAATTTCATGCTCTAAAATAGTGAAGGAAAAATTCAAAATTTTTCATCTCAAAGAGGCAGACAACAAATTTCAGTTTGGTTTGGGTTGGTTTATGGTGTTTAACGTCCCAAAGCAACCCAGGCTATGAGAGACGACGTAGTGAAGGGCTCCGGAAATTTCGACCACCTGGGGTTCTTTAACGTGCACTGACATCCCTTAGCAAAAACTAATACGTTTGGAATATACGGAGGTCTATTTAAAATGTATTTTAAACATATTTTGTATTCATGAATGCACTAAAAATATGTAGGAAATACGTTTCTGAAATTTCATGCTTGGTATTCGAAATATATTTTTAAAATGTGCCAAAAATACCTCACTTAAAGCATACTTCGAGCACTTTTCAAATACATGAAAAAATATGCATGCAGTTTTAGCATCTTGTCAGTGTATTAAAAGTGTATTTTCGGAAATATGAAATTAATTCATCGAATGTATACTTCAATTCTAGAAAACGGGCAGCCCTTGTAAACGTATATGTATGCAGTTTTAGCATCTTGTCAATGTATTAAAAGTGAACTTTCGTAAATATGAAATTAATTCATCCGAAATATATTTCAATCCTAACAAACGGGCAGTCCTTTTAAACGTCTTTGCACACTTCTAGCTGCCATGAACAGTCGAGTGCTCGAAATCGTGTTTCGGGAAATGGCATTTGCGTGTCGTCAATGTATTTGAAGTGTACTTCCGTAAATACGTAATTAATTCGTCCAAAGAACACTGAAATTCTAGCAAATTGGCAGTCCGCATTAGCATATTTGCAGCGCACTACAAGCTGTCGTTGAACAATCTAATGCTCAAAATCGAGTTTCGGGACATCGCATTTTGGTGCTGGCCATCTATTTAAAGTGTACTTTCGTAAATACGCAATTAATCCGTCTGAAGTATATTTAAATTCTAACAAATGGGTTGTCCGCGTAAACATATTTGCATTACACTTCAAGCTACCGTGGAACAATCTAGGGCTCGAAATGACGTTTCAGCGAAGAGTGAAAACTTTCCCTTTCTTGTCATCCTTTCGTTTATGGTAACTTCTAGCAGGAAGGTGATCACCACTTATACCCCTGCTACACGGGCGCTTCGAATGCCTTCCAGCCGAATGTCATCTAACGATGCTACACGTGTTCTGTCTAAGGGAGTGCTTGAAGATAATATTACGCCAATGAATATTAACCGCGTCAGCATGAAATTTCCCCGGGAGTGCGCCGATGAGGACGACTGCACTCATACTGTTGTTTACATCGCTTGTTTACATAACATAAAACGCAATCTGCGCTTTGGTTCTAATAAACAATCTGTTTTCTTTTTTGCTGGTTGTACTCGTGATTGTTTACGCAGTGCTACAATGTGTGGGAAGCGATGATGCGATCGCACGCCTGAGAAAGCCGGGTTGTTGGCATCGCGCAGGACTGGCGCTTCTCGCTTCTTGTCCCGGCTTTCTCCGACGTGACCAGTATTTTTTTTTAAACTACTTTATCCAGAAGTATGTATGGCGACTGTTCGCTTTAACTGAAACGGCCTAACTTGTTATCCACAAGCTAGCGACGGCGACGACTGCTGCTGGCCGTAAAGCACGGCTCGGCAGTCTGGGTCACACCGGCGATACCCGTTCATCGTACGCGTGCCCTGCGATGTAAGCAATAGTTGATTTCAGGTCACTGTTGCCAAAACTACACCTGGTGACCGTTTGCATTCGCTCTTCACAACCGCCGAAATCACAGATCCAACCCTGCGAACTCGCTGGGCCTAGTCGTCGCGGAAGGGAACAGAGCCGTCGTCGATTGAAACTGATTTTGCAAGCGCTTATCGCTGGTGAGTGTTCAGGTATGCACACGTGAAATATAGCCGTTCGTTTCGCTCATTTAGAAGTGCGAGCATACACACACCGCCGCCTCATCACCGTGCTCTCGCTCAGCCGCTGACAAGGCTGACCGTCCGCCGACCGGATTCGTCGGTGTCGTTGGCCTGAAAAACGTGTCCCTCTAGATCATATTATAGTAAACTAGATATTTCACTATAATTACATGCTGTTGTTCAGCGTGATATATACTGTCGTTGTCGGACCAGTGTGACCGCCGTCGTCGTCGTCGCTGTACACTGAAAACGAGCTGAGGCTTTCGAATTCGTTTCGAAAGTGTCGTGCAGCACCGCGGCAGTCCATCGAGTCCGAATGTCATTCCTATTCTCGAATGCCATTCCACTCAATGTCATTCGAACATTTCCGTGTGAGAACGTGATAGCATTATACCAGGAAAAGCGCCTTGGGTACTTCTGGGCCCGAATAAGCCAGCGGAAAGGACCCCGTGTGGCAGGGCAGACCGGCTCCCTTACACGCCCATGTATCTGTTGGTTGACAGTTCGACTCCTGACCTGTGCCTGACGCAAGTTTCAACTAGTAATTCTGTTCTCAATTAATCCCAGATTCGAACGCGACCAGTAGGGTACTTCTGCGATAATTTGGAAGCCCACAGTATTTGCGCAAAAAAAGGCATCACCGTGCAAAATAGTGCGTCGCTTTCGCTGGGTATATATACGGCAAGCCAAGTACAGCGCTTGTCGTAGGATTTGTTGTTTGCTGTGTCGCTGTCGTCTTGGTATGCTGTATGTAGGTATCTCCCGTTCCCATTCAATCACGTGACCTTATAATATCAGACTCCTGTTGATTAATGATAAATACCCGTGTACGATTTGTTAACACTCCAGTTGATGAATTAACCCGTGTCATTCCAAGGAGCCGCCCAGTAGACTTGTTTTAAGCCCGAGTAAACACATTTTTAATGTATTAAATGTACATTTTTAGTATATTTCTGATGTATATTTTTATTGTATTTTTAATGCATTATAAATATGCTAAGCGGGCAAAAATGTATTTTTCACGTATTTTTAAGAACGTTTAAAATATTATTCCTAGTATACTTAGAAAGCATTCGTATTGCAGTTTAAGCATAGGGACGAAAAAATGCGAAATAAATATGAAATTAATACAATACGTTTGAAATGCATTTTTAGCACATCCTCTTTTTCGCTAAGGGATCGCACAGTACACGGGCCTCTAGAATTTCTCCTCCAAAGAAATTCCAGCCGCCGCGGCCGGGATCGAACCCGCGTCTTTTGGGTCAGCAGCCGAGCAAATTTCAGTTGCACATTTTTTTTTAATGATGCATAAGGCATTACTATGCACGGATAACCACACAGTATTCGCCTATGACTGCTAAATAATTTGTAATTAAATATCTTCTCTCTCCTGCTTCACTTTTTAAAACTGAGCAATGGCAATGGCATCAAAGGTCAGTATAAGCCAGGGGAGGCATGAGGAAAACTGCAATATAATTGCGGCTTTGTCATTCATTGTGATTCCGACTCTTAAGGCAGGCTTAAGGCAACAAAGAAGAAAAGCCTCAACTACTGTCCTGGTGCTGGGACGTCTAATAAGAGCTCAGAAGGACTCGGTTTCAATACGCCAGACCCTCCGCATAACATTACCCTGTGCGAAAATACCCCACCCCACCCTAGCTTAATTTCTGTCCACATGCACCAAGGCTCACTGCACCTGTTATAAATATTGCCCTAAATATTGCAATCAAGCTGCCCGTGTATGCATAGGCTATCTGTGCATGGAGAAAGAAAGAAGTTGTTAGGAATGTTTCACACCAAAAACAGAAAAAAAGGCAGCCTGTTTCTCAGAAACAGCTAAGAGCATGAAATGGTGTGTCCAAAAAGATTAGGCTGCTTTGTACTTATTTATGACAACGAGAACTGTCACAGCTGCGCTTTCAAAAATTCAGGAGCTTTGTGCACAAACGTAGCTTCCGTATGCACGTCTTGCAGCACCAACGCTTCCGAATTGAAACGACCGATGAATATGCACAGGAAAAAGCAAATAGCGAGCGCTTGATTTTAAAAGAAAAGCTACCTTGCACAATCAGAAATTTCGCGACAGAACCTTCCAAACAGTGACGTATACTGGTTGCGGTATACCGAATATATACCTAGCAAATAAGTGTGCGCTTTGTTAACGAGCGGGATTCTGTGGCGGCAATGCTACAGCTCCAATTCCGAAAAACTAACGCTGCAAAAATTGAGTTTACAAAATACGTGCGAATGCACGATACACTTCTGCACGCATTTAGAACTTTCAGTTGTGAAACACAAACAACGAATCTTGTGTATGCGTCTTCCTTGGCTGGTAAAAAAATTCTTCTATAAGTCTCCAGTTTGCCTGTGTACTCCACAAATTCTAGGATCCCTGTCCGCTACATGTCAAATTTCACTGAAGCGGAAGTAATACAACCCACAGCTGATGATCTGCTAGGGCAACAGGATTTCAAAAGTTTGAGAAGGGCAGTGGGAGTCCAATCCAGGTGGAGTAGTGAAATTTGACTAGTAACAGACAGGGATCCTCCAATCTGTGGAGGACACCGGCAAATTGGAGACTTACGGAGGAATATTTTACCCGCCAAGGAACACACATACACAACAGGGAACCACAGAGGACTATGGCTTTTACCAGCCCTTGTCCTGTGCCGTTCTCTCTTGTGTATGCGTCTTTTTTGGCTGGTAAAAAAATTCTTCCATAAGTCTCCAATTTGCCTGTGTTCTCAACAAACCGCAGGATCCCTGTCCACTACTAGTCAAATATTTCAACTCCACCTGGCTTGGACTCCCACCGCCCTTCTCTGTGGAGAAAGGGTGACAGCAGCTGGCAAAGGACAAGGTTAACTGCAGATCAACTGGGGAAGCATTATCCTCCACTGATTTTGACGGCAGGTTCACAAGACAAACAAAATCAACTCGAGGAGCGGGGTGCACATCATGCGACTGAATGTCAATGGCCAGTGAAAATGGCACCAGCACTGTGGAATGCACATGCAGAAAACGAGACGCATTTTTTTGTCAACTTTGAGTAGCAGTCTACTGCACTTTTAAAGAGCAAAGCTCTCAAGTATGGCAACACTGGCACTTTTTGTTTTACTGGGGTGAGGGTCGTCGTGAGGGTTGAAGTCCATATTTCTTTTACATCGACTGTGTTAATTGCGAGCTATGTTTACCTAATAGGGGCTGGGCATCTAACATCACCGTTATTTCTTTGCAGCAGTTAAAACAATACAGCACACATTTTATAACATGCTTAACGAATTTTTGGGAGCAGCATGCTTTTACCCTTCTACTATTTGTTGCTACTGAATCAGTTTGGCGTTGACAAAAGATCTGTAATAAGGAGTAATTACTAATTGACATCCACTCGAGCACAGCCAAATGGCTACAAAGGAAAGCTACACAGTTTCACAGAAACTTCGTAGTTAAAGAAAGATTCGTCCTGGTCCGGTGTTCGAACTCAGAACCACCACTCACTGGAGCAGTCGCTCTACAAATTTGTCCAACCTGGACGGCAAGGTTATGGTAGGGCGAGAGCGAATTGATCAATAACTCGAGTGGGAACTGTGTTGGTCCAATGTTTTAGGACCCCTAAAACATTGGACAAACTCAGTTCCCGCATCATGTTACCTCTAAAACATTGGACAAACTGAGTTCCCGCTTCATGTTACAATACTGAGTGACATTTTGGTCTATACACCAGAAATACCGGTAAAGCATCATGATAGAACACAATGTTTTTTAAAGGGATAAAGGAATATGTTCGCCCTTTCAGAGGGCACATATGCATAAGAGGCAACATGTGTGAAATAGTCACTGCACCTGAAGCAGTGTAAACTCCATTATGTTAACAGCAGCAGTCAAAAGCTTCACGAGCGACTATTTCATACAGATCATGCAATTACATCCATGTAATTCAGGATCAGATTCATGTGATTATACAGGGAGGTACTGCTGCTAAGTGCACGTAGAGCTCTGCATGCCTTTCTAAACCCGGCTGTGAGCCTATGTCTACGAAATGTTTCTAAATAGGCAGGTAAGGTATGCATCACTGGAAAACAATACCTACCACAAACAGCTGAGGAGAGATAGCACAGCCAAAAGCTGGAAGCACGAATGACCCACTAGATACTGGCAGCTGGCAACTGCAAATAAATATGTCAGAGCAACTGCTGTCAGTGGCCGTAACAATGTCATGAATGACAAGAGAAGAAATTGTCTACTGCTTCATAAATTAGAATAAGGTATTAACATAGGAACACAAAAAGCAATGAGATGGCCCATGACAAAAGAAATGAACAGATTGTATGTGATGCACCGATATACATTTTTTCAGTAGATTTACATGACTGTCACAACCGTATAGAAAGATGAGCAGGCTGGAATACCACTATTTTTATGCATGATGAAAAGAGCGTGACTATTCGAATATAGCATGCACAGGATTTAATTATTACTACTAGGGTGCTTTGCAGCAGCACCGAAGGTATTTTTAAATTGAACGTAGCGACCAGTAGACCCGTCTGCTTTGCACAAATGACGAGAGGATGGAAAAGGCATGCATTCATTAGCAAGAAGCACGATATCTCACATTACAGCATGAAACGAAAGTTGGTATTGCATTTAACAAATCTGCACAGAAATAAAAACTGCCTAGTGGCAATGCAAGTAAGAGCAAGGGAAAAAAATACCGAAGAAAACTGGTGAGTGTGGTGCAGGGAGGTCTGTGGGTAGGGTCTCGTGCCTGGAATAGTTCCGAGCGCGGAGAATCGCCGGCAGCACAGCTGGTGGCAGTCAACAAAGAATAAATAAGAGAAAGTGAAAATCAATAACAAACCATCACCGATATAGCGAACGACTTGAAAGCGGGCCGCACAAACGAGGGATATAGCAAAAAGCTGGAAATCCTAAATAAGTGCGCAGTTGCATCCCAAACAGTTCTCAAAATCTGAAGGCGAGGAAGCATCGACACCTACACCTCAGGGCAGACGCAAGAACGATCTAACTGACATAATACTGTGTCAAATTCTGTTCCATGGGGAAGCACAGATAAAAATTTACAAACGACTAGGCAAGGGATATGCCCCAGCCCTGTCTGTTGGCAGCTGGCCTAGCGCGAGTGCTCTGTCGCGCGGCACTGCCGCTCATCGTCATCTTCTAAGTAGCACAAATCAATCCGACGGGCACCAGCCGCGAGGCAACTCGACCGTTGTCAGTTCCCTTGTCTGTCTGCAGCTGGCCTAGCAAGAGCGCTTCCTAACGTGGCACTGCACGCTCATCATCCTCTCCTACGTAGCACAAATCTATGCTATTGGAATGTAGTAAACATTGTTGTTTTTCGCAGCGCTAGCAAGCGACCGCATAACTCTGTTGTGATAACTGGTGGCATTTTTATTCACCGCGGCACCCGAGTACTAAACGCAGATAGAGACTATGGAGCAACAGTTGCCGCGGCCGACAGCGCGCATCTCAATGTGGCGACGCATGAATACGTAGTGCGCGGGCCGCGGGCGAACGGACCGTCGTGTGAATCGGCCTTAACGCATTATAGCTGAGGCAACCGCACGCAGACTGCCTGCACTGCCATCCCTATATAGGCGCACACTAATAACGCGTGCGAATAGAGATCAGAAGTAAAGAAACGTACACGGGCCTCACCGTTCAGACGGCTCATCAAGGCTTAGCAAAACCGCACATTCTTCTTCGTTGCCTCTCCAGATGACAAGAAGTCGTAGCGCTACCTTTCTTCACGGCATTACCCGTTCAAAATCACCAGTGTTGACAGGGCGTAATTCTCGTTGTTGGTTTCCAAAACACACTTGTGTTCTTCATACACGTCCACCGCACGAGCACTCAAACAATGCTACGAAAACCCAAATAACACAAAACGTGACGACGGCTGCAGTTTTGCTTCGTTGAAAAAGCCTACAAATGCGCTTTTTTTATTACCATATTTGAATTGTGTTCGCAACAAAAACAAAGTATATTTTTTCCTTTTATTTCTTTATTAAATGCGAATACCAAAGCGCTTTTAGAT
Source organism: Amblyomma mixtum (assembly GCF_055824585.1). Classification (NCBI taxonomy): domain Eukaryota; kingdom Metazoa; phylum Arthropoda; class Arachnida; order Ixodida; family Ixodidae; genus Amblyomma; species Amblyomma mixtum. The sequence continues at coordinate 160,687,184 of NC_143013.1, forward strand.
ACTTTTGCTGACATGTCGTTTGTAGAAGCTGCGATCCTGTGATCCCATCTCCGGGTGTCCTAGCAGACGACGGCGCAGACGACGCTGTTGACGGAATGCAATTTCGATTGACGGCAGCGAAAATCCCTTAAATGCGACAAAAAAGGCAAAGAAACGCACCGTATCGCAAACTGGTCCATATCAAGGATATGTTCGACGCGAGCGGTAGGACAAAGAGCAGCTGCGATGCATTACTCTACGCGACACTGGCATGCTCGACGGAGATCTGCATGAAACAGAGCTTAAATGTGACCCGTACAAGCGGATTACTGTGATATCAACTGCGTTACGGAACTACGACGATACTTGCTTCACACTTTAGCTTATATGCAACAGCGGCCCGCACTCGCCGCACCCCGTTCGAGTGTACTTTCACTAGCAAGAGCCCACATGCATGGAAGCCGACAGAAGCAACTGTCTTTTCGAGTTCAGATTGTTCCGAGAAATACGCAGCTTACTTTAGCACGTACTCGAATTCAAGTTCTCAGCCTGTGTGTCACGTACGGTGACGATGGCGTCGAGGACGAGCTTAAGAATCGCCTTAACGTGCCCGCAACGCAGCCGGTATCCCAAGCATTCATGCGCTAATTGTTGTTCACCTGTACTGCGAACGTGCGCTCAGTCGCAGGCCAGCAGCTAGCTGCTCGATTTGCCAGCCTTGCGAGTACAATTAGCAAGTTTCTGAGCCAATCTGTGAGCGAACCGAGCTTTCAGCAATGACGCTGCTCGCGAGCGCGCCGCGCGACAAGCTTCTGCCTGCTCCCTGGCTGCCGTATTCGTAGCTAAGCCTAGGAGGTTTCACTTCGATGCCAGAGCTGAGAGCGCTTCGAAACTGGCTAGCGCTGAGGTGCTACTCTTTGCATTGTAAGTACGTTTTATTGTGAACTATGTCTCGTAGTGAAATAAAGATATGCTCGGGTCCACCCGAACGGTGATGATGGCGTCGAGTACGAGCTTAAGAATCGCCGCAACGCAGCCGATATTCCATGCATACATGTGTGCTAAATTTGTTCACCTGTGCTGCAAACGTGGGCATAAAGGCTCGCTCAATCGCAGGCCAGTCGCTGCTCGATTTTCCAGCCTTGCGTGCGCGATTCGCAAGCTACGGAGCGAATCATTGAGCGAGTCGAGCTTTCGGCAACGACGCCGCCCGCGGTCGCCCCGGGCGACGAACTGTGCGCTGCTCGATGGCTGCCCTTGTCGTCGCTAAACCTAGCCGATTTCACATAGATGCTGTAGCTGAATGCGCTTCGAAACTGGCCAGCACTTAGGTGCTACCCTCGGCACCGTTTTACTCTGAACCCCGCGTCATAGGGAAATAAATATATGCTCGGTTTCCGCGACCCCTTCAGGAGCGGAGCTATAGCAGAGGCCAGGCGAACTCCAGAGCAGCAGCAAAGCGGCTATGGGAGGAAATTTGTATGGCTGTTATCGCTTCTACCAACAACTCGACATTGGCTAATGATACTCTATCCCAGAGCTTTGTTCGTGAACAAACAATACCAGTGCATTTTTCTGACGCCGGCAGCCGGCATCCAGGCTGGCAGGCCGGCCCCGAGAAGCTAGCGCGCCCTTACGCTTGTATGGCCGTGGCGCACATCAAAAACCGCCACGATATTCTCCTCTTCGCTCAGGTTGTAGCAGCACACTGCTAATAACGAGGAACCAGACCACTTTAAAAGACCGAGCGCGAGGGCGCAGGAGCCTGGGCCAAAGCGCGTGACTGACGTCATTCCCGAGACCTCATTTCACGTGAGAATCAAACGAGCAGGCGACCCGCAGGTCACCCTTGTAGGTGTGAGGAACGGTGTCGTGGAGCTGCTGCCTGGTCGCAAGCGACTGCGGGTCGCATGCCCTTTGCTACTTGCAAGTGTGAATGGGCATTCAATGCCCGTTTGCAGTAGCGAGTCCCTTAGTTCACGTAGTTCACGTATACGTATGTATACGTAGTTCACGTATACGTATATAGTAAGTGCTTCCGCGAAAATACAGTTAAACGCAAGTTTGAAGGAATGCCTGGCGAGCGCTCTTAGCAAAATGAACAACGCGTCCTCGCTGTAGATTATTCTTTGCGGCATAAGAAAATAATACGAGTTGCCTGCTACGATGAGCAATGATATCTATTGTGCAGCCTGTGGAGCCGCATGAACGTTATCATTTGTTTGTTAATTCCTTTGGCGGAGGAGTAAAACAAGCACTGAACTCCCTTGGGGCATGCAGGAGTGGAAATGCCATTTTACTCTTTTGTCAAGAGGAGTGAATAGGACCTTTCACTCTTTCTCGTTTGTAGAGAGAGTAGATTGAGACCTGCAGGAGTAGCAAGGCTCTTTTACTCTTAATGCAGGAGTAGCAGTTCTTAGAGTGTACCCCTCAGGGAGCAGTGTTATCACCGCTCCTGTTCAACATTGCTATGATGCGCCTCCCAAGCCAATTGGCCTGAGTGGAAGGCATTCAACACGCGTTATATGCAGATGATATTACAATTTGGACCACTCAGGGGAGCCTTGGGGACATGGAGGACCGCCTTCAGCAGGCTGCTTCCATAGTCGATGCGTATGCTAATGACTGCGGGCTCCAATGTGCTCTAGCGAAATCAGAGCTTCTGCATGTCAGAGCGAACCCAAAGGATAGGACAGCAATACACATCTCTCTGTCAGGAGGTCCTATTACAGAGGTGGAGGAGCTCCGTATTCTCGGCCTTTTCATTCACCAGAGACTCAGACCGTACACCACTATTGCGAAACTCAAGAGAGTAGGCGAACAGGTAGGGCGCATGATCCGCCGCGTTTCCAACAAGCGGGGTGGTCTGCGGGGCAGGGACGCGCTTCGGCTCGTCTTTGCCTTCGTGACTAGCCGGATCCTCTACGCCGTGCCATATCTTCGCACTACTAAGCAAGATGAGGCGCGAATAGACGCCATCATCCGCAAGTCAACTAAGCGAGCCCTGGATCTCCCGGTGGCTACCTCTAATGCCAAACTCCAAGCATTGGGGGTGCTAAACTCCTACCAGGAGCTGCGGGAGGCCCACCTCGCGAACCAATACACGCGGCTCACACAGACGGCTCCTGGGCGCCGCCTGCTAAACCGCTTACACATCCAACACGACTGCACTCCAGAGGAGGCGGAGCGTATCCCATTACTATGGCGCCATATGCTCTGGGTCTCCCCGCTCCCCCGTAACATGGACACCGACATGCATGAAAACAGACGACAAGCGCGGGCTCGGGCTCTTGAGAGACAACACGGCTCCCGACCCGGTGTATATTATGTAGACGTAGCAGGGCCATCGCCCACGGGCTTTTACTCGGCCGCTGTCGTTGACCAGGAAATGCACGTCGATGGACTCTCCTTTCGAGCCCCGAATTCAATGCGGGCCGAGGAAGTTGCGATTGCGCTTGCTGCCGCCCACGCCAATTCGAGAATAATCATCACGGACTCCCGAAAAGCATGTGAACATTACTTGGCAGGGGAGATCTCCCCCTTAGCTGCTTGTATTCTACGACGGACTGCCACTGATCCAACACCCAAACGAATCATTTGGGCTCCTGGCCACCAGGGCTTACGAGGTAATGAGGCCGCTGACGCGGCTGCCCGAGCGCTTACTCACCGGGCTCCTCATCCCAGCTCTTCTGGCTCGGAGACTAACTAGCCGCTGCTGCGATTCCGGGAAATATTAACACATTATAGCGACAACCACCGCCTTTTCCCGGCCCCTGCGAAAGGGCTGAGTAAGACGGAGGAGCGAACTTTAATGCGCCTGCAGACAGGTACTCTACTCTGTCCTGCAATAATAAAACAATACGATCCTAACACGGATTGGCGATGCCCACACTGTGGGGAGACCTGTGATATCCTCCACATGATGTGGGCATGTACTCAAAATCCCCACCTTCCCCCTTCCCCTACCCCTTCCAGAGAGGCATGGTAGACTGCCCTCCTCAACTGCTCCTCGCCTGAGTCCCAAAGGGCTCTCGTGAAACGGGCGAGAGACGGGGCCTCGTCATGCGGTGTCCCGGACTAGGGACGCCGACCATGCAGAGGGGCCACTCTGTGGCTCCCAAACTCTTTTTCACAAAATAAAAGTTTTCATCACCACCACCACCAGACAAAGCGGACCGCCCCTATTGTGCGCGGAGCAAAAAACCTAAGGGAACGATTCAATAGAGAGTTGCCGGAATTTTGGAGAGAGACTCAGACTAAGGTTAAGTACCCGTGCTACATGCCTCGGAATTTTGAGAAGGGCCAGACCAATAGCAAAAACCCTGCAAAGAATTTAGGAGTATAATCAAGGATACGAACGAAATAACTCCAAGCGATATCCTGCGAATATAACCCAAAACGAGTCCGCAGCAGTTGTGACGCTCTCAGAACAGGTAGCATCAAACGAGTGGTTCTAATCGACGCGAGGATGCTGCGCGAAACAGCTATGTCGGTAGGATGACTACTTTATTATCTACAGTTGATTAATTCAAACTGTTGAAGAAAAGTCGAAATGTCACAAACCTTCATGTAATTATTGGACGAGAAAAGAGCCGTGGATGGCCAAATAGTGCAAAAAAATGCAATTGAGTTTAACAAAAGTTTCAAATAAATTGAAATATTTTTGATGACATTTCTTGGGCATGCATTAATTAGTTACTTAAACATCATCAAAACCATTGAATGGTTAAATAGGCTGGACAGGAAGTGGAAGGAACAGCAACCATGGCGCCAAATTTCAAAAACCAAAATGGTTGCCGAAAGATAGAAGAAGGAATATTCAGGGCAAATAAATCGACCTTTAATTACAGCATGCAATCATTACGCTAATTCAGTAGTTAAATTAACACATAAAATGATGGTAGCCGCAGTAATCTGTGGCAGCCGCAGTGATCTCTAATTTTACCTACTCCCGTCAACCGATCCATAGCACGTTCGCCTTCAATAACGTTTTTCTGAATATGCTGGCGCGAGTGGAAACTGGTGACATAAGCAAAACGTTCTTATTCTACGCCACGAATTTATACAGAACATTCTCGTTCAGGGGCTTGAGAGATATATATTTCAATGTTTATTTTATTCTTATTTTGATTTTTTATTTCTCTCTTGCCTCTTTGGAAGGCGCATAAAACTTATCATTTATTCAATTAGGTGGGCTCTGATTATACGAACGGATTTTCCAGGCTGCTTTTCTACGACGGTAAGCGTTCGCATACACTCCCGTCCACCTTGGAGGCAGGTAGGTGTCAGGGGCTGTAGCTCACACGGAGAATACAGAACGCGCAGCAGCATCTTGAAGAAAGGAGATTGCCCGCTAAGCTCTTTCTGCCCGACACGAGCTAACTATAGAGCGAAGTGAGGCTGACATCAATTTTTTATAAGAAATGTGACTTACCGATGTCATGGTTGCACCAACTTTTCTGAGGGGAGAGGAGGAATAGTAAACGTTTTTGGAAGGTGGTCACTAGATGTATCTGAGTCTCTGTTGGCCACGTAGATACCTGAACCACACGAGCTGCTAATGTTAAATCTATGACTGAGCGAGAAGCTCCTCGCATTAAGGTTGCTGCTCCGGAATTGCAGAAGCGCACAGCATGCATGGCCATCCATTACCAAAGAAGCTGGCAGCAGAAGTCTGAACTCCCAGACACTGTGGTGCGAATTAAAATCTCCGGCCATAATTCTACTGTTTGCGCATTTGAGTAAGCTATCCAAACAGCCTGGCCTGCGAACGCCTACACTGAAGTAGGCGTTTGCAAATTCAACTGGCGCACTGCGGAAGGGAGGTGTTGAACGCCAACAATTCACGGTCAGGGAGTGTAATTTCTGCGAGATAGAGGCCTTGTAACATATTTTTTTAGAGATCATAGTTACTAACCTGCCGCCGCGGCCGTTAATGCGATCTACTCTGAATACGCGAAATTTTTTCATTGAAAATGATTGAACTGGACAGAGCAACGTTTCTTGCAAAATCACTATATCTAGATTAAGTTTATAAACATTTTCAAGGTCGTGGAGGGAAGAAAGAACGGAGAGGCGATTCCACTGCATAATCTTTAGGCTCGCCGTGATTACTGACTGATGAAAGAGGCAGCAACAACATCCTTCAATACATCATCAGTCTGGGGGATTATTTGGGGCTCCTTTCTTGTTTTGGATTGTGGAACAGAAGACTTCGACGGTGCAGAAAGAGCTCGACACTTCTCAGAAGGGCAGAGCATTTCAACATCCGTGGTGCAAATATCGACGCGAGAGACACTGCAAGGAGCGATGGTGGCAGCGGGAGTTGGGATGCGTCAGAGGCGACATGGAATGACTAGTATTAGCAGCACAATTTGGAAGATATGGAGACGTCGCCGCCAGAACAGATGATTGAGAAAGCATAGATTTGCATGGAAAAAGTTGAAATAAAGCCTCGGTAAAAGGGCACAGCATTTGCTTCACCACCACAGAAAAAGCCTGTTCTATTGTGGACACCATCTAAGCCGTCAGACTTGACTGGACATCTCCAACAGGTGATCGCGTATGGCTGTCGTATGAATTATTCTTCAGGTGCAGACATGCATACGAATTTGCTTAGACCATTCCTTCACATGTATTGTGTAGAAGAGCTTTTGTTCGTCATCTTGTTTCAAACAGTTGACTTCATCAACTGAGAGGTTGCAATTGCAGCGACAACACTGGGGCCCAGCACAGGCGCTCAGCCGAATGGCTGTTTCCACAAACATGGCAGCGGGTCACCGATTTCCGCGCTTTTTCACTATGACCAAACAACCAGCAGTTGGTGTATTGCAGAGGACGCGGCTTCAGGAAGTGCACACGGAAAACTACAGGCGAGGCCTTGCGTTCAGAAGGGAGCAAGCACTTGTTTTTACGACTGATTCTGTCGGTATGCGGAAATCGTTTAATTCTCTGCTGCACCGGTAGACAGAAAGAACGCCCACACCTGCATCCTGAAATTCTTCCAGTTTCCTGCGGGGAAGATGCTGATCGACACCACGGTCAATTTCTTTGGAGCATGCGAGCTCTTCCGGGAAGAAGGCTTTCACCTGCAATGAGTCACGGACAGGAACAGGTCTGTGATGCAAGCAATACAAGAGGATTGCAGACAATGCCTCTACGGCTGAACGGTCGCACTTCAGAGATCTATAAATAGTGGTTGCTTACAGGCTTTTGCTAAACAACGTCCTTTTTTTATCTCGCCGGTGTGGCTAAGCTCTGGTATCGCAACCATGAGGCAGATATTCAAACCTGGTTGACCTTCAAGACTAAATTTTCAGAAGTATTTGGTCAACCGGCTGTCAGGCGACTCCGAGCCGAACAGCGATTGCACGAACGATCTCGGCAGGCTAGTGAAAGCTTCACTAGCTACATCGAAGATGTCGTTCACTTCTGCAAGCGGGTCAATCCTCATATGCCGGGAGCCGCCAAGACCAACACATCTTGAAAGGCATTGATGACGACCCCTTTCAGATGCTCTTAGCGCGCGACTTGCGCACCGTTACTAAAGTTTTCAGGATCTTTCAATGCTTTTAGCAGTTGCACAAGCAGAAGATTCTGCATAGGCAGCGGCCAGAGCAGGTTGAGTCGCTTGCTACGCTCACGCCTGCTCCTGACCCCTCGCTGCTACAGCAGATTAACGACATCGTGCGGGGGGGTGGTGAAAAGATTTATTTCGAAGGGACAGGAGGTATGTTTGGATCAGACCGTAAGGGACCCCTCCTTACAAACACTATGTGGAGGTCCCTTGTTTGGAACCCCAGTGGTGGTTGGCGCCGCCCGGGCGCGCCTGACTAAGGGTTGTTGGGCATGTAAGTCGTGGCAGCTGAGCAGGGACGCCTCCCAGTCCTCCCGGGTTGGGTTGAGGATGGAGGGAATGGCCGGGTTGGAGGGGCAGGCCAACACCATGTGATAGGTGTCCGAAGACACCACACTACAGTGCCGGCAGCTGCCCCTAAAGGATGGGTGAAAATGTTTTAGTGCAGCCGGGCACAGCAATTTATTGATGAGAAGGCGGAGGAGACACTCATTCACCTTCTTGAGGCCTTTACACGGGTTAGGGTAAATGCGATTACTATCTTGATAATAGGTTTTAATATCTTTGAACGTATAGACCGGGTTATTTTTTTTTTTACATCGGGTTCCTGAGCGGGTGGGGAGGAGAAAACAGCCCGGTGAGAGAGCGCGCGGGCGGATGCGTCTGCTGCCTCGTTTCCTGCCAACCCCTAATTAGCAGGGGCCCCTATAAGGTATGGTTACGAAGGGCCCATATAAGGTAAGGTGCTAGTTACGAAGGCGTTTGCCAGCCGCAAGGCATGCTGACTTCATAACCCCCTGTTTGTTGGAAACCCGGGGGACCATGCGGCCCACCTTGTGCCCCAGCTTACGCAGTTTGGCCAATGTAACGTCTAGCCATCTGTGTTTGTGGATGTAGAGTGGAGTACCCGTATCTCATCACTTTCATGTATGGGACCATTCTCAATAGAAAGAGATATTTTAGTTGTGCACTGTTGTGAGGGGCGGAGGTGCACAAATTTCGATTTTTGAGGGGAAAAATGAGGACCGCAGCGGTGGGCGTAGCGGTCTACTATAGTCGCCGCTGTTTGCATGCTGGTTTCAATGACCCCGGTGCTACCCTGCGTGGCCCACAGAGTAATGTCATCGGCGTACAGTCGGGGACAAAAGTCTCCGGACCACGTGTTCCTCAAACGAAGCTTATAACTCTACTATCAGACAGCGGCTGGAGACCGCACAGGTGGAGATGAAAGAACAGAAATTTAACTTTTACCTCGGCAAGTGTGGTCTCCAGCCGCAGACTAATGGCAGAGGTATCGGCTTCATTAGAGGAACATGTGGTCAGGAGACTTTTGTCCCAGACTGTACATGGCGCGCTGCACGCCGGCGCCACCGCTCAGCTGGGCCGTCAGGTGCATCATAGCCAGACTGAGAGCAGTGGGGAAAGTACCGCGCCTTGGGGTTCCCCTCCTGCCGAATAGGTAGGGACCGTGCTCTCTATCCTGGACGCGGGTGTTAGCTTGACGACCGATTAGAAGCTGGCATATGTGTCGAAATGTGTTCAGGCCGCAGTCGGTCCGGCTTAGGTGAGTGAGTACGATTTCATGTGGTAAATTCTTCCGGGAAAGAGTGGCACGTGAACTTTCCTTTCTGCCGAGCGCTCAAGACCGACCATCATATCTGGCTCCAGCACTCCAACATGCAATTCAATAACAAATGCCTGAGGCTCTTCCACCAGCCGATCCATCACCACCTGTCACGGTTCCGTCTCCATAGGCTGATGTTGTCGCTAGACCACAACCTGTGGCGGTTCCGCTCACATATGCCGACGCCTTCGCGAGACCGCCTCCTTTCGTGGCTCATGTGACTTATGCCGATGCCGTCGCAATACCGCAGCCGCCAATCTATAGTGCGCCTTTGGCGCATCTGCGAGGGCCGGTGCCTTACCGTCGACCTACTTCAAGGGTCAGCGATTCCTTGCGCACAGCGGACAATCGGGCAATTTGCTTCTTTTGTGGCCTCCCTGGTCATGTAGCCCGGCATATCCGCCGTTGTCTTCCACACGTAGAAATTCCTCCCGAAGCTCCTGGGTACTGGCCTCCAACGAGACAGTACTCTGTGCCTGCTGCACCGCCGCGAAGTCGTGCTTTCTCCCCGGATAGTTCTGCCCTCTGCAGCCGCCGGCCCTCTACTCCACGACATAGCTGGGTCTATCTCGCATATGCGACGTCTCCCCACCTCTAACCAGCAGGAAAACTAGGCTCCCCCATTCCTGAGGCAGAACTGCGTCCCCTTCGAACTTCGAAACGCCTCACCCACGAGCCGGTAACCTCATTGAATTATCCGTCGACGGCGTTTCTGTCATGGCGCTTGTCTACACTGGCTCTGCGGTTTCCGTCATGGACGTAAAACAGTGTAGTTAATTAAAAAAAGTGAGGACGCCAATTGCTGGACTCTCACTGCTCATTGGAAGCGCTCAGAACATCCAGCCGTCTGCAGCGTGTACCGCTCGAGTTGTCATCAAGGGGACCATCTATGCCGACGAGACGAGTTCGTCGTACTGCCCTGATGATCTCATGCTGTTATCCTGGGCTTTGACTATCGTCCCAGTCCCATGCTGCTATCATCGATTATGCTCGAGCTGATGTCGAGTTCTCTGACCTCTCCGAAGCTGTCTTGGACGCTGCCCCTTCTGCTGCCTGCGTTAAAGCCCTCGTTGCCGAAGACATTGACCTGCTTACCTGTTTTTCGGTGCTTGTACCCCTCTCTTGCGGCTCTCTTCGCGACAACACTGTCGTCTTCACACCGTCCACTATCTTTCTGCACCGCAAGCGTCTTCCTATGCTATACGCCGTACTGACTATATCCGCTGGCCTTTCCGTACTTTTCGCCTCTAACCCATTTTCATCCCCCAACGCCTTGCGCCTAGGTGAATGTGTCGGGAACGTACAACCATTCGCATCTCTGCACATCCAGGAAGATTCGGACGACGCGCCCACCTCTCCATAGCGGCCCTCAGACCACCTACTGCTCCGCCCGATTCCATCATCGACCGAAGCATTCCTTCGCTCCATCGACGACAACCTTCCAGCGCTGAAAAGGGCACAGATTGTTACTTTACTTCATGAGTTTCGCTGGTCATTTGACTCATCAAAGTTCCTTGGGTCAAGCCTCCAGTGTCACCCATGGCGTCGACACAGGTCACCACGCACCGCTGCGACAACGTCCCTATCCTGTGTCTTTGAAGACCAAGTCGACAAGATGCTCCAGAGTGGCGTCATTCAGCGCTCAAGCTGCCCTTGGGTGTCGCCTATAGTGCTCGTGAAAAAGAAGGATGGCTTCATACGCTTCGGTGTAGACTACCGCCGCCTTAATAGGATTAGGCGCTAGGACGTCTATCACCTCCCGTGCATAGACGACGCTGTGGATTCATTGCAAGGGGCAGAACTCCTTTCCTCCCTGGATTTGCATTCCGGGTACTGGCAAGTTCCTATGAAAGAGGCCATCCGCCCCAAAATCCGGGGGGCACTTTGTTGACCTAAAGTGCGGTGAGGCGAAAGCCTTAAGCGCGGTGTTGCTGCTTGTGTCACTGATGCGTTGTTAAGTGTTAGGCTTCGCCTCTAAGAGTGAAACGCGACAGCGTCTTCCAACGCTGCCAGGGAGTCTATAGAACGCCATCGCCCGTGTGATTGTACGCCTTGCTCGTCGGTAAATTGGTTTTTGAGGAAAGGAAATGTGTCTGTCTCGCATATCTGGTTGGACGCCTAAAGCCTGCCGTAACTGGAAGGAAGTAAGATGGGAGTGAACGAAGACACCGTATTCACTAGACGCGCCTTCGTTCATTCCAAACCATCGAGCTGGCATGGCGGAGAGAGAGCTTCCGGCCACCGAGCGTGACGGACGCAGGATCATGAGCTCCGGCGGAGCGGCGATAGCGGCACTTGCTGGCCGCGGAAACAGGTTAGCTGCCGACGCAGATCAGGAATACGAAATTGTTTTGCCTAACTTGCCTACAGGACGTGTTGTTCTTAACACGGTGTTTCTTCACGGAGACGTGAGAGCGAGGCCCTACACGGTGGAAGATTTTCGGGACGCCCTGGCCAACGCTGGTGCGCTCCCCGACGTCGTGGCGTTGGGGGCGTATCAGATTAACCACGTGTGGGCGGTGACGATGAGCACCTCAGAAGCTGCGAAGAAACTTGCTGCCTGCAAAGAGCTACAAGTGAAAGGGCGCCGGTGCATTATTTTCGACCCTGAAGATCAGCAGGTAAAGCTGCGCCTGCATTGGATGCTGCACGGTGTGGCGGACGACGACATCCGGACTGCTTTCGCGGCGTTCGGCAACGTGACGGAGGTGACGCGGGAGCGTTGGCGTGTCCAAGGCTTGAAGGAGAAAGGCTCGACCACCAGGACCGTGCTACTGAAGTTGAAGCCGGGAATCAAGGTGGATGATTTGCCACACCAGGTCCGAGTAGCCGGTGAGCTGGCCCTCGTTGTTGTCCCTGGGCGACCGATGCAGTGCCTGCGTTGCCACGGCACGGGTCACGTTCGCCGCGACTGCAAGGTGCCCAGGTGTTCCCTGTGCAGGCGCTACGGACACATGGACGCGGACTGCGTCCGTACCTACGCGTCAGCTACCGGGCTCGGAAAGGCGAACGACACTGCGGAACTCATGGACATCGCTGAGGCGGAGGAAGCAGCCACTTGTACGGACGAGGCGGGCAAGTCGGCTTCCACACTTGCGACGTCAGGGACTCCCAGTGACGACACCAAAGCGGCCGACGAAACAGAGAGCCAACAGCCGACGGGAGGCTCCCTCGGCGTCTCTAACGAGACGCCAGAGAACGGGGCGTGCCCATCAGAGCCCGTAGTCGTCGAGGGAAAGGACCTGAACGAGGACCACCACGAGAATACCGGCGCCCGCAAAACAAGCGTCTCGCCCCCCCTTAACACCCCGGCGAAGCGTTCCCATGACCAGGCCAGCCCTGAAGGGGACAAAGTGGTAGCACCCGGCGTCGAGGAGCCCCCTGCAAAGACGACTCAAGCCCGGCGTTCGTCGCTACGGCCACGCCCAAACCATGCAGATGACAAACGGTACTCCTCCGCAGGCAAGGTACTACTCGAGCAGACTGATGTTCTTGCGCCGGATGATACCGGCGGCAACAGTGGCGTCTAGCGGCGCGCTAGACGTGGAAGGTAAGCACCGTGCTGTTGGTTCCTTCCTCTTGTGTAAAAATGGCTCCCGCCTCCGCCTTTAGAGTCGCTACATTGAGTGTGAGGGGCCTGGCGGCAAGGAAGAAACAAGGTCAGGTGTACCGACTTCTTACGGAGCGCGAGATAGATGTATTGGCCGTGCAGGAGACGAAAGTGGACGGCAACGAAGGAACCGACAGCATGGTGCGACGTTTCACGACTAGATTTTATGTTGTCGTCAGTCAAGCAGTGGGAACATCGGCTGGCTGCGTGCTTTTTGTAAAGAAGATGCCGGGGCTAGAGGTGCAGGCTTATTTTTCGTGTGTGTATGGCCGGTGTATTGTGCTTGATTTTTGTCTGAACGGCAATGAGTGGCGCATTGTTACTGTGTACGCGCCGAATGTGGTTGAGAAAAGGGTTGCCTTTTTCCAAAGCCTCCAAGAGCGCCTTTGTACGGAGAGGTGGCTCATTGTATTAGGCGACTTCAATTGTGTTCTTAACGCGCGCGATAGGTCAGGCATCCGGGGGTTTCGAGACAGGAGCACTGAAGTGTTGATGCGAATGATCGAGAACGGAAACCTTGAGGATGTGGCTGAACTTATTGAGGGTGCGCGGACAGTGCAGTTCACTCATTTCCAGGGCTCAAGCCATGCACGGCTGGACCGCATTTACGCATCAGTCGACCTTGCCCCTGTTTGCAACCATTATGAAGTTGTGGGAGTCTCCTTCTCAGACCACTGTTTAGTTGAGTGCTACCTGGGAAGTGTGAACCGAAGCAAGGCATTTTCGTGGGAAATGTGGAAACTAAACAACACGCTTCTTCAAGACGAAATCTACTGCAGAGCAGTAAAGGACGAAATAGGTAAAATAAACCCGCGCAAGAACTTGAAGATTTGGCAACAGTGGGAGCTAAGTAAAGGATCTTTAAAAATCAAAGCAATAGAAAGGGCGACATGTATTCGTTATAAGGAAAAACAAGACGAAGGTGAGCTAAGGGCACTGCTTCAAACGCTGATGAAGCAGGAATGCAAAGAGCCTGGGAAATGGATAGAAGATGCCAGGAAAACAAAACAAAAGATAGAGCTTATGGAAGAACGGCGTTATCGCGGAGCACTAGTGAGGGCAAGGGCGGAAGACACAGCTGCTGGCGAAGCGCCATCGAAACGTGCTCTTGGTCTAGAAAAAGCGCGCGCTGAAAGAAATCACATCGATAAAATAGAATGGGGGGGGTGTCTTATCGGCAGACACTGACCACATCAAAGAAGCCTTTAATGAATATTACCAGAGGCTTTTTTCATCGACTCCTGTAGACGCAGTAGCCTTTACGCATCAGTTTCTTGGTGCAATGCCACGGCTTGACGAAGAAAGCAAAAAGAAAATGGAACTAACAATAACTCACAGCGAGGTAGAGCACGCGATAGATCAGTTAAACCTAGGAAAATCACCAGGACCAGATGGATTCAGTGCGGCATTTTATAAAGAATTTAAGCACGAAATTACCCAGTGCTGTGCACAATTTTCAATGAAGCCTATAAAATAAACGTATTGCCTCCGTCTTTTGGGACCTCCCATACAGTGCTCATACCTAAAACGGATGATATAGAGAAATTACAATTGGTTACAGCGTATCGACCCATAGCACTCACTAATGTGGACTACAAAATTTTTATGAAGGTATTGGCGCGTAGACTGCAGACAGTGATATTGGATATTGTTGGACCCCACCAGACATGTGGAATCAAAGGGCGCTCAATTTTTTCCAACATTCACAAAGCGCGCAGTGTGCTTGATAGCTGTGATGACATCAATGGGCGAGTAGCGATGCTTCAGATTGATCTTGAAAAGGCATTTCATTGTGTTTCTCATGAAATTTTATTTGCCGTTTTAGACCATGTGAACGTCGGTTCATTTATCCGTAAGGGTGTAGCCCTGGCGTATCGAAACTGCACGACGAGGCTGATTGTTAACAAGAGTCTGGGGGCGCCCATTAGCGTGCAGCGTTCGGTGCGTCAGGGCTGCCCCCTCAGCCCTCTCTTGTTTTGTATTTACATCGAAACGCTGTGCATGAAAATCATAGAAAACAATAGTATTAATGGCTTTAGGTTACAAGCAGCTGAAGTTAAGCTGCTGGCCTATGCAGATGACGTTTCTGTATTTACGGTTGATCAGGGGAGCATAAGTGAAGCTGTCGGGTGTGTACGCGCGTTCAGCGAAGTCACAGGTAGCGGCGTTAACTGGTCCAAGTGCCTTGGGCTCTGGCATGGATGGTGGCCATCCCACCCGGACCATTTCGCCAACGTACCGTGGGCGACGACCCCGGGCAAGTATTTGGGCGTTCCGCTCGATGCTTATCGCGATAGCGAGGACTATTGGAAAGAGCAAACTAAAGACGCACGTGACCGAGCTGGGAAATGGAAAGGCAGCAACCTTTCAATTTTCGCCAGAGCTACAGTCTGCAATCTTTTTTTTATTAGCAAACTCTGGTATGTGATGCAGGTTTTGCATTGCTCGCGTGTGAACGTTCAGAAGCTACAAAGGACTTTTGCAGTTTTCATATGGGCGTCCGAATGGGAACGTTGTAGCAGAACGAACCTGTTCCGGCGGGTAAAAGACGGGGGGCTAGGGCTAGGGCACCTCTTTTTAAGGCAGCTGGTGAACCGTTTTTTCTTTTTTCGCGACGTCATAGACCCGTTCTTGCGCACCGTGTGCCAAGTGAAGCTGCGGCGATTGCTGCCGGAGTTTGTGGTATCCACAGAAGAGCTCTCTGGTGGAAGTTTTGGTTACTACAAAGAGATTGTAGCAAGCGTTCGGTTTCTTTCGGCACGTTTTTCCACCGATTATTTGTGGAAAAGCAAAAGGAAAAAGTTGTACAATGATCTTTGTGATACTGTTTTCCCAGAGCCCATGTACAGGGCCTTGTACAGTGGAGGTCCGGGAGGGGATGTTTTAAAAAGGGTGAAGGCAATGCAGGTGCCACCAGGAGTAGACTTTCTTTTTTAATTTACACACCGGGACGTTACCCGTTTAAAAAGTTTCTAGAGGGAAAGGATTTCTTTTTACCGTGGGGATGGAACTGCTTAATTTGTAAACAGCCTGAAACAATAGACCATGTTTTTTTGCATTGCTGGGAAGGGGTTTATTTTTGGGACGTGTTACAAAGGACCATAAAGAAAGAGCTACCACTTGACGCGCACGGAATTCGCTATTTAAGCACTGATAATGAGGATGGGGCACCTTTTGATCTCATAATGCTCTTGGGCCTCCACTGTATATGGCGCTCCAGAATGGCAGGCTACCATTGTGACAAAGACGCACGACCGGCCCGAATTTATTTTCGGGAAAGCGTGGACTGGTTTCTTGCAATCCAAAAAGCAGCTGCGGAGCCTCCCGAATGGCTCTCAAGACTAGAGCCGTTGTGTATGTTGCGGGAATTTTAAGCTGACGAAGCCAGTCTCGTGCTGGCTGACCACGACAGTGTCGTATGTATATAGCGTTGTGTGTATTTTTGTTGTGCAATGTCATGACCCAAAGACAGGCAATAAAGAAAAAAAAAGAGCTGGCATGGCGGAGTGATTAGCATGCTCGTCTCGCACTTCTGAGACCGGGGTTCGATTCCCGAACTCCACCAACTTCCTACTCGTTTTTATTTATTTATCTGGCCGGACTAGAAGGGTTAATTCGCCTAATTGGGTAATTAAGCAATTTACTAAACTCAGTCCCAATTACTTGTAGCATCACTACACGATCTCTTTAATTGGTTGCATGGTTACTAGGAGGAGGAGGTAAACTTTATTAAAGAGGAAGTCTTAGGCGCAGATTGAGGTGATGTTCCCCTCCCCGCGGTGGGCTCCTCTTCTAGGACGGACGCCAGGTGGCCGACCGACGACGTCGTTCGGCGACCTCTTCGGCTCGCTCTGTGACTCGAAGTTGAACCTCAGGGTTTGAGATGAGCAGCGCGGCCTCCCACTGAGATTGGGTAGAGAGCTGCAGACTGTGCGATGGCTTGTCTTGAGTACATGAGTATAGGATGTGCGGTGTGTCTGCCTCCTGGTGCCCACAGAGGGAACAGACGGGGCTGTACTGCTCCGGGAACCATATGGAGTACATGTACGGATTAAAGAAAGTGTCTGTTTGGAGCTGCCGCCAACTGACTTGAGTTGTGTTTTACTCAGGGATTTATGTGCTTCTGGGAAAATCTGTCTTTCTTTCTTGAAGTGGGTAGTAATTTCTTTGTAGGTTGTCATTCGCTCCTTGGCCGACCTGAGCTTGGGGTCGCGCACCTCCCGGTTAACCACGAATCCTCGGGCAAATTGGTGCGCCGCCTCGTTTCAAGGATGGTCCGAATGGGCGGGGACCCAGATCAATGTTATCTGGCTGGTATAGGAGATTTTTTGTAAGATTTTGATGGCTGCTGAGTGGGCCCTTCGTTTTTCAGAATTTCGAATTGCTGTTTTGGAGTCACTTATGATGTATTTGGCAGTGGTGGAGATAATGGCTAAAGCAATGGCAGCTTCTTCGGCCTCCTCCGGAAATTTTGTTTTATCTATTGTCGCCGATGCAAGTGGAGAACCTCGATGATCGACAACTGCCAGAGAAAAGGCGTCTCTGTCCGCATGTTCTGCCACGTCCACGTGCGCCGTGTCTTTCTGAACTGAAAATATTTCGTGAAGTTTTTGTGCCCTAGCCTTTCTTTTGTCCGTATCGTAGTGTGGATGCATGTTTTTGGGCAGAAGAGGGACTGTTAAGTGTTCGTGTACGTGTCTTGGATTTGACAAGGTGTGTGTACGGATTCCTTCATATTGTATTCCTGCTTTCTTTAGGATTAAACGTCCCGTTTCAGTGCCTGATAGGCTTTCATATTGCGCGGTGAGGTGTGCTTCTATCATTTCCGGTAAGGTGTTATGAATTCCTAACTGTAATAGTTTTTCATTTGGAGTATGACGAGGGAGGTTGAGCGCAATTTTGTAGGACTGCCTAATTAGCGAATCCAGGTCGTTTCTTTCTCTCACTGTAAGGTTGACGTATGGTGTAGTGTAGTTGACTGTGCTAAGAAAGAAGGCTTGTATTAGTCTCCTGGTCTCGGCTTCTTTAACTCTTTCTCGCCTATTCGCGATTCGTCTGATGAGGAAGGAGATTTGGTTGACAGTGTTTCTCAGTTTCTTAATTAACGTGTTGTTTTTTTGGTTTCACTGTATCAGCATTCCTAAGATTCTTCGTGTCTCCACTTCTCGAATGGCTGCCCCTTCCTGGGAGATTTTGATCTCAGGCGCTTTATTTTTCCTTTGACGCTTTGGTGTAGGATGAGGACTTCAGATTTTTGGGGGAACACGCGAGCACCGCGGCTTGTGCCTCCTCTACTACTACATCTGCCGCTTGTTGTAGCGTATCTTGTATTGTGGCGATACTCCCCTTGGTTGTCCAAAGGGTGATATCGTCCGCGTACAAAGAGTGTTCTAGGTCTGGGATTTTCGCGAGTGCGTGTGCCATTTTGATGAGGGTTATATTGAACAAGAAGGAGGAGAGGACCGATCCTTGCGGCATTCCTCTGTCTACTAAACTGAAGGTGTCGGATTTGATTTCGCCAATTTGAATTTTAGCCGCTCTATCAGAGGGAAGGTCCTTGTTGGAGTTAAACGCTATTTCGCCCACATTCAACGGTGAAAGAGATTCTAGGATTGCTTTGTGTTTGACGTTATCAAACGCTTTTGTTAAATCTAGAGCTAAGATTGCCCTGGTGCTCCTTTCTTGCTCCTGAGATAGGACTTCGTTTGCTAGTCTGAGCATCGTGTCCTGTGTTGATAAACGTGGTTTAAAGCCAATCATAGTGTCTGGATATAAATTCTTTTTGTGCATATGAGACTCGAGTCTGTCTAGTATGACGTGCTCTATCAGTTTTCCTATGCAAGATGTAAGCGAAATAGGTATGAGGTTTTCGAGCGCGAGCTTTTTGCCCGGTTTTGTGATGAATTTGACATTGACACGTTTCCAAGCCGCTGGGAATTTTCCCTCCCTCCAACACTTGTTCGCAGAATGCGTGAGGGCTGTGATGGAAGCGTCTTTTAGGTTTCTGAGTGTCTTATTGTTAATGCCGTCTTCTCCCGGGGCGGATGTCGTGCGTATCTTATGGAGGGCTGCTCTTATTTCCGCTATTGTTATGTCAGCGTCCAGGAGGGGGTTAGGTTGTCTTTTATAATCTGGTAGTGACTGCGTCTCTCGGGTTGTGCAGAAGTATTTCTGCTGTAGCGTGTTTTTAATATCTTGGTCCGTGCCTCGGTCCATGTTTAAAACTTTGATGATTTCCCTTTGAGTCGTAGCTTTGTTTGATTCCGGATCAAGGAGATGCCGCAGAAGATTCCACGTCTCTCTCATGCCTAGATTGCTATTTGCATTTTCGCAGATATGGTCCCATTGCTGCCTTGTGATTTCTGCGGAGTGGTGTTGAATTTCTTCTGTGAGTGTGAGTATCTTGTTTGTAAGCTTTTCGTTGTATTTTTGTTTAAGCCATCTTTTTTCTAGGCTTTGCCTTGCCTCCCACATGTGTGTAAGCCGGCTGTCACTCGCATTTACGCCTAGGTCATGTACTAGTACTTTAGTGGCATTTCCCATGTCTGATAGGAGGGTTTGTGTCCACTGTTCTAGGTCTGTGATCGGCTCCTGATTTTGGTCGTGGGTCATCCTAAGTTTCTCACAGTCGGCGATCTTGTTTTTTCTGGGTTGGGGTTTGAGCTTGCCAATGGTGATTTTATATGCTATGATATAATGGTCACCTCCCAGATTTTGTCTGGTGTTGCTCCAGCTTAAGTCTGGGAGATTTTTGCCTATCGTGAGGTCCGGGCACGTGGCCCTGCTCACGCTGTTGCCTATCCTGGTAGGATGCATGGGATCCGTGTATTGGGTTAGCCCTCTTTGCTGGATAAAATCAATTAGGGCCGTGCCTTTCTTAGATATAGTTGCGTGTCCCCATTGCACGTGTTGAGCGTTGATGTCGCCCACAATTAGGGTTGGCTTTTGTCCTGCAATTTGTAGGTCTTTCAGTATAGCGGCTTTCGCTGGTCCAGCCTGCGCCCTGCAGTGGCTGTATGCGTTCAGTATGAACAGAAAAGAGGAGTTTGTTTTGCTTGTTAAAATTTCGATTAATATACAGTCGAGCTCTACGTTTTCAATGTCGTGGTTAACCACGGTAAGGTTTCTCTGTACCATCGTAGTGGTTAAAGGTCGTTCTGTGATGTGACATGGCAGAACTGCCCGGTACCCTGGCAGTTTTAGTCGAGATATTCTGGGTTCTTGGATCGCTATTACGTCAGGTTTTTCGGATTGCGATTGAATGTGTAATTGCAGATCTGCTTTTTTGTTGCGCATAGATCTGCAGTTCCACAGCCAAATTGTTATGGTTTTAGGATTGGCCATTGTGCTGGGATAGATAGATTGGCGCCCCTTGAGCTGACGGGGGAAGCCGACGTAAAATTTCCTGTAGAATGGCGTCGATTACGCCGAACTTGTGATTTACATCCTGTATGTGTTGTTCGAGTCTTTGTGATAAATTGTCCACTGTTTGTGTTAAGTTATCGAGTTTCTGACTGTGCTCTTCCGCTTTTTGTTTCAGTTTTTGGACTCTATCCTGCAATGAGGGATTTATAACATCAGCTACTGCTCGTTTTTTGCGAGGTGTTTCTTCCTTGCTTACTGCGCTTACTGGGGTGTCGACTGTTGCGGACACAGTAGTTTCCATTTCTGTAACTTCCTGCATTGCAAGTGGTTTTGGAGGAGGGTCCTTAGATTTGGCGGGTGCTTTTAGTTTACTGTTTTCCTGTTCCAAGCGTTTGATTCGGTCCGTAAGTATTTCAATGTGGTGGAGTGCCTGATCGAGTTTAGGCTGTAATAACTGCAGCTCCGTACCCTTTCCGTGAGAGGCCACTCCCGCCCAGCTCACCTGTTTCGGTCCGGGGCTCTGCGTCCGGCTGCTGGTGCCGCTGTCTCCTCCACTGCGGCTGCTGCTGCGTCCACTGCGGCGGCTGCTGTGTCCGCTGTCTAAGGGCGGGAAGGAGCTCGAGCGGTCCTTCCTTTGGGTGGATGTTGAGCCGTCGCTGTTCCGGGATTTTGATCTTGACTGGTGCTCCGACGTTTTAGTGTGGGGTCGTTGAAATCTTTTCTTGCAGCTGTTATCACCTGTGCGGTGCCCTTCTCCGCAGACAATGCAGACTGGGTCGCAGATTTCTTCCTTGAGGTGCTGGTTGCCGCAGTGCGGGCACCGTTGTTGCGGTGGCTCCGGACATACGTCTCTTCTGTGTCCGACTCTTCTGCAGTTCGTGCGCGTCTCTACTTTTGGAATGAAGGGGTAGACCGGATACAGGACGCCGAAGTATACGATGCTATCTGGCAATTCGTCCGCGTCGAAGTGGAGCAGGAGGGACTTTGATGTTCTTCCCATGGTTCGTGCTTGCACAATTTCAGGGATTCTTTTGCGAAGTTCTGTCATCATTTATTGCTGAGTTTCGCCATCGTAAGCCCGGTAGATGATGTCCTGCAAGGCCTTGTTCGGAGGAGCGATTTACGCCGTCATGATGATGTCTTTGCCTTCCATCTTGATTTGTTTGACTGCGACGTAACGTAGTACGTTTGCCTGCACCGGCGTCGATATGGTGAACACATTCTTTGTACAGTTCGTTCTGGATTGGCCTTTGTCAGCCTCGGTCG
Source organism: Amblyomma mixtum (assembly GCF_055824585.1). Lineage (NCBI taxonomy): Eukaryota > Metazoa > Arthropoda > Arachnida > Ixodida > Ixodidae > Amblyomma > Amblyomma mixtum. Next base: position 160,708,604 of record NC_143013.1, read on the forward strand.
CGGTAATGCCGCTCGCTGATGCGATAGCTTGCCTGATGGATTTCTCGCTGTAGCGCGTGATGTCTACGCCCCCCGTTGGTCTGTTGATCACCTTAGTGACAAATCACCTTAGTGACAAAGGATGGCTTGTATGAATTTCCGGCGATGCCCGTTGTACTATTTAACGCCCCCGCTACTTTTGAGAGAATGATGGACACTATTTTGCATGGACTTGAGTGGAAGGCATGCTTTTGCTGCCTCGACGGCATCATGGTCTTTTCCCCGGAATTTAACACCCACCTCTCCCATTTTAAGCACGTCTTCACCTGCCTCTCTGACGCCGGCTTACAGCTGTACTAAAAAAAATGCCGTTTTGCCGCCCTTCAGTTAACCATCTTAGGCCATGTTGTCTCTAAGCAGGGGGTCAGTCCCAACCCAGCGAAACTCCGTGCTGTGGTTGATTTTCCGAAACCTATCTCCATCAAAGTCCGGCGCAGCTTCTTGGGTTTGTACGCGTATTTCCGTCAGTTTACTCGCAACTTTGTGTCCATCGGTGCGCTTTTGACCCAGCTGCTGCCTGGAAGTACGATTTATCACTGCGGTCTCCAGCGCGACGCATACAACACCTTGCGCCGCCTCCTCACGGCGCCGCCCATTCTGCGCCATTTCTGCGCCATTCTGCGCCCAATCTACAACCATTCTGCGCCATTCTCCGCCGCTCCTAACGAAGTTCTCACAGAGACGCCAGTAGACGCAGCGCTGTCCTCGCCCACCGAAAACCCGGCTTTGACGAATACGTCGTTGCCTATTCTAGCTGCACACTCACAGCAGCAGAACGTAATTACTCTGTAACTGAAAAAGTGTGTTTGACGATTGCTTGGGCCCTCGCGAAGTTACGACCGCACAACTATGGGCGCCCTTTTGACGTTGTAACCGACCACCATCGTGCTCTATTGGCTTTGCAACCTGAAAGACCGCTCCGGCCGCATCACTATGTGGGCCCATCGCTTGCAAGAGTATGATATCCGTGTCGTATATCGCACCGGCGGCAACCATCAAGACGACGGTGCACTGTTCCGCTGCCCCCTTCCAGCCGAGATCGCCAGACTTTCCACCTAAGGCGTTTCTCTGCCCTTCGTTCGCATCAGCGACATGCCTTCAGAGAAGCACATGGATCCATGGATTCCTTCCCTTCTCGACTTTCTCGCCAACCCGACGGCTGCTTCATCGTCACGTGCGCTCCACCGGCAAGTTGGCCATTTTTCGATTCGTGAGAACCTACTTTAACGCCGCAACAACAGCTCCGAAGGCCGCAAGTGGCTGCTTGTTCTTTCACGTCACTTACGATCGGAGATATGCGCATATTGTCACGTTGGTAATCAGCGGCTGAGGGTCCACAGCGGGTCAACAGACGTGCGCTTCCAGATCACTTTCACTTTCACACACACACTTCTTCTTCTTCTTGAGAGGCGCTTCCGTCTCCACGAGCGCTGGCGTCATTAGACCCCCTCCTGCGAAGGCCTCGACCCGATGCCGCCACGAACGCAGGGGTGGTCTCGAGAAGAGTTAGTGCGCCCTTTCGTAGTAGGGCTTCAAGCGAAGGCTCGTGAGAGACGACCTCATAATTCAGGGCTCCAAGGCATCGCACAATTCGGTAAGGACCGAAATGGCGGCGCAAGAGCTTTTCACTTAGGCCGCGTCGTCGGATTGGGGACGAAACTCAGACGAGGTCACCCGGGAGGTATTCAACAAGCCGTCTCCGTAGGTTGTAGCGTTGCGCGTCCTGGCCCTGTTGATCTTGAATGCGAAGCCATGCGAGTTGGCGGGCAGCTTCGGCGCGTTGTAAGAAGGATGCAACGTCGTCATTTGGGTGGTCATCGTCATGGGGCAGCATGGCATCGAGTGTTGTCGTCACCTGACGGCCATAAACGAGGCTAAAGGGTGTCATGTTGGTGGTTTCTTGGACGGCTGTATTATACGGGAACGTGACATAGGGCAGGACGTCGTCCCAGGTTTGATGTTCCACGTCCACGTACATGGAAAGCATGTCTGTAAGCGTCTTGTTTAGACGTTCCGTCAGTCCGTTAGTTTGGGGATGATAAGAAGTCGTCCTACAATGACTGGTGTGAGCAAAAACTATAATATGGTGCAAGAGCTCAGAGGAGAAGGCAGCCGCTCTGTCCGTAATCAAAACTTGTGGAGCTCCATGACGTAAGACGATTTGATGCACAAAAAACTGGGCTACGTGGAGGGCGGTGCTACTCGGAAGGGATACTGTCTCTGCATAACGCGTGAGATAATCAGTGGCTACTATTATCCGCCTTTTCCCTGAGCTTGATGTAGGGAAGGGTCCCAGCAAGTCCATGCCGACTTGTTGAAATGCATGTGAAGGCGGCTCAATGGGCTTGAGGAATCCGGCTGGCTTCACGGACGGGACCTTACGGCGCTGGCAATCCCGGCAAGTGCGGACGTAGTGTGCAACGTCATGACCCAGACGCGGCTAGTAGTACTTCTCTTGAATTCTGGCTTGTGTTCTAGTAATCCCAAGGTGGCCGGAAGCTGGTTCGTCATGGCGGGCATGAAGAATTTCATTGTGTAGGGACACGGGGACGACCAGCAAGTACGGCCTAGTGTTGGCAGCGAAGTTCTTAAAGAGAACACCGTTACGTGTGCAGAGAGACGACAAAGAGCGCCTGAAGGCTTTAGGAACTGTGCTGCTGGCTCCTTCAAGATAACGAATGACGTCGCGAAGAGCGGGGTCGGCGCGTTGATGCTCGGCGAAATCGTTGGTATGGACGGCACTCAGGAATATTTCTTCGTCGTCAGCAGCATCATCCGCAGCTGGTTCCACGCGAGCACGAGATAAACAGTCTGCGTCTGCATGTGTGTGACCGGATTTGTAGATGACGGTGATATCGAATTCTTGAAGTCGAGGGCTCCATCTAGCTAGGCGGCCGGAAGGATCCTTGAGATTGATCAGCCAGCATAGGGCGTGATGATCGGTCACTACTTTGAAGGATCGGCCATAAAGGTATGGTCTGAACTTGGAAACTGCCCACACGATGGCGAGGCACTCTTTTTCAGAGGCAGAATAGTTGGCCTCTATCTTGGAGAGTGCACGGCTGGCATAGGCGATGACACGTTCTTGGTCCCGCTGAACTTGAACAAGGACAGCACCCAAACCAACGTTGCTCGCATCGGTGTGGACCCGTGTGTCAGCAAGCTCATCAAAGTGCGCCAGAGCGGGGGGTGACTGCAGGCGGCGTTGAAGCTCTTGAAACGCCTTCTGCTGCGGAGGTTCCCACTTGAACGGTACATGCGCTTTTGTCAGATCAGTAAGGGGTGAAGCAATTTTAGAGAAATTCTCCACGAAGCGGCGGTAATATGCGCATAGCCCGAGGAAGCGACGAACTTCCTTTTGGTCACGCGGCGGTGGAAAATTGGCAATGGCAGATGTTTTTTCAGGATCCGGAAGAACCCCTTCTTGGTTGACGATATGGCCTAAAAACTAGCTCTTCATAAGCAAAATGGCATTTTTCGGCTTTGAGAGTAAGCCCTGATGATGTTATGGCCTGCAAGATCTCCTCGAGGCGACGAAGGTGCTCCTCGAAAGACGGGGCACAAACGATGACGTCGTCCAGGTAGACCAGACAAGTTTGCCACTTCAAATCCGCAAGGATGGTGTCCATGAGCCTTTGGAAAGTCGCGGGTGCCGAGCAAAGACCAAATGGCATCACCTGAAACTCGTACAACCCGTGTGGAGTGATGAATGCCGCCTTTTCGCGGTCTCTTTCGTCTACCTCAATTTGCCAATATCCAGACTTCAAACCCATGGAAGAAAAATATCTTGTGTTGCATAAGCGATCCAAGGCGTCGTCAATTCTGGGCAGCGGATACACATCCTTTTTAGTGATGTTGTTTAACCGACTGTAGTCAACGTAGAATCGTAAGGTGCCGTCCTTTTTCCTCACAAGCACAACAGGTGCCGCCCACGGGCTCCTAGAAGGGCGAATAACGTCGTTTGCGAGCATTTCTTTTACCTGTGTGGTAATAGCCTCTCGTTCTTTGGTAGACACTCGATAAGGTGACTGCCGGAGTGGCGGAACATTTTCGTCTGTAATAATGCGATGTTTCGCAAGATGCGTCCGCCCGACGCGTGGCGAGGACACGAAGGCACCACGGTAGCGACTGAGCAGTTCCCGTACTTTGTCTCGCTGGTCGGGCGGCAAGGTTGGGTTAATATCGTACTTGACACCAGCAAGTCCGTCGGGCTCAGTTGTTGAAGCAGATGTTAAACTGTGCACAAACCTATTTTCACTAAGAGCGTCAATATACGCCACAGTAGTTCCCTTGTTAAGGTGTTGGTGTTCGTTGCTGAAGTTGGTGAGAAGAACGTTGACCTTGCTATCGTCAAGGAAGACAACAGCCCTGGCGACGGAAATTCCTCTGTCCAGTAGCAACAGCTGCTTGCTTTCGACGACACCCTCAAGTTCCCTTATGTGCTTTGAGCCGACGGTTACCATCACACTGGAACGTGGAGGCACGGTCACGTGTTCGTCCAGAATGTGCAGCGCCGCTGGGAGAACACTATCCACGGATATGGCCTTCTCGGTCGAGAACTTGACGGACTGCGATTGCAGATCAATAACTGCACCGTTCTCGGTCAGAAAGTCCATACCGAGTATGACGTCTCGGGAGCACTCCGCTAACACTACGAACGTCGCCAAGAATGTTTGGCCTTGCACGGTTACCTTCGACGTGCACGTTCCCGTAGGTGTAAATAAATGTCCTCCTGCAGTACGCAACTGTGGGCCATCCAAGCGGTTGTGAACTTTTTTAGTGCCGCGGCGAATTGTCCGCTAAGTACTGAATAATCGGCACCAGTATCCACCAGCGCAGTTACATCGGCGCCGTCAACCAAAATCTCCAAGTCGGCAGTTGGTGGTGTCTTACTTTGGGGATGTCGAGGCGTTCGGTCTCGGCGCGGTGCGTCGAAGGAGTTCGGCATCGAGGAAAGGCGTCGCGGCCATGGAGGGGTGCGTCAGGACATCGGCTAGTTTTGAGGTACGTGGGCTCAAGAATCGTCGGTACGGCTACGGAATTCGGCGTTGGTTGCGAACTGTCTTGCGGCGATGGAGGATCTTGTATACTTTGTCGTTGAGCAGCCGCACCTCCAGAGGCGGCTGCATCTAGTTTCCCCTGCGGGGACTCTGAGACTGGCCTCAGCCCGGGGAACTGTAGCGACGCGGCGATGGAGATCGAGAGAAACGGCGCTGTACGGAGTCCGCTTGCGAGATGTAGTCCGCGATCTCCTGCGGTCGTTCTCCATACATCGGACGATGACAACCGACGGGGAATCCTCGAAGGCCCATCTCCCTGTATGGGCAGCGACGATAAACATGTCCAGCCTCACCGCAGTGGTAGCACAGCGGCTGATTGTCTGGCGCTCTCCAGACATCCGTTCTGCGGCGTCCTAGCCGCTGTGGAGAATTCGGCTGGGGAGGTGGAGTTCGTGCAGCGGCGGAGGCAGGTGTGTCGTAACGTCGGTTCGGCTGCGGTGGAATAAAACGGTGGAATGACGCCAGCGCTCGTGCAGACGGAAGCGCCTCTCTAGGAGAAGAGGAAGTGTGTGTGTGAAAGTGAAAGTCATCTGGAAGCGCACGTCTGTTGACCCGCTGTGGACCCTCAGCCGCTGATTACCAACGTGACATCTGGGGCAGGTGCTGGGTACGTCGTTAATGCACCGTACGCCCCCTTCAAGCCGCAATTCGAGCCCCGTACAAATACCGAAGGTAGACACGCCAGTCCACCAGGGCAGTCGCCGATTACAGGGCTTACCTCCCGAATTTGGACTGCTCCCTGTTTCCCATTGTTCACGGAGGGCAGGTCCTACAACGATGAATCCTCCAGCTACATTGTCGCCGGTACTGCTCCACCACCAGCGAGAGCCACCCCATTTTCGCGGTCAACCACACGAGGACGCCGAAGACTGGCTAGACCAGTATGACCGAGTGGCCATCTACAATGGTTGGGGCGCTGACTGCAAGATGCGGCATGTTTATTTCGCCCTTGAAGACTACGCGAGGACCTGGTTTCTGAACAATGAATCTGGCCTTGGAACGTGGGATACGTTCAAGACAGAGTTCCTCCAAACCTTCAAGGACAGCACGTCGCGCAGGGAGAATGCCGACCTGCTTTTAAAAGCCAGACATCAACTCCCCAGCGAGAGTGTGACGGTGTATGCTGAGGAAATGAAGAGGCTGTGCCGGCGTGCCGACCCAAACATGTCGGAGGAGAGGAAGGTGAGCTTCCTTATGAAAGGCGTCAAGGAGCAGGTGTTCGCCGGCCTGGTTCGAAGTTCTCCAGTCACGGTAGCTGACTTCGTAAAGGAGGCGAACACCATCGAAAAGTCTTTGGACATGAGGGCCCGACAGTACGACCGTACAACAGCGTCGATGCTCACGGCCACTGTGGAGGGCGCCACGGTGAAGTCGGCAGACTCCTTACGTGAGATGATGCGATGTATTGTGAGGGAGGAACTGGCAAATCACTTTCCGGACAAGGAAAAACCCCCGCCTAGCACTCTTGCTGACGTTGTCCGTGAGGAGGTCCAGCAAGCTCTAGGCACTTGTACACCAATACCTGTTGCCGGCCCTGTGCAGCCTCAGCCACCGAATCTCAGCTATGCCGCCGTCACACGCCGTTTTATTCCACCGCAGCCGTGGCCTCGTGGTAGAGCACCCGCTTCGCCTTCGGGAGGTGGTGGGTTCGACTCCCGCCACCGGCCGGTTACCCACCTGTTTTCTCAAAATGCGTACAAGCTATGCCCCGGCCTGGCGCTCGGCTTCCTAGGGCTGCATTGCTTGGGAAAGGAGCCTGCGCCTTCAAATCCCGTCACTGTGGGCAGAGAGTCGTGCGGACTTAATTGACAAGGTCAATGCGAAAGAAGAGTCGTGTGGACAAAGCGAAAGGGATGAAGTAAACTTGTTATGAGAGGCGCTTCCGTCTGCACGAGCGCTGGCGTCAATATTTTCATGCTACCTGCACAGCGGTCAAGCGGGTGTCTTCAGGACCAATACCCGCACACGATGCGCTACTACTGGCGTGGAATGTGCACCTTCACCATGAAGTACGTACGCTCATGCATTCCCTACCAACGTCGCAAGACACCTCCCCTTCGTTCTGCAACAGAGCTGCAGCCGTTACCATGCCCTAAACGCCCATTTGGCCGTGTTGGCATTTATTTATACAGTCCGCTTCCATACACTGCAGCCGGCAACCGTTGGACTATTGAGGCGGTGGATCACCTGACACAATATGTCGAAACTGCTGCCCTTCCGGCTGCCACAGCGACGGACGTCGCCTCCTTCATTTTGCACCGATTCATCCTACGTCGCGGTGCACCTCCTGAACTGCTCACTGACCGAGGCCGCGTGTTCTTAGATCTTCTCAAAGAGTGCAGCACGATTCACCGAACCACCACCGTCTGTCATCGGCAGACCAATGGCCTCGCTGAACGATTTCACCGCACTCTCGGAGAGATGGCGTCCAAGTACCTCGCTTCTGACCACACGAATTGGGATCTCTTCTTCCGTACGTAACTAATGCGTACTATACCGCTACGCAGTCCACCACCGACTTCTCTCTTTTCTTCCTACTTTACGGCCGCTAACCCTCTGCTACTATCGACACAATGCTCCTTACCACCGTATATCCGTATATCGGCCTGTTTCCGAAGCCGCGCAACACACCGAAGCCTACAGCCAAGTCGCCTGCTCACTCACCACTGACACCCCATATCGCCAGCGCTGCCCTCTCGACCAAAACCACACCTCACCGAGCTATTCTTATGTATCACTTGTGTGGCTCTGGAACCCTTCAGGAACTTCCGGTCTCTCCTAAAAACTTCTAACCAAGTACCAAGGTCTCTACGGTGTACTGGAGCACGCCTCTCCCGTTAATTATGTCGTGGAACCCCTCACGTTGTCTCGTGGTCTGCGCCGCCACGGACGGGAGACCGTTCATATCCAGCGCCTCAAGCCATGCTACGACCCCGCTGTCTTGCTATCACACTAAGTCGCCAGGACGGCTCGTCTTGTCCCCGGGTCGATTGTAAGGATAAAGAAGAAGATGCGTCCGATGATGGCACGTGGTTTGTGCCATTAGGAACGATCGGTTGAGTTTCGGGTGGTTGGTTGAGGTTTTTTTCTCTCTGAGCCTTTTCCCTTATCGTTTTGTGGGAATCAAGCACACGGTGAGGCCGTAAGCCCGGGGTATGTCTGCCCAGTCTCCCGGCCAGGGGAGCTCCTCCTGGTCGGCATCCCTTTCCCCTGAAGTCTTGCCCTTGGAGGATTTTTTGCACAGTGGCGTCGGCAGCATCCCGGTTGCGCTGGTGAGGTCCGCCATTTTGGACGCGGCGGTATTCTCTGCAGATCCTCAGACCTCGCCTGCGTCAGAGATCTCCTAGCTACCTCGTCTTTTGCATCTCTCCTGGTAAGCTCTTTTATCCCACCACATCTGGCTTGTACGAAGGGCATTGTCCGAGGCGTCGGCTCTTCGCTGTCTCCAGTTGAGACCCTTGATCTGCTGTCCGCCGCAGGTGTCGTTACTGTGCACCGCTGTAACAGAGATAATCGCAACATGCGGGTGCCCACAAAGTCGGTGATTGCCACCTTTGCCGGCACGTCTTGCCCCAGTGAAATAAAGGCCTGGCCTCTAATTTTTCGGGTTGACCAGTTGTCGTCTGGGCCTCTGCAGTGCATCAACTGCTGACGCTACGGCCATAGCGCCAGCAGTTGCAAATCCACCTTGCGTTGTTGTTCCTGTGGAGAGAGTCATGACACGAGCACTTGCTCTGAGCAGAATGAGAAGTGCTGTCTTTGCTGTGGCGCCCACGCTGCTAATTCCTCCAACTGCCCCTCTCGTGCGCAGGAGATTCGGATCTTGGAGCTTATAGACCAGAATACGGCGGGTAAATTGAAATCCACCATTTTGAGAGAGCTGTGGCGCCATCTATGGGGCGCGCGGCAAAACGGCGGCACTGGACTGCCACGCGAGGCGGCCGCGGGTATGGGTATCGTTCGCGCTCTTACGTTTCATAGAAGATTTTGTGACGGGTTCCTAGAACAATCATATAAGGTGAATTTCAGCCTCATGCCAAGGTCGCTCTGCACATCTGGCGATGGCGGAGGCAAACCCTGTGTCCACAATTGCAGCGGACATGAATTGATGTCATGTCCATGGCTTGTGCAGTCTCACTGTCGTTTTCCTCTTGTGGGCTGTGCTCTGCGGCCTTCTTGTGTCGCCTCTTAACACGGTAACTTGCCTGCCTCAACAGCTTCCGCCTTCCCTCGACAACCTGTGTTGACAATATAAAAGGTTACACAATTTTCTTATCTCAAATCTCACTCAGAACAGCAGGACATAATTTAGATGTACACAGAAGACGGAAACAAGCAATATTTACATTTACACAAATAAGGATGCAATAATTTATTGGAATCCTTCTCATATATAGTTTGGCTTTTTTGTTTATTTCTTATGTAACAAGTCAACTTAAAAGCATTAAAATACTGACACTTCTACCTGCAGTTACACTGAACACAATAACAGAAATGAGATAATGACAACAGTGAGACACAACTTCCTTCTAGCACCCAGCGCTGCGTCTAATGGTGGCTATGTTCCGTTTGTCTGTCCCTTGTCCCACTGGGCATTTAAGCAATTTCCAGATCAAAGGTATAATTTGCTTATGAAGCCTTATTTAGAATACATTTTAATCAAATGGCAGCCTCCCCACATTAAGGCAACTTTACTGTTGAAACAAATGACTCTAATTTGAAAATGACAAAAAAAGTCTGAGACTCTTTCTTTGAAACAGAAATATCCGTTCACATTAGCTCATATCTATTATGTTTAGAGCATTCAGCCAATTTTGTGCTCTAATTAGCAATATCGATTTCCACACTTCTGCATCGGCTGTTTTCTATACAACATAATTAGCTCCCTTTCAGAATTACCACACTGGCGGTTCTTTCATGCAGCATAACCATTTGAAAGTTCTCTACGTTTGGAAAACACTTCTCTGATGTAACATTATTAGGTGACTCCTCTGTACAGTGCACCAACGCATCTACTTTCACCACATAGCAAAACCTCGCTGTTCCTTTCAAAACCACTTATTATCAACGTGTGTACGTGTCATTCTTTGTGCAGCGAATAATGTAAATGGAGCTCTGGCAAGCTCTACATTTGTAGGCTATCTGAGTATTGTAGCAACTAGCAAAAGCACTAACCTTATAGAAATAACTTAGCCTGAGTCATCACTCCGACCATTATTATGTTAAACGATAGAAAAACCATGTTGAGCAGCAGGATTCCTTATCCCACAAATCAAATTTGTTCAAGCGAGCATCGCCGCGCCGCGCTACGTACAGTGCAGGCCGGCGCCGCTCAGTGCGCACGCAGCAAGGTGGTGTAAACTGAACGTAGCGTTTACCTTCTTAGCGTAGCCGAGGTGAAGCATAGGCACAGGGTTCAGCTCCGTTGGCCGCTGGTCGATAAATTGGTCCGAGCAGACCTGCATATGCGATTACGCAGTTACCAGGTGCCGCGACATCGTAAGCATAGCGCAGTGGCTGCGGCAACGAGGCAGTCGCACCGGCATTTTAACGAAAATCAACTTACTCTTGCATTTGCGCTGGGAACATAGTCCTTTTTATGAACCGCAGTAATCCACTTGTGGCGGAGCTCGGCATTTTTTTATGCCCGGCGGAAAGCGATGCAGGCTGAATATGCCACAGCGGCACAACTCGCGACGTACGCCGTACTCGTCGCATACGGTGGTCAGCAGCCTGCTTCTTTTCCGTTGGTTATTCGCACATCCATAAAAGGCGCAGTGAAGCCCTGATGAAGCTTTGTACTTCGTTGCGGCAGGAATAGACATATTGGCTCATCGAAAAGCACCGCAGACACACACACCCACGTACACGCGAACGCTGCGCGAACGTGTTTTGGCAGTCCAGCAAAGATGGCGGCCGGTCGCTGGGTTCCGGAGTATGCGCATGGCTCGTCCGGTTCGAGAGTATCGTATTCTGGTCTATAGACAAGAAACGGTGTTCGCGCCGAGAAGCTGTACTGGATATTAAGGAACGGGCGTACGGGTATGCAGGGGTGACCGCTCATCAGGGAATGATATTAGATTCGTCGCTGACTCAGGCAATTGTGTCTGCTGTGGAGGCGTCCATGAGAAAAACGGTAGAGAGAATTGCTGCAAGTGTTTCGGAATGCCTCATCAACGTCCTCACTTCCCAGCTTACTAATGCTGTGCAGGCCAGTTTGGCTTCTCTATCGAATGTAATTACCCCTCCTCTTGTCCGTTCTTCACTATCTGCGACATCTCAGTCCCAGGAACAAACTTCTGCCCCCAACACTGTACTTACTTCGGGTACTTCCAGTGACGCTGGAATTATCTCTGATTCCGAGATGATGGCGCCTGATGTGCGGGTCCTAAAGCGCAGCGGGTCCCCAATATCTCCTTCATCTACTTCTCCTCGTTCACAATCCAAATCAAAGAAGCAGCAGCTTGGCACTATGCCGAAGGATATCATTTTAGAGCAGGCAGCTGCTGCTGCTCTGGTCTCGAAACCATAGCGTCGTTGCGTGTTTTACAGTGGAACTGTCGCTCTATTCTTACAGCTTCAACAGAATTGCACTGTACTTCTTCCCAGCTTAATCCGGATGTCATAATTCTTCAAGAAACGTGGCTTTCAGCTGACAGACATTTTCACTTTAAAAATTATCGTTAATTTCGTCTAGATCGCCAGTCACGAGGAGAAGGTTTGCTAACGTTAGTTTCTTTAAGATATGTCACAAGGCTAAGGTATATTTTCAGCTAATGTCCCCTGACTGTCAGATTTTAGCATTAGACTTTGTTCTTCCCGGGTGCTCCCCATTTTCCTTAGTAAATGTTTTTCTTCCCCTATGGAGTCCAGGATAAGAGACCGCTAGATTCGCTTCTTGCTAGCTGTGGAAACCCAATTCTCATGGCTGGTGATTTCAGTTCCCGCCATGTGTATTGGGGCTACCGCAGAAATCTCTGTGGGAAGCGCCTTTTGGGACTGGGTTTCTGATAACAGCCTTATGTGTTCAAATTCTGGATCGGCCACTTACCTTTGCGCTCAGTCTAAATCCGTTTTACATCTATCATTAACCAGTCCTGGAATTGGCATAATGAATTGGTCGACTGTTGATTGCGGCTCCTCAAGTGACCATATACCTGTTCGTTTTGATATCATATGTCGTGTAACAACTACGGATCGTCCGCTGCGGACGCATGTAAATTATGACAAATTTCAGACAATGTTGCGCTCTGCCCTCGCGTCAGTTTCTAACATCGCCAAGGACCACAAGTCAACAAGCATATGCCTGCCTTTAGAGAAATGCCGGAAAAAAGTGGGAGTTCCTGCGGCGGCCGTCAAAAGGGAATTCCTTTAATCATTGGTGGAACGCGGACTGTACGATGGATTACAGGCGGAGGGAGGCAGCATGGAAAAAGTTTCTTTATAACCAATGCCCAAATAACTGGAAAGAATGTAAATTCATAGCAGCCACCTGTAAACGCACAGTTTCTCGTTCGAAAGAGAAATATCACTCTGAACATTTTGATTATCTCTCAAAGTCGGGCAACCGACGGGCATTATTTGGCTTTTTACGGTCCAGAAAACAGGTCATGCCTTCTTTTGATTTACAGTCACTGGTTATGTCACCTTAGGAAGCTGTCGAGGCGGTTGAATCAATTGCCGCGGGCCTGCATAAGCTTTTCTCGTCTCTATTTCCTTTACGTCCCATGTTGTTTGCGCCAAGGACTCCAAATAATTATTTCGCTAAAGTTACTCTTTCGGAGCTTTCTCAAGTTGGTTAGAGATTACCAGCTTCTGCTCCCGGTCCTGATGGTGTCACTTCAAAGATGCTCAAGATTCTATTTGAGGCGTCTCCGGGCTCTTTGTTACACCTGGTCAACTATTCTATCAAACAATCTTGGAGCCCTTCTGAGTGGAAGCTGGCGAAGGTGATCCCTTTACTTAAAAACCAGGTTGGTGGCTCTGAATTGTCAAATATTAGGCCTATTCCGCTAACATGAGACGTGGTAAAATTAATAGAAAGGGTGTTTCTTATGCGGGTTTCTGCCTTCGTGGACCGCAGAACTACTCTCAGCCCGTGTCAACACGGCTTCCGGCCGCGATGTTCGATATGGAATGCACATGTAGATCTTGAGAGTCGTACTCTTCTTGCTAGTCGTCAACGTCTCTAAGCTGCTTTGGTTACGCTCGACGTCTCTAAAGCTTACGACAATGTAGAGCATCCCATCCTAACACACAGGTTACAGTACCTCCAGTTTCCAGAATATTTAGTTGCTTGGATATCTGCATTTCTCTATAAGAGGGAATTCTCCTGCGTCCATAATGGGGTGCAATCCGAGAGGTACAAACAGACGAGAGGTGTTCCGCAAGGAGCTGTCCTTTCGCCTGTGCTGTTCAATATTCTTCTGAGCTCCAATCCTCTCCACCACCATGTTCGCACTTACTTCTTTGCAGACGACATTGCATTTTTTGCTGCTGCGCCTGATATACATTCCCTCTATGATCAATTGCAATCATATTTGAGTTCTGTTGAGCAGTGGTTGAGCATTTACACCTCAAATTAAATGTTAACAAGTGTGCCGTTCTTGTTTTTCCTCTACAGGATCCTGTTGTGGTCTCTCTTTCATGCAAATTTCAACCAATTCCTCAAGTTCAATCCCTAAAATACCTAGGCGTCATTTATGACGACAAACTCACCTGGCGGCCTCACATTGACCATGTTGCTGAGAAAGGGACTCGTGCCGCAGGCATGTTACGGAGGTTATGCAGTCACAGGTACGGTATGCGCAGGGATACGCTCCTAATGATTTACGTATTGTATGTCAGGCCAATTTTAGAATTTGGCTCTGTGTTGTTTTCAGGCTCGGCTTCATACAAACTTTGTCCTCTCATCCTTTTGGAGAGAGAGGTGCTTCGGATGTGCCTTGGCGTCCCCAAATTCGTGGCTACCAATGTGCTGTACCTTGAGGACCGCATTCGCCCTCTGTTATCCCGATTTCATTTTCTAACTATGCAGACTTTCCTCATAATTTTGAATCCCATTTTCACCGTTCGCAAAGCCTTTTCTGTTGCCTACCGACCTCCTATTTTGGTGTCCACTGGCCTCCTTTTCATACCCCACAGGTTGTGTTCGTGCAAAGGCTGCTTGAGCCTTTAAACAAGCAGATTTACAACATCCTTCCAGCACTAAGCAGTGGGTCCTCTGTCCACATTGATTTCGACAACATTTTTCCTCAAAACGCGAAACGTTTACCACCCCGTATTATAAATGGACTATTAGAAGATCATTTAATGTCCCTACCTACAAAAATTGCAATAGCAACCGACACCTCTCAGTGCAACGAAAAGGCAGAAGTGGGAATTTTCTGTCCGAGTTTAGACTGGTTCTTTTAGCTGCGCCTTACGGATTCAACCCCTATTTTCCAAGCTGAGTTTCTGGCAGTAGTTCTTGCTCTGCGCAAGCTTGATCCTTCTATTTCTGCAGTGGCAGTCATTACCGATTCTTTATCCTTGTGTTCGTCCCTCGCATCGCATGTTGACTTTCACACTTTAAGCACTTCTTTATCGCTACTTCCTTCGCATATGAGCCTTGTCCACTTGATATCGGTACCCGGCCACAGCAGCGTGACTGTAAATGAGATCGCGGATTACCTCGCAAAGGCTTCCCTAGGCGGCACCGTGTTGCCCATCATCCCGGCTACAGCGTATATCACAGCATCTAGGTTCCGGCGACGAGCGTTATTAAGCGCGCAAGACACAGCGATTTTAACATCGGCGGAATATGAGCATCTGAAATATTCCTGGAGCAGGAAAATTTCTCAATCTCGGCAGCTAGAAGTATCTATGACGAGGTTGCGCTGCCGCATCCCCCCTCTAAATTTCTATCTGCAGAGATCTGGTTTGGCGTTATCTCCCCTGTGTGCATTTTGCCGTGAGCCTGAATCTATCGATCATTTTTGGCTCCATTGTCGTCGTTTCACCTCTTTCAGAAGAAGACTGCTGGAGTTGCCCTTACAGGAACTTGGCCTTAGTTTGAGCAGCCCACACTTGCTATCATTTGGTGCCACCACACTTGGGTCCAGCCACAAGTCTGTTTGTGACGCTGTTCAAAATTTCTTTCTGGAATCTCATCGACTGCCTTGCTAAAGCATTCTGTATTTTCTTTTTTATGCTTCATTATTTTTCTAATTAATCTCTCTCTTTTTTCTCTCTCTCTCTATATATATATATACATATATATATATATATATATATATATATATATATATATATATATATATATATATATATATATATATATATAAGATGCGAAATTGAGAAACGCTTTTTTAAGTAAACATTCATTAGGAGTCGACGTTTCGGACAGAGCCTGTCCTTTTTCAAGACTGAAGTTACATGGTTCTTCCTTCTCTTCTTAAAGGGTCTTAATCTGTACAGGTGTTCGACACATGAGCCAAAACAAGCCGGCGATGCAGAAGGAAGAACGGCTCAGGGAAGAGAAAAAAAAATAACAAAAATACACAAGCGGGACAGAGAGCGGGGAGGGTAAACGTCGTCGCCCGCCACCCACGTATGCGGTCTCGGGGAGAAAAGAACAAAAAGGAGAAAAGGGGAGGAAAAAATGAGCGGGAGGGGAGAATGGACGGAGAACTGAGTCCTAACACAGCGGACTGCTAGCAAAGTGTATGGAGACAAACAGTCGCCGAAGTACAGCATAGATTTTAGATGCACTCAGATGTTGTCCACTTAAACGAGTAAACAAGATACAATGGAGCAAAAGGGGGGGGGGACTACCGCCATGTGCAACTTCTTTGGCAGGATGAGTCGAGGTGGGCAGAGTGGAATTTAACGAGACACACGTTTAGTGTAGATGAGCTCACCTGCACTCACCCACAGAAGCAACAAAAAAAGGAAAAGGCCGGAAACGGAGGCGACTTTTCGGAAGAATCGTCGCGTGGGGCCACTATGAATGGCGGGAGTGTTTAGGATTCTTTGACGGCGTCGCTCTCGTCAAGATGGTCGAACGGGGGAAGGTAAGAGCGCGGTGTGCGATGAGGACATCGGTGTAAGCGTACAGGGAAAGCTTGCGAGGCTTGTCATGCCGGCACTCCGAGGCCAGTACTAGATTTTCAAAGGGCGTATTGAAAACAAAGCGCCCCGGTTCTCATTAAGGCCTTGGGCAATTGTTCCAAACTTATAAATAATGTACGACTCGCGTTGCTCCCGTTCCCGGGTGTTGTTGAACCCATCCTGTAAGACTGTTAATTTAAGTGCTTCAAATAGGTGTTTTTTTTTTCATTAATGTGTTTTGACAAGGGGAGGCTATATATATATATATATATATATATATATATATATATATATATATATATATATTATTTTTCATCCCCTCACTGCCCTTCTTGTGGTAGACACCCCCGGTGTTCCTCTCCCGTGTGCTTTTCTTTTGCCTTCACTATGTACAGGTAAATACCACCCTTTACCTCCCAATTATTGGCCGATCCCCCAGTGTGGGTATGTGCCATTCTGTCAAAGGCTACAACAACAACAGGCGAAGACGGGGTGGCAGTGCTTGGGTGTGCACGCTTGGGTGTGCTTCGCCGACCTGATCCCGGACTGCTGCCGTCGCCGTCCCCGTCGCCCCACTACCTCGTAAATGTGATCCCACAAGCGCCCTGCAGCACTAGCGGTGGCCTGACGCTCGCTTGGAGAAAGTGAAGAAAGGAAGAGACACGGGGCGTGGCGCGAACGGCCTGAGGAGCGAGCTCGGGCAACGAACAGGCGAGGTCACGGCTGAACGCCTTCTTGAACCCAGATGACCAGGCCTGGGGAAGCTGTCCTCGCCTAGTTCAGCGCAACCAGGAGCCTGCTGTCTCCCGTCTCCCGCCTGCCTCTTGCTGCCTGGGATAGTGGGCGCCGTGGTGGGCACAGGCTGGTGCTGCCCGTCCGGGTATCCTGCCGGCCCTGCAGTCGGTTCAGGCCTGTCGTCCCGTGGTTGGGACCTGCTACTGTGAAAAGGCGCCTCCCTGGCAGCGCCCGGGTGTCCTGTACCTGGGCGGCCATTCTCTCTCTTTGGTGCGTCGTCGAAGCCACTGCGGCTAGTGCTCCGCGCCCGATTTCCGGCCGCTAGGAGAACAGGCCTGCGGTGGTGCTTGGCCGCGGCGCCTTTCTGGCGACGGACCGCGGATTCCCACGCCGGCACCGCTCCTCGAGCTTCGGCCGCACGCTTCTCTACCCACCTATGACTGATGGACTTTAAGTAAAGCTATTTTTGTTCTATCCAAACGCGTGCTCGGTCGGGGATAATTTTCTGGATCCTCCGGGACCCCACCTCGGAGGACGCTCGAACCTGCTTGGGGGACTTTTCATCTCACAAATTTGGCGTCCGCTACGACGGGACCAGAACGAGCAATGTTTGCCAGTTCCAGGTGTTCGTGAAAGAGGATCAGTGCGCTCGAGCTGGTTGCTGCAGGAGAGCTCATGGGGCTTCAGGGAGCCGCACTGCGGGGATATGTCAGTGACGCACTGCGGGGAGCGCGTGAGGAGCGTGCAGCTTAACGGCGAGCGCAGATAGCATGCCGCATGGCAGAGATATCCCATCGTATGGAAGAATTATCGCGTCTTGAAAAAGATCATCGTGTGCTCGAGTTGCATGTGGCTTCGTTAGATGCAAAGAAGGCACTTAGCCTCGCGGAAAGTGTTGAGCTCTCACATGACACAGTAGTCCTATTGCCAACTGGACATGGGTCGGGCTATCAGAGAGCTGTCGAGGACGTGACAAGAATGGCGAGTCTGGAGCCTAGTACCGAAGCAGCAGCACCTTGCGTAGAAGGCTGTCTAGATGTAGAACGTCGCTCAACGCAGGCCGACAGTGGCCAGGAGTGTGCCCTTATAGCGATGTATGAAGAGCAAATGACTCAAAAACTGCCTTTAGGAACAGTAGAGGTTCTTCTACCAGGACAGAGCACAGCGTTCGTAGAGGAGATTGCTGGTCCTTTCGTGTGCTAGGAATTGAATTCTAGGGCATGGTGTCTTCAAGCACAAGGGTGTAGACGACCACAAATGTGTAGTCCATCATGTTACTACTTGCGAACAGAGTGGCTACGAGATGCACAGCAGAGCTGGAACTGTCAATCCAGCAGATTACCTTGGGGGCAATGTGTGTGATTCCTGCTACATTTATTTCATCTGTGCTCGGACAGATCGGTTTCAGGCATTCGGTGTATTTCTGTGTTAGCCTGCGGAGGTAACTGGCAGTGCCAGATGTGATGGCAGCTCATTGAAGGTGTTTGCAAGTAGCGACGCACTCAAAGAGCACTGGATGCTTTCTTCGAGTTGGGGTTCTTTCGAAGATGAAGTAGTACATAAGTTTGTGCATTTGGTTACATCGGCCGCATCGATAAGGCATGACGAGTAAGAGCACATGGAGACAGAATGCAGCATCGTACAGGACTCTGCTGGTAAACATGGACTGACTCAAGCAGGCCGAGTAGGCGTCTATTCTTGTTTGGAAGGCTAAATTCGCGATAAAATCGAGCGTGGTACTGTAACGATTTCATGCCAATCAGGGGATGCAACGGCGCCAGTCCTTGCTGTTAGGAAATGGTTGAAAGAGCCCCAAATATCAGGCTGCCATGACCTGTGCTTCATTGTAGAAGTTGTGGAAGACACTGATGTGCTGCCGCAACCACTTCTCATTAATATCCTTGCCCACAGAATGGTTTTATTCAAGCTCACGAAAAGGCAGGAGCGAATTCTCCATCCTATGAATTCGGTTTATCCGTTGTAAAGGCGATAGAGAAGGGGTATTATTCTGAATCTCGCAAGGGCTCCGGGGTTGAAACGGCAAAAACGGCACAAAGCGTCAAGCCCTCGGTTGACTACTATATAGCAGAGATATCTGTGCAGACGCCGTTGTGCCTTATTTTTCCGCCCTGTGTACTTATGAAAACCAGCTTGTTGTTCTCCCGGATCTTTCGAGTGCCCATTGGTCGGTCATCCCACACATTTCATAGGCGCGTTTCTAGGCTAGTGTGGGATGGAATCACCTGATGTCGAATCCGATGGTCTTGTCAGTTTTCACCTTAATGGCAAACCTTTTTTTTTGTTCCTGTTGTGTGCTTTTTCGTTTGTTTCGGCGGACATTGTGCCATGTGAACAACATTTTTGTGTTTTTTTTTCAGTAGTATTCCTGTCCTTCGTCCTTAGGTGATGTGCTCTGTGTATAACCTTGCCATCTATATAGAATTGTCAAATTAGACTTTGTATATCGGTGCATTTTTTCTTCCAATGTGCGCGTGAGACAGACTGACAACAGCCAGTGGTTGGTGCTGTGCGTGAGAAAGTGTTCAGTCTGGTGTGCTGCAGTGCTCCGAACAGTACTTCGTGCAAAAGTTTTGTTTTCATGAAAACAAAAACTTCTCGAAGGGCGGGGGGCATATTTGTGATGCCACAAGCGCCCTGCAGGACTAGCGGCGGCCTGATGCTCGCTTGGAAAAAGAGAAGAAAAGATGAGACACGGGGCATGGCGTGAACGGCGCGAGGAGACGAGCTCCGGCAGCGAACAGGCGAGGTCACGGCTGAACGGCTTTTTGAACCCGGGTGACCAGGCCTGGGGAAGCTGTCCTTGCCTAATCAAGGGTTCGACAGAATCCTGTCTGGCGAGGGAGAGGCATTGTGGTAAATTAAAACATACACTCGCCAAAAGATGGATTATAAAAAACTTGACGTGTAGGGACCAGTACGGGTCCCTTATTCACAATGAATGATGGACGGAATGGGCCGCTTCTTATATGCGCACTTGACAACGCAGCGAGTGGGCGTAGTTATCCGCGACATTACCCTTCGTCCTGTTAATGACATGATCCGTGGTCTGTAATTTACAGACCACGGATGATGTCATTAACAGGACGAAGGGTAATATACAGAGGATTTCACAATCGTCCGTACGAGCACACACAAAGTGATTAACAAAACAATGCGACTAGTGCAAAGTTACACTTGAGAGAGATTGCAATGCAAATGAGTTATTGCAACTAAAGTGCAGTATCCTAAGAGAGGCCAAGAAACCAAACACATTTCTTCACCGGCCACTGTGACAGCCCGACGGCCACAGGTTCACGACAAAGCCGTCCCGCAGCCTGGCACGCGCTGCCTCGTTCGACCGTGGTTGCACGAGTGGTGTTGTCGTGGGAGTCAAGCGTGCACGCTTCTCTGAGGCTGAAACGCTGCTGGGGCTGACCGACAGCTATCAAGCCGTTCATATATAGGCGTGGTCCACGTGTGCTGGCTCTTCGCGCCAAGAAGAGGCATGGACATACACACAGTATAGGCTGTGCAATCTTTCTCCTTCTCGTGCCGGCACGCGTCCCCATTGGTCATGCTCTCAGATTGGCTTCGAGATTCTTCGAGATCTTTGTGGTGCGGCGCCGCCGGCTACGCGCGAGTGAAGAGGGAGGGGCATCACTTAGTACACTGAATGCTGCGTCCTCTCTGTCAGCATCGAGTAGAAACGACTCCGACATTCTGTAAGGTTCGACGTCATAGGTTTACGCCATTCCTTGGAACTGCGCCGTCGAGCGATGGTGGCGAGGGCAGCCACACACACACTGCTATATACAGGGTGTGCACGCTAACTTTAGCCAAGGGTTAAAAAATAAAATATTTGAGGTAAGCAAGGGAAACCACTTACATACATCTACAAACCGGCGTGCGCATCATAGGCAATTTTGTGTTGGGCAATTAATTAGCAATTAAGATAATTTTTCTAAATGCGTAAATATTGACTTAGACAGCAAATGTGAATAGCAAAGTGGGAAAGTAGCTTCAGAAACCCCCATTCCATTTATTTGCGACATAATAAACCTCACGTGTATCTTTTTTACGAGCTCCGAAGAAAACCCGCGAAATACAAAAAAAAAAAACACCTGACTAGCGCATTCGCGCCCCACGATTGTGCTGCTCTCAACCGTCGCTTGAGTAAACGGAAACAGCTGGTGGCAACGCGCGACGACCCCAATGCGCCGGCAGGCCGATATGTGAACGGTGGTTGCGGCGCCCGCGCGAGCCAGTCTGCAATCGTGGCAGTGCAAGTTGCTGTGAACGCGCCGGGCATTGTGAGGTATGAAATGGCCAAAGGTGACAAACACATATGCGACGAGTTTTATTCGCCACTGAGAGGCAAAAGAAGGTAGTCAAGTATTAAGTAATTACTCATCTTCTTTTGCCTCTCAGTGGCGATTAAAACTCGTTGAAGTTGTGTTTGTCACCTTTCGCCATTTCCTAGCTCTCTGCCCCTTCCTTTAAGAATATTGTGCAACAATATTCACAAAACTCAAAACTCGGGCACACATGCATGCGCTCGCACATTCAATGGCGAATGCCCAAATACATTATCTCTTCAATGATGTTTTCGCGCATGTTATTCGGCAGTTGTCAGAATAATACACGCCCCCACTCGGCAACGCACTAGCACAATGTTATGATAGCGAAGCATGCAAATTCAAGGCAGGCTTGCAAATATATTACTTGTGCTTCTGTAACGAGAGTGTGAGGCTGTCCACTCTGGGTTCTTGTTGCAACAGGGGTCTCTTCGATTCGGGTCTCCTTTGCTCTGTAAATGTTCGGTTCTGCCGTTTCCTCTTTGGGAAACTCCGAAATATCCCATGCATACAACAAGGATTCGGAGAGGCATGCACATGCGAACAAGATAATATACAGGTTCCAAAGCACTTGCATCAGAACGCTGAGGTTCACAATAAGGACCGCTGTGAACACTCTCTTGGTCACATGCCGGAGTTCAGCAGTGTGCAAGAAAAACAACCGAAGCAATGTGCCGATCAGCACGAGGATCATGTCCATAGTGTGCCTTGCGCTAAGTTCAGCAGAACTTCAGGTACTTCAATAAAATATCAAGTTTGAGGACTTGTTCTTGAGTCTCTGTGCTTAGTGAAGGCTGAAACGCAGGGTCACGTGGCGTTGCCCCACAAAGGGGAGCTGGTCGGTGGGTAGTAAACGCAGCAGGCAACGGCTTCAAAACGCAAACTGTTTATTGTGCTTATGCCCAGGAAAAGAAAGAAGAATCGAGGCGGCGAGAGCAACAAGCGCCTCTGGCACTTATTCGAACCAGAACAACGGAAACTCTTGGCCGCACTCTAGTTACATAAAGCAGCAGAAATTTTGTAGACAGCAAGGGCGCCGTTTTTCTAGGACATCCTTGAGAGTGTGCTTCAGTCGCGTTCACTGGGGATGAAGCAAGCAGATTTGCGATAATAAATGACTAGTTAAATTCTCCATATGCCGTAAGCTACAAGGATCTATTATCGATTTTGTTTTGATGATCCATTTCGTCCTCTGCATCAGGTCATTATGGTTCGATGACGTAGCCGTGCCGTTCAAACATCTGTGAGAAGCCACCTGACTATTGACTTATTGGCGACCGGGCCTCACTATTGGATGCACCTTGCAGCCAATATTGAACCGGAGCACGCAACGAATGGCGAAGGCTACTGTCAACGCGAGTATCCGCTGCCTTTCATTTCTGTGACTGGCCGACTGCTGCTTTCTTCTGATGATTCCGTCAGCTTACGTCACGTGAAATGGAGTGAAAAATGGACAACGGTTTCTTATAAAATACAGCCCGAGGTAAAGCAAATTCCTGGAAATGCACGGGCCTAGTGAACCACGCGATGACCTTCTGCGCTAGCATACATGTTTCAAGCAGCGCGCACAAGCTGTAGACCACCGAAAATGCCAGTAAAGCCATCTTTCAGCAGGTTAAAATAATAGGTTCAGATGTTTGCCCCACCGGTGTGTCAAGCTGCACCCGAGGGAAGCATCAGGTGATCCACCGGTGGGTCCCGACGCACAGAGATCAACACTATGATGAGGGGCTACGCAGCGAAAGCGTTAAGCGGAAGGCACTGGTTTGGTTTCAGGCCGCTATGAAGATGCGAGACGCAAGCTTGACCGTGCGCAATACACATCCGACCTTTATAGTGAGAATATGGAGAAGCGAAAGGTAATGAGTGATGGCGGCTGAGTTATTTATACTATAGTGTTTGATTTCAGCTGTTCTGTGCACACTCTTTTTTTTTCAGCTGTCACGACCGAGTCACTACTTAGCGATGACTCCACCTAGGAATTTTCCAATACCATCCTCTAGCAAAAGCAAGTATATTGCATAGGGCAACTCTGCAGCTGTCTCACATGCGTGCATTGAACTTTCAGCAAACGACAAAGCTGTAAAATTACCTGACGATGAAGGTAATAATTCGTAAAGTAGCATTAACCACAAAAGCTTAACATCTTTTGCTGAACTTTCAGATCTAAGCCACGAGTTGCCCGCGGAGACTGATACTAGTGAGATTCACTCAGTAGAAACTGCACTGCTAATTTATATGCATATTTCATGCGGCATGCTGCACAGCTTTTTCTTGCAGGAGTTATGTGGTAATGAAAGGGGAATGCAAGCCATTTTCTCTTTTTCCTATATACTGCAGCTGTAGAGGTTACAAGGAAGTTGGTGAAGTCTGATCTTGTGATGACAAGACACAGAAAGCTTTATGTGTCAAATAACCAACAGACCTGGCCATTAAGCTTTACAGGGCAGGAAAATGCTAAATTGGTTTTTGAGGAAAAGAAAATGGCGAAGTATCTGCCTCACATATCTCGGCGGACCCTTAAGGGAACGGGAAGGTGGGGGTGAAAGAAGAAAGACAGAAGGAGGTGCGGTAGAGGAGGAATAATTTCGACCATCTGGGGATCTTTACCATACACTGACATCGCACAGCACAGGGGTCCCTTTTGCGTTCCTTTTACGTTCCGCCTCCATAAAAACGCGGCCGCCGCAGTCGTGTTTGAACCCGGGTACTCCAAGCGCCTAAACCACGGAGCCACCTCGGCGGGTAACTTAAAAACAAAATTTAGTTTTTCAGCTAAAGGCCTCATATAGACTGAATAGAATGGTCTATTTTGAAAAGCTCACATGAAATGAATGTGGTGCAATTAACTTTCAATTTTGGAAATATTTTTTTACTTGTAGATTCAAGCTAAGTTATTTTGATGCTTTTGTTTTGCGAATTTTCATGCGTCGTTTGAATTAGTGCAATTTAGTATTTTCACTTGTGGATTCAAGTTATCTTGTTTTTATGCTTTTGTTTTGCGAAGTTTTATGCTTCGTGTTACATAAATAAGCATTGGTCCGTATGTGACGTTCACCAGCTCCCAGTAATAATCTCTAATTTAATGTGCCACATGCTTTCATCTCAATTCCCCCCAAAAAATGTGACTGTGGCATTAAAATGTACTGAGCCACGTGAGGCCTACAATAATTGTCGTATGATCTATGCTTCATTGCTTTAATTCAATGTGTAGCTTTTGCTAACTAGCTTCAAGAGTTGAAATGAATGCCAATAACAGATTTCGCGTTCCTCTCACGGCATGTGACTTCTCTTTTACATCACAGCCACTTTCAAGCATTAAAGTTGAAACAACATGAGACGAAATTTGAATGCTAAATTATTTGCTAGCCCTTTAGTGTAGTCTGTGTGGCACTCAACATGTAGATATGACCTTTAGATGATTGGAAGAAAATATACACTACAGAACTGTTTGCCCTTGCACCACTAACACAGCAGTCGAATTTCCACCATCTCTGAGTCAAGCTAAATATCGCAGTTCTCTTGTATCCTACTGCATAGGCTTCTTTACTCTGGTCCAAAGGCATAGTGGTGTTTGTGTTGTACGTTTTGTGATTGTTTGAACACGCACACCAATCATTTATACAGGCCTGCCGTCAACTGCAGGCCAGGATGTAGTGAATTATTGGTCACGGCGAAAGCTGATGCCCCCTGAAGGTGACTGAAGATGAAAGGAAAACTTCAAATTTGTCTGCACTTCTCACATTCGACCTGTTACATATGCCTATGTGCTTTTACTCTATCATGCATATAGGTGAGAGTTCATAGAGCAGGCATGAAGGTTCAATAAATATACAGACTACTCTGCCTTAAGCTTCTGCACGCGAGCAGTTGTGCACGATTTATGTTTTCACACTACTTGACAGTTTCGTTCTGCATGGTTTATGTTAGTGGACATTTGTTGCCTCGTTTTAATTATTTTTGAAACTGCTGTGGTGTGGCCCGGATAACAATCGAATATTTGACAGTTTTCAATAGTTTGCTTGTCTTGCAGTCTTGCTTATTTACCTTCTCGTCTCATTTACCTACACTGAATTCCAGAGTTCCCGTGTCAGGTACTGAGCACGCTTTCTCTCTTGAAGATTGCCCAGCAGCCTCATGGCGAACTGCTTATGGCAATGGTTCGCAAACAGTCGAAGGACCTCGTTTCCCCAGAACAGAAAACGTCCATTACTTCTCCCTTTAAACACTATGCGGCATTGAAATAGTTTGATATGGCTTTACATGGATCAGAGAGAGATTGAACTGCAATCTCCGTGTCGGTGCATTATTGCAGTCTTCACCTAAATCTGTGCGTGTACTATAACACTTATAAAATTTTTATACCGGTAACAACGAGAATTGTCAAGTTGTTGTGCCTACACTAATGTAAATTTCTTAATGCTGTTTTCCTAAGAGGCAGCCTTCGGCTATGCTTTAGATATGAGACTTTAATGTGACTTTAAATTTTGTATCTTCACTTAAATTTGCCTAGATTCAAGAACTTTCTGTAAACGTGGGAGGAAATGTTACGTCATTTACTAGACAGCTGCTGCGATGCTTGCTGGAAGACGGCCTTGAATGCCATGTTTCATGGTTGGGCAAGAAAGGGAAACATGCTTTCAATGACCTCTGGCTGTGCTCATGACTAATAAGTAAGTAAATACTTTTTGATGGAGGCCAAACTTTCATGCCAAACTTGAGCGTTTCTTGTGGTTGATATCTATCAAGAAAATGTTCGCATGCTTAACAGCCTTTGTGAAATTTACTGCAATGAATACTTCCCCTGACTATTTGACTAAATGCTTTATGATTGTTGTTTAAGTTTTGTAAGCTTTAAGAAATTCAGAATAAAACTTGTGGCTGTAAATCTAGAGAGGAAAAATTATATGGAAGAAATTTTTCTCATAGGTGCCGTTCAGAGGAGCCATGAATTCAGTTAATACATCGTTCAAGCAGCCATCCGTGAATGGCTACGCCATGCTCCTGCCCGGCACCGTAGCGCCACAGTGAAGGTAATGCAGCTCTTTTTCTTGCGAAAACTTTCCAGTTTAAATAAGTTATGACGCAGTTTTTGGCTGTCCAAAACTTCTACATTTCGAATGTAATTTGCATGTTCATTTCTCATTTAGTATAGCTGTTTTTCGTTAAGATGTTCATGCGTTTCTAGTGTTTTTGTAGCTTTGCAATGAAGTATGGCACTTGTGCGTGTCTATATATTACCAGCACTAAAATGAGCTACTTGTGGATTGACAAACATTCCAATGACTCACTAAATAGCCCTGCACAGTAAAAAGTGAATCCCACTTGGCTATAGAGTGCTCGGACGGTGTGCTGCGGAGCAAATAAACTGAAATATTTTGGCAGATGCTTTGCTAGCAGTAAGGCGCTGTTGCCTGTGCGTTCATGTCCCTATTCAGCTGCTCCCGAGCGCTAGCATTAATAATGGAAGCCAATTCCTGCTCCATAGTTTCTCTGCATTCCACCCGACCGGCACCTTTCTAGCACTCTAGAACTGTGACCGGCTCTGTACACATTTGGACTGTACATGTGCATAGACGTGCTTGCAGATGTTTTTTAAACACAACTAAAGCCTGAATTATTTTAGTGCCTGGAAGTGCAGCCTGGCAAATGGGTGCAGTGACTCACGCTGGAGGGTTCAGAGTACATTACTCAGTTCATGATGGTATGCTTAGCCTGCCAGCAAATGAAGCTTTTGCATGGTTTGCATGTTGCAAAACCTTCATGCGCGTCACCACATTTGTTTATCTCCTAGTTATCCCCACGACAGAAGAGAAAGACGCAGTGTTCGAGAACACAAGATACGTTTTGCGTGCATGTATCAGCATTATTAGCATGCGGACTGGTTTTCAGCGTAGGCTTTAGTCAAATGTGGCTGCCTTGGCCATGAGCCAGCTGGATGAATACAAATGCTTTCATGGATAAACAGTTCCCTTGCACACATTTGCTTTGGTTTATAGGGACCTGTTCCTTATTTACAGCAAGTCTGGCATCAGTAACACAAGTTCCGTACTCCAAGGTGCAGGCCAATGCTGCAACACTCAATACCACATTGGCTGTTATACACACTGGCTTGTACCATACGACTCCACACCTCAAGGTGGATATGTACAGTACCTCATCTACTTCTATGATTGCTACCCTTGGACCATGTACTAGACTGTTGACTTACGACACGCACTTTCATTGTCACAATGGATGTGCAAGTGCGATGAGCTCACTGCTCCATGCATCTGAGGTGTCAAATGTCTTAGCAGCCACTGTAGACTTTATCGAAGCGGTTGTGCATTGAGCGCTACTCCACTTCAAATCATCTTAAGGCTCAGTTACACATATGACACCTCCGCAATGGCAGCCTGTACAATACTTATTTGTATTATTTGTTTCATTTCTTGTCAAGGATATGCACACTCTGATGTGCTTTGACTTGTTTTGTTATCTTTGCCTAAGAGTTCAAAGAGTTTAGAGCCTTTCTCTGCAACGCTACGGGTCGTAATGCTTTGAGATGCTGTGGGAGTAGCTGCTTTAACCAGCATATTTTGCGTCGTCATTACATTGTTCCGACCAACATGTATCACTCTTAATGTTCTGAATGCTGCAGGGATGAGAATTATGTTTATAATGTGGGCAAGTGCCTTACTCCTTGTATCCGAGACAGATTTGGAATGGCGGTCATTTTAGACGTTTCTGCAGTTGAGCTGCTATATCTCGTCTGATTTCATTTTTATTTTGTGTTAAGTGCGCTGCTTCCTTACAGTAGCCTCTTTGTGTTTTATTTCGACCAACTTCCGCTTTTCTTGG
Source organism: Amblyomma mixtum (assembly GCF_055824585.1). NCBI lineage: Eukaryota > Metazoa > Arthropoda > Arachnida > Ixodida > Ixodidae > Amblyomma > Amblyomma mixtum. The sequence goes on from NC_143013.1 coordinate 160,736,724, forward strand.
GCTCACTCATGTACGGAGTTTTACTTTCCGAGCAAGTGGAAATGCTGTTTTCATTTAAAACAACCCAGCAAACCACAAACCTCCCATAGATGTCCAGATTAAGTCTGAACGTCTATGTACAAAAGCAAAATCTCTCACCCGTCTTATCTACCAACCTTTTTTTGTGGAAAAGCTGGAGACGTACCCACGACATTATATCTGCCTTAACCTAGGCTCCTCGTAGATATAACTTGTCACCTCCTGGGTATGTAAGTGAGATATATAATTTAAGAATTCCATATTTTTCAACAGTTCGATATTTCGTGTTGCCTTACTACATGTAAAGTTGGAAATCGCTGTTGACTACAAATCGGAGGCATGACCAGCGCTGCCTGTGTTTTAGTGTTTTTTCGTGCTCGCTTCACGGCAACATTTTCCTACCTAGAAAGAAGAAAAATACGGGAAGTAGTAAAGACAAATCTGAATGTACACGCATTAAGTTTCTGACTCAACTGTACGCAGTTGGTTTGAAATGCCAGTCACTTTGGTCAGGCTTCGCATTGTTATTTCATTATTATTCTTGCATTCAATTTATTCCTTGTGCTACAGCCTGCAAGCTATCTCAAGCACACTGAAAAGTGACGACACACTAAAAAACTTTCTTGTTATTTAGCAGCCAGGTCTATATAATAACCATTTTTTATCATTAAGCATGTTTTATTCAACTTATCTAACTATTTAAAGTACAAAAATTGGTTCAGTTCAATTTTTGGGAGTTAAATTTTCTAAAAAATGTGTTAAATCCGCTAATCGCGCTAGCAATGATAACTAACTATTGAAATGTTGAACTGAGGAAAGCTTAGGCATTTGTGTAGCTGAATGTGTGGCCTCGTATTTCATGAGAATAAACTTCTTGAGTCCCGCTTTTTTTCATCATGCCAACACTGTAATCACGTCCACTGCAGGCCAAAAGTTTCTCCAGTTAACCCTGTGCCAGCAGAGGCCCCATTATCCCAGGAAACTTCCGAACCTCATCTGCCCACCTGCACTGATCCTCTCTGCTGTGCTTGCATTCTCTCTGAATCCAACCCGTTACCCTAATGATAATTGGTTATCTTGCCTTCATGCTACATGCGCTGCCGATATGCCTGTTCTGGGCCGCGGACAGGTGTCGGCGGGGAAAGCGCGATGAATTGTCTACGCCGCCATCGCGTTGTAGTTCGTATCGTATTTTATCATAAATAGCGCAAACTGCGCAGGGTGATTGCAGCTGCAAAAAAGTAATATGCTACAATTTCAAAATTATTAACTTATTTTTCGTGCCACAGCAAGCCTGCTACTAAGTACAAAAAAGAGACGATACAAAATACGAGGGGATGCTGAAAAGTTCCTGGCTTTGCCCCCTTTCATGTCGAACTGAAAAATTAGTTGGGTATCATAAAAAAGCATGATATCTTTTTATGTAATTGTGCGAGTATCAGATGTTTCTTGTTTTTATAACTATTTTTAATTTCTGGTAGAACGTGAGATGGCAGAGGCACAAGCAAGTTTCACGCCTGTGGAGTGACGGGTCGTGATGAAGTTTTTGTTTCTATAGAGAAAGTCTGCAATGGACATTCACAGTGAGATGTCACAAACACTAGGGGAGAAGTGTCCCTCCTACAGCACTGTCAAAACCTGCGCTGCTCGTTTCAAGACTGGACATTTCACTGTTGAAGATGAGCCCGGTAGTGGGGGCCCCACAACCTCAACAGAGCCGGCAACAAATGATTCTCTCCGTAAGCTGATTCTTGAGACTTGGCGAATATCCGCCAAAGAGATAGCCCAGATACTGGACATCTCCCGGGAGCGAGTTGGGTTTATTATTACGGATATCCTAGACATGTGCATGCTTTCAGCGAAGTGGGTGTCGAAATGTTTGAACAGTGAACAGAAGGAGGCTCGAGTTGAGGCATCCAGAGCTGTTTTGACTCATTTTGATACTACAAAAGACTTTTTGAATAGATTACTGGCTGAGGATGAAACATGGCTCCACATTTATGATCCCAAAACTAAGGAACAGTCAGAGGAATGGCGCCACAGTGGGTCCCCGCGACCGAATAAATTCTGCGCCCAAAAATCGGCAAAAAAGTCATGGCCTCCAAATTTTTGGGCCAACGATGGAGTTCTATTGATAGACGACCTACCTCAAGGCTGTAGTATATGCGGAGAATATTACGCCGGCCTCCTCGACAAGCTGAAAGGGGATATTAGGAAGAAAAACTCTGGAGAAAGCTCAGCAAAGGAATCCTTTTGCTGCAGGACAATGCATCTGCGCATTTGTTCAAAGTTGTGACTGGCAAACTGAGGGCCCTGGATTTCCAATTGGTCCACCATCCCCTGTATTCATTTCACCATGGCTCCTTCTGACTACCATCTGTTTCCGAACTTGAAGAAACATCTGAAGGGTCGTCATTTCGACGACATTGCTGACGTCAAACTTGCTGCTGAAGGCTGGTTTGACGATCTGTCACATAATTTTTTTGAAATGGACTAGAAAAGTAGAAAGAACAATGCAATAATTGCATCAGACTCAGGAGAGAATATGTTGAATAAATAGGCACTTTCAAAACTCTGGCTACATTCTTTCTGTGCAAAGCCAGGAACTTCTCAGCACCCCCTCGTATGTGTCAGTTTCGCACACTCCGCACGAGGCTAGGTTCAGCCATGGTGGAAGTGGTAGAGCGCACGGCGTGTGCGATTTCTCATCGTGCTCCGTGGGAACGTTGTGTTTGAAGAACCTCGACAAGAATTAATTATTGCCTTATTATTGCTGGCGAGATTGTTCAACCGTTCTTTCCTTGATGGAGCTGAAGGAAGACGGTTTGCTTGCTTTTACTACTCGGCGAAGTGGACCCGTCAGTACGAATTAGGACTACAAGTCTTTTTCACCGGCAGGAATCGTGACCTTTCCTGGTGTGTACTCAGTCTCAGTTTACTCATTGAACTGTATTTTATGCTTTTTTGTGTTCGTAATGAAAAAAATTCTAACGCATTTATCGGCACGTTATATTTTTACGCTCACTTGTTTAGTGTTTTGCCAAACTCGCTGTGTATTGAAACAAAGGCTGGTGATGTATGCAACTGGCCTCTACTACCGAAATGTGGGCATGCGTTCGGATGGTGTGCCGAAGTGCGTGTGCAAGCACACTCCGCTCAGCACGACTGCCTCTTAGTGCTGCAATGGCAACCTTTGACGCTTCATAGACTTGCGTCGTTAAAAGTGGCGTAAATTACTGGGTTTGTTTGTTGTGGTTGCTGTGCTATTCTCTTGTCACCTATAAAGGTGAACAATTATGCTTTCTTTTGCAGCAACCCTGACTTATCGGGCTGGGCAGAAGAGTATTGATGCCACCGCAGCTGTAAACCTGACGATTATGCCCAACGAGAAGATTCAGTGAAAGCGCCGAGCGCAAGAAAACACTGACTCATTCGGAAGTCATCAGCAGTATTTTGTACTCCCGTGTGAGCTAGCTGGAATGCTTGGACGTCCCGACGACTCCATAGGGAAGTCTGTGGCTGGGATGCAGTAGGTCTCCGTTCCATCTGGAATTGTAAGAGGGGTCAGCTGCATGTCGTTCCAGTCCCAACTGGTTTAAGGAACAAATTTCCAGTTGCAACAACTGGAAATGTGTCCCTTAAAACAGTTACACTGGAACCAGTTAGAAATTTTCACCTGGGTATTGATCTATGTATAGTCATATTCTCTTTATATAGACGTCTATATAGACATTATGATTTTGGGTATACGAAGACGCTTTTGATATATCAATAAATGTTGTTCCAAAATGTTTCCAAAATAAAAACGTTGTGTTCTTTCAGTATGCCAATAATTGATGTCAGCTGGACAGAGGCAAGGGCCTCCACGCGACGATTTTCAGCGAAGACGAGACCGACGACCAACTGACCCGACGAGCCCACCGACAGAGCCAGCGATTGGCTTGTACTGAAATCCCAGTAACCGCCGATAATTGGGAAATAACAGCACTGGTGGATACCGGCGCTGACTTTTCTGCGATAAGCAGCCGGCTAGCCACGACCCTCAGAAAGGTTTTGACACCTTGGACTGGGCCGCAGAACCTCACAGCCGGCGGCCACGTTGTGACGCCGACCGGCATCTGCAGCGTGCAAATTCAGATCCGCAACGTCACTTTCCCCGGCTGCTTTGCTGTGCTTCCTGTGTGCTCTAAAGATCTGATGCTCGGTTTAGATTTCCTCCGAGAATATGGGGCAGTCATCGACTTAAAGGAGCTGATTCTCTCGTTTGCTTCACACCGCACTGTTGTCGATGAACCCCAGCAACGCAGGACTAAGTTGCGGGTGTGCGATGATGACGTGGCGATTCCGTCGCTAACCAGAATGTTAGTAACTGTGCAGTGCGATAACAGCGCCGGCACTCCTGGAATCGCTGAAGCCAACATCTCGCTGCTCCTGGGTTGGAAAGTGTGTGTAGCTCGCGGGACTATAGAATTGAACAATAAGCGAGCCGAGCTTTTGATAACAAATTTCGGTTGTGAACCCCAACGTTTAGCGGCCAACACAACGATTGCTTATTTTGAAGAACTCGGGGAATTCGCCGGAGAGTACGTGTTGATCGGGACTACGAAATCAGTATAATGAACGAATGCTCCGGTTAAACTGGACGTGAACCCGAATCTCCTGCCTAGGCAAAAGTGCAAGCTGCAGACTGTCATTGACTCTTTCCGAGACTGTTTTGCCTCAACCTCCAGAGCTAGAGAAACGCCGATAAGAAAACATCGAATATTAGTTGACGAAAGCCAGAGACCATTACGCCTGTCGCCGTAGCGGATATCTTCAAAGGAACGAGATGCAATTCGAAGGTACATTCAAGAAATGCTCCAGGACGACATGATACAGCCATCGAAGAGGCCGTCGTCTTCGCCTGTGTTCCTAGTTTCAAAGAAATATGGGACCCTACGGTTTTATGTTGATTACTGGCGTCTCAACAAAGTAATTAAGGAAGATGTTCATCCTTTGCCGCGCATTGATCACTCCCTAGACCGGCTGCGCCACGCTAAATACTTTTCATCTCTCGGTTTACGCAGTGGCTACTGGCAAATAGAGGTGGACGAACGTGACCGACAGAAGACCGCGTTTACTATCCCGGACGGTTCGTACGAATTCCGGGTACTGCCCTTCGGTCTATGCTCAGCTCTGGCAACTTTCCAACGGGTGAAGGACACTGTGCTTTCTGACCTCAAATGGAAGTCCTGCCTCGTGTACCTGGATGATGTTGTCATCTTCTCCGATACTTTCGAAGAACACCTCAGCGCGATGTTTTCGAAGCGGTCCGTTCAGCCAGTCTCTCCCTTAAGCCAGAAAAATGTCACTTCGCTTTCGAGGACCTGAAGTATTTGGGCCACATTGTGAGCGCCAAGGGCGTCAGCCCAGACCCCTACCAGACTGCCTCCGTTCCTTCTTTTCCCACTCCTGCACACAAGCGAAGTGTGCGCCGTTTTCTGGGTCTTTGCGCCTATTATCGGCGTTCTGAGAACTTCTCCCGCATAGCTGAGCCTCTTACCCGCCTCACCAAAATAACGCCCCGTTCTTCTGGGGTCGGGAGCAACAACGTGCTTTCGAAGAGCTACGCACGGGTCTTCAAAGCACACCCATAATTGGGCACGTAGATGAGGCAGCTGACACAGAACTGCACACAGACGCGAGTAACGTTGGCCTTGGCGCGGTCCTTGTACAGTGGCAGAATGGTGTCGAACGTGTAATCGCTTACGCAAGCCGCATGTTATCACGATCTGAGGTGAACTATTCCACCACCGAAAAAGAATGCCTGGGTATTGTGCGCGCAGTAACGAAATTCCGAGCCTATTTGTATGGCCGCCATTTCCGAGTGATTAGCGACCACCACTCGCTGTATTGGTGTTATTGCGACTCGCACGCTGAAGCCTCCGACTGCAAGAATTTGATGTCACCATCGTGCCTAAGTCAGGGCAAGAACACTGTGATGCAGATTGTTTTTCACGTGCCCCTCTTCCAACCAACTGCGCCGACCTTGACGACGATTCCCTTTTTCTTGGGGCCATCTCCGCGTCCGGCCTGGCTCAACGCCAACGAGACGACATTTAATTACGGTTCTGATTGACTATCTTGAACGAAGCGCTCAGACTCCGCCGTGAATCTTTTCACGCGGCTTGTCATCATTCTGTTTACGAGACGGCATCCTGTACAAAAAAAACCAAAACACTGTGGGCCGATGGAGGCTGTCTATCTGCTCGTTGTACCTAATGCCTTTCGCGATGAAGTCTTGCACGCGTGTCACGATGACCCTTCCTCTGGTCACTTTGGTTCCTCCCGAACGTTGGCACGCAAACGGCATAAGTTTTACTGGCCCAAGCTCGCGGAGGTTGTGAAATGCTACGTCAGAAGTTGCCGTGAGTGTCCACGTCGCAAGACGTCCTCGAATAAGTCGGCCGGACTACTGCAGCCTATTGATCCACCACAAATTCCTTCTTACAGGTCGGCATGACTTGCTCGGCCCCTTTCCGGAGTCTTCGCTGCGTAACCGGTACATTGTGATCGCCACCCACTACTTAAGTCGATACTGTAAGACGAAAGCTCTTGCCCGTGGAACAGCTGCGGAAATTGCCACCTTCTTCATGCACAACATCGTGCTTCATCATGGCGCACCCACAGTCGTTATAACTGACAGAGGAACGGCCTTTACCTCGGCGCTGACACAGGAAGTTAGGCGACTCAGCGTTACCAGTCACGGACGAACAACAGCTTATCACCCGCAAACTAATGCACTGACTGAGCGATTAAATAAGACGATCGCCGACATGATTTCCATGTATGTCGACGAGGACCACCGCAACTGGGATGCAGTACTCCCTTATGTTACCACGCCCTCTAGCAGCTCACTCTTCTCTAGCCTCTCTTTCTTTACTAAGGTCTTCAGCGTGCGCACCCGTCGCGATGGTGATCGGCCAGAACTGCCTCATGGAATTCGGCAACGTCGATGTCCATCCCACACTCGCCGTGCTGTCCGACCACAACACGCTGCGGCTTGAAAACTTCGTCGGACAGAGTCCCCACGCCTCGGTGTCGGGAACGCTCAACGACCGCGCGCTCCTCAAACTGGAAGTAGCCAATGTCCAGACGACTGAGAGCGTAAAGGTGCTGGCTTTCTCCATCCTGACCGCCCATATTGTCCAGCTGTCCGCTTATAAGATGATTGTGTTAGTGCCTCTCACTCCTCGCGTACGAGATCAAGACGACCGACAAGGCTGATTTCGCGCCCCTCCCCGATAACTGCTTTATGCACCAGGACTACTGCGCCTCAGAACGGGCCCTCCATGAACAGCAGGTGTTCATGCCTCAAAATCTCGCGCCCGGGAACGCGGCTGTCGGCCCGCACGACCTGCCGCGCCGAGGGCGGCGCTTTCCTGAAGGGGGAGGGGGAGCAATGCCACATTCCTGTGCATTCTCGTGGCGCCGCCTCCCGGCCGAACTGCCTTAACTGCTATTCTGGCTAGCCTTACCCATGGTGGCGGGCAGGGGGGTAAAGCTGATTCAGCAAAGCGGTCCACGCATGGAGGAAGGAAAGAACTAAGGAGAGGCCCTGACGTCACTTTTTTTGAAGCCGCCCCGCAACCGGAAGTTGGATCGGCTCTCCTCACTATCTTCTTTCTCCACCGAGCTACGGGGCGGGGTACGCGGCTCGCAAGCGCTTCGTAAAAGGAAGGAATAAAAAAAAACCGCGCCGCTCGCCGCTACACTCCTCCACCTCCCTCCCCGCAAACACGCACCTAGACACAGACCGGCGCACAGGTGCGGTGAACCTTTTCCGACGCCAGGCGAAGAAAGACGACATTGCGCGCCGCTTATAGCTCAGCTCACCATCCTCCTCGGGCTACCGTACACCCGCCGTGTGGCCTTCGACACACAGCTCAGCATCGCCGAGAGCGGCTTCATGTTTCTGTGCTGTTTGGTGAGGTGCGAAAGTTCGCTGATCAAAACAATCTACGCTTCTTCGCGTGTCGAAGCGCGGTTCCGGATTGCCACCTTTTCGCGAGATTCATTTCAATGCATCGATCGCTCCGCGTAACGACACCAAGTTTGACGAACAAAATATCAAATGAGCGGTTATTTGCTGCATTTAAAAGCAGTATTAGATGCGTGCGTAACCTCACGACGCCAGGCATGTAGACTTTAACACGCAAGGCCGAACCCACCGAGCCGTAAGCCCGTCCACCGCCACCGAGAAACACTCGGGCCCCTAGCAACAACGACGCTAACGACGCCGTACGCCGTTGCTAGTGGCCCGAGTTTTCTTAGCAACAACGACAACGTTGCTAGTGGCCCGACTTTTTAAGCCTAAAATTTGACGTCACTTCCGCCACATTCTCGCCAATGCATTGGGAATACGAAGGGCCTCTCCTTAGTTTTCCTTCCTCCATGGGTCCACGCATGTAAGTCGCCATCTTGGACGCCATCTTACAGCACATTAATGTGGCCAGCATAGTTTTTCTCGCGAAATCAAGGATGGGTGAAGTTCGAACTTGAATTCGGAAAACTACGGCAGAGAAAATAATTTTATGTCACTCATACGCATATTTTGAATGTTTTAAATACGTTTTGTAATCTGTAGCATACTGATTGTGGTCATTTCTTTTAATATCAGACGATTGTGAACATGTTCACGAGTAAACTGAGAACACGCTCTCGGAGTTTCGGTTTTAAACTTCTGCTTTTGAATCTGATTTCAAGTTGCTTAACTATGGGGAGCTGCATACAACAAGGCACTCGCGCTCTCGTGCACCGCGATGCCACCTTCGTGCGTTGCTGCATGTCAAAAGCTCCAAAAGAATTGGACATTTCGCATCATTTTGTGAGTAAACGTGGGAAGTGGTACATATGCACAGTTAGCGACAACAGCGTACTGCAAAGGGTGTGAACGAAAATCTCCCGTTCTCGGAATTTCTCTTTAAAGGCCGATGACACGAAGCGAATCAACTTTGCTGCCGTTTACTTTTTCACGGTATTCGGCTTTCTTAACGCCATTGCCTCAATCTGCTTGACAGAGTACACATTGGTGCTGTTTATAAAGGATGTAGGTGTTCTGGTTTAAATGCATTTTTATTACGTTGTTCAGCACTAATGCATGCGGTAATTAAAGGTAACACTGTTGAAATGAACGGCCCCGCAACGACAACGGCACAAGAAGAAGGACAACACATACGCATTCTACCAACTGTTTATTAGACGGAAAAGAGGCACACTAATCATCCTCAGCTCAAGCATGCGACACAGCTCATTATCGCTCCGAACAAAGCCAGTGACAGGAAATCGGCATGAAAACAAGACAGCATACATGTAATCGCAGGACTCTTTTGTATCCCGTGCGTATAAAGCACTAGCGGCACAAGCTTCTCATAAAAAGGTTTTTAAACCAAACAGAGGAATAAAAAAATCGCAGCAAAAAAGCAGTGTCATACATTAGAAGCAAAAGCACAAAACACAAAACACCACAACAACCAACCAAGCACTCACAATTTAGTGTGCACAATGCTACACATCGAACGAAAGTTTCCCGAGCGGTACATGCTGTTTCATATATTTCTGCCTCCACCTTGTTTCAGTCATTCGTGATCAAGCTCTGGGCGTTGCTGCGTACGAAAAAAATCCATTATGAGCTCGTCCCGCGCGAGTAAAGACACGGCGCAGTCTCGCTCGGCGAAGGATAAAAAAAAATGCGAGAGGCCCGCGGTAGTTAAACAAACCTTCGACATTTAATACAACAAAACGCTGAACATTCAAAAGAAACCAGGCAGAGCAGTTGCTCCATTTACCTTGGGCATACGTTTCCTTTGCGAATTGTGTTCGTCCTTTTGGGGCCAAAGCAAATTTCTGACGTGTATTTGCACTCGGCAACAGAGGACATGCAAACTCCCGCGCGCTCTACGGACGAAATACACTCCAAGCGCGTCACAATCGCTGTAATTGCCTTCAAATAACAATTCAGTACACAGAAGCCACCTACATGAAACTGCAGTCGGTATTCGACACTGCATACAATTGGAAATGGTCTAAACGCGGCGATTTTCCCGTTGTTTACAGCAGTTTAGAGTAGTCGATAGCTACTCTGCATACCGCCATCTTCCCACGGTCTACGTTGCCAGGTTCCAACTCCGTTCTTTGTCCAGATTTAGAGAGTGTCTAAACAGCTGGCAACATACACAAACCGCTGGATCATGGCGGCTTTCATGCGTTGCCCACTGGTATGCATGGGCTGAATGGCCAGCTTTCCCTCTAGAGATGGTGGGGGCAGTGCTTTCTTCTTCGTCGGCTCTTCTTTGTGTTCAGCTCGGGAGTTCGGTGCTGCCTGGGGCATGCCAGTAAAACGTGTCCTGGGTGTCCCGAATCTCTAGCCGTGAGAATATCATATCAATATTTTTGAATGCCCTTGGCAAACCTAAATGGTAATATTCATACTTACCTTTACAACAACATTCCACACTGAAAAGCAACATCTCCACTATGTTCCAATAGGTCTACATGGGCTACACAAAGAAGGTCCACGGCATATCCCTAACGTCCTCCTGCAACCTCTATAGTACGTCCTTGTTACCAGATATGGAGGGGCATTTTGCAGTTGTGGGGACATTGTTTCTAAGTCAGCCAGATATATATGGATGTCTGATGGAGATTAATCATGTCAAGGCGGTACATGTAATAGACATCTATAAAGTGTATGTGGTTTACTGGGTACAAGCCCTCTTTTCCTTGCTTATTTTGCGTCGCGTGCAACAAACAGCATTCGGATGCGCAATAAAAAGTCTTTTACCGATACATATCACAATAGTAATATCTGCTGATAACGTGTCGAAGCGACACATGGGCTATAAAAGACGCCGTATTAGAGGACTGAAGATCAACGTAAACAAGCTGGTGTTCGTGAACGTCCTCTCACATCGCACAACACACGCGGATTGTTCATTTCGCCGTCATCAAAATGCGGCCCTGCGGCCGGGATCGAACCCGCGACCTTAGATTAAGCAACTGGCCACCTCAGCCACTGAGAGATTGTGAGCAGTCTAACCAAATATCAGGTGTCGGAGACGAGTGCCTTCGAAAGTAAATGTTGGACAACGTGATGGGTATTTGCACCTGTTTCATATATTTATCGCACGTGACACAAAGAAAGGGAGGCTATTCTCTCTAGGTGGTTTTTTAGTTAGAGCAGTGCCAGCCATTCGATTAAAATAGTACGTAAACAGCGAAAGTGAGAGACCCTTATGAACCCAAGATTTCACATGAATCTGTTTCATGTTTCATGCGCAATCATGAAACAGTTGCCAGAAAGAATTCTCCAACTTTCGCGCGCGATTGCCGCTTCTTTGCATCTTCTTGAAGTTTACTGTCTGGCTCAGGCTTAGAAGTCGAGACATTGTAGTGATAGAGGGAGTTTATTTGCTCTCCTCCGAAGGTAGTTCAGAGCTCCTTTAGTTTGCAAAACGAAGTGCAGGAAGCTGCCAACCAAGGTTGTTCTGCTTTGTCACTCTTAAAACATTTACTCATAAACCAAGTATGTTGACACTTGATCTCCGCTTGAAAGATATAACATTAGAACGTTAATGGATTAACGCTCATAAATACAGAAATGGTCACGCTCTGCATTCAGAGATAGCTGGGAGCATTTACAAAACTCCAGGCGCAGTGGTGCTGCGGTTAAGCGATGTGCTACTATAGTGCGATGGTTGGTCCTGCCACCGGTGGGGGTTGTGAGACCCAGGTTGGCCACTGCCCACTGTGGCGGAGCGCAGTTCACAATCAGGTGCGCAGGTTGTGATGACGCCTCAAGGACACGTGCCCTACGTCGGCCGTTATTATTATATTATTTAAATTTAAAATGTGGTAATCATCATCACTGCTGTAAATACCGGCAGCGCGGCGGCAGCGCTGCGATCGACAGCGAAGAGGAGCGAAGGCAAAGACTCAGCATGCCAACACTGCGCAAAGATAGCGGCTGTCGGAAACACGCGTGTGCGAGGTGTTAATTCATCTACAGTCTACAGTAGCAGTTTTGAAGCGACCGCTACACCGCGCCAGGTTTCAAACCGTCAAGGTGGCTGCGCTTCAGCCGTGTCGGTGCCAGAGAGCATAGCCGTTGTCATGGTAACCGGTGCAGCTGGGATGGGGCCTCGCCTTGCCTGGCACTTGGTGGTGTTAGCGTGGCTGCGGCGGCCGTGTCTGTGCCGGCGCTCCGCCTACTGAGCATGCGCGTGACGTCACGACACACCACTCGCCTCACGCAGTGCTTCGCGCGGTTAGCATGGCTGCGGCGGACGTGTCGAAACCGTCGCTCCGCAGTGGAGCGGAGAGGAGGCGAGGCGGTTGTATACAAGAGGCGTTTGGCGGTCCAGCCCTGGCTAGAGATGGACGAGTCAGTTCTGCTGGAGGAAGCCAGAGACCGCTGTTGGAATGAAGCCATCCGTCGGTGGCGTGCAGAAGAGATCGAAGATGAAGTTATCCCTTTTTACCAGGTTTAACCATGCTATACCATCAGCCCAGTTTTCCACATGACGCAATCTCTGATGCCCTTATTGTTCTCCAAGCTACGGTACTCCGACTAACTTGGAAAATAAGAGTAATCAGGCAAATGCGATAGCCCTTCCTCGCAAATTTCCTATTAACTGGTGAATTTTGCCTGACTAAATCGATATGTATGTCTGGAGTTCGTCCTGCCGGAAATGCATACTCATTACGGCACGGCAGGAGGCTATTGGCACGTAGTGCTGACTGCAGTCCGGCGTGCAGGAAGACTGCGGCAGTGGCTTCCAAGCGAAACACCATTTCGCTGACTAGCGCCCTTAAGAACTAAATGACTCGGCGGCGCCGCCGCAGCAAGCGTCCTCTGCGGTCATCAGAAAGAATGCCTGCCACTTTCAGCCATGCGCAGTTTAAAGCTCAACTAAACTTGAAGCGTACAAAATGACCACAACAGTTTGGAACAATGTTGAATCACTTCAGCCTGGCTTCGATACTACGACATATATACAGTTGCACCTTGCATCACCAATTTATCTATTATGCGCGTGCCGGCGGCGTTAAACACTAACATATGAGCATTAAAAAGCTGTGCTGCATTATGTTAAGAGATTTAGCAAAAGCGATATATCAGCTAATCTACAGTAGCAGGTATTTCACTTGCGCACCCTGTGATGCACTTGGTTTTCTGCGAGCCTTTCACTAGCCGCCGCCGACCAGGGGCCAAATTACGAACCACCCGAAATGTCGCTCTCTGTTTTGAGAGCGTGATCTTCAAATGACGTCGCGAGGCTAGCGTTTTGCTCCAAACACGCGGTGCTTAAAATGAACAATGTGTTATTTTGCTAACAAAATCTGTTTCGAAGTCAAGAACTCCAGGCAAAACAAGAAGCCTTGGCAGGTTTGCAATTGAGTTTGCTCTTCAGTGACTTTTGCTGCCGCGAGGGTACGCTAACCGTAAAGAAGTGTCGGCTAGGTAGCGCAAGCTGCCGCCCGATTTAAAGGATTCAGCCATGTCCATCCACCCATTTATCGATCCATCCATCAGGAACATGGCAGCAAGAAAAAAAAAGCTCATTCCATGGCACTCCTGCTTTTTACGCGTCGTCTAGAGCGCGCCTGCGGATTTAAGTGCGCGGAGAATTCTGTTTGAAGGTGGTGATTGCTACGGATGTGCCGAGATCAACTTGCAAGGACATCTGAAAAATCGACGAAGAAAAATTTAGCCAATGTCTTCGGTCGGCGCCTACTCTCGATGACAAATGTGTTTTCAGGGTAACGTGCACTTTTTAATTTTTGTTTAAAAATACCACAAGACAATGAATCAGACTGCACCAGCTGCCGACATACGGAAGCAGAGAGGCGCAGCTGCTAGGAGCACTGCACTGAGAGCCCGGCCACTGGAAACAATCACACTTCCTCGTAACGAAAACATGGGTATAACCACTTGATGTTCCGTATGTGTTGTGGCTGTCCCGCTCGGCGAAAGTCCCTCTGCGAGATGCTGAAATTGTGATGTTTACCCCACATATATTTTGTTTGGAGAGAGACAAAATTGGTTAGGGAACTCTACTATTGTTACCGTGGAGGGAAAGAGCTTGTTCCATCAAGGTCATTTGCTGATCTCACTCATCAGCGGTTAAACAAAGGAAGAAGTGGGTTGCTTGTATGGCTTGTGTAACGACTAACAGGACAGCAAGCTGAGCAAGTTGTGCGTTCGCTGGCACGCAGCACCTGATTTTTGTACAGTTAATGTGTAGAGGCAGTGTTTACATTTGCGTATGATCCTTGGAAATGAAGCAGAGCATGATGGTAGTGAATTTTTATGGCCCGAGGGCATCTGCCGCCAAGGAGCACCATGACACAAGGGTATTTTTTGTTTGCTCAAGGTAGGGTGAAAGACCCATTTCTCAAGCATATCGTGCTAAATAAGCCGAGCACCAGGCAAGGGTAGACGCGAGGTAAAGCAGAGGCAATCGAAGTAGGAGGTGGCAGTGGTGTGCAATATGTTGCATTTTGCAGGTCAGACGGAGCAATCGTATTGGAATCGCTGGGTGTGGTGAGGACAGTGTTTGAAGGATTTTACATGCTTCTCAAAGCTGCTAACATGCACTTCATTTCAGCTCAGAAGAACACGTTTTATTGTTTCTTTAAATCTTGGTCCATCTTAGCTCAGGCAGGCTGTATATAGGCCATTCCAGAAGGAAAGGTAGCCTTCAGTTTGTACAAAATACTAATGACTAAAGTTGTAAACGATTGGGATAACAAATTCAAACAGGAAAATTGGCTTGAAAACAACTACACTTCTCACACACTACGTAGATTAAAAAATTTCTCGAGCCGTTTGGCAATGTGACTATCTCGGGTCATCATGGACAAGACTGCATAGCCTTGTTCGATCACAAACCAAGCTAGGTGTCAGTTATGGGGCAATCCCTGAGTGCTCAAGATTCCCGTAACTTATCTGCCTGTATATCCTTGAGCTGCTAAACATTCCCAGTAAGGTGTTGCACATTTTGTTACTTTAAAATGACTTCTACTCGCGCACTATCTCCTCAATGATGTATCTGATTTTTAGTTTGGTTTGGTTTGTGGGGTTTAACGTCCCAAAGCGACTAAGGCTATGAGAGACGCCGTAGTGGAGGGCTCCGGAAATTTCGACCACCTGGGGTTCTTTAACGTGCACTGACATCGCACAGTACACGGGCCTCTAGAATTTCTCCTCCAAAGAAATTCCAGCCGCCGCGGCCGGGATCGAACCCGCGTCTTTTGGGTCAGCAGCCGAGCACCATAACCGCTTAGCCACCGCGGCGGCACTGATTTTTACACATCCTTGTCTACCAGTAAGGACTGTTTAGTCATTCAGCAGCCACTGCGGCCACTGCATCTTACAAAATTTATTATGCTTTTGTTTACAGCGTTCTCCTTGCTGTACTTACAGCTATTTAGCACCCAGGGAAACCCCTAGTCACATATTGTCAGGTTGATTGTTTATCTCTGATATTTACGCATTTTGTAAGTGCTAAAGCGTTTCCTAATACTGAAAATGCATTACTAATAATCTGCCATGCATTACTCTAGCACAGTGTACACAGGCAGTCTCTGTATAAAAGAAAGTAGGCATTTTGAACTCAACTTTTTTCTCAACTGCACTTCGAAATGCAATATGGTTATTGTATGTCAAAATTAAAGCATGCTTGTATGTACACTGCCTTTTTGCAACAGAAGCGCTCTTTTGAAATTCTTTTCCTAAAAAAATAAACAGGCTTACCCAGTGTATGCTGCACTAAAAAAAGCGCCACAAATATTTAGTGCCTCATTCCGGCACTACACTTTTGCCTTATGCATGTTCATCACACGAATAATGACCGCAGGCACTGTACCAAGCTGGAAAGTAATAGCAGGAAAGGGGCAGGTGGGTTCACGTAAGCATTGGCAAAAGAGAGTGCACAATAATGCTTTTCACACATCTGGCGCGCTGTTTCAAGATGTATTCCGTGTTGGGAAAGAGGTCGTGCAACACGGTGCTGACGGGCTGGCAGAGTTTGAGGGGAAAGACTGCAGGATAAATTTACCACGCGTAAAAAGTAAAAGAAATCAACGAGGGCCTGTAGAGGAAGGAAGGAGGAGTTGAAAGGAAACAACAAAAAACGAGAACGGAAAAACAAAACATTCTCGATAGGTGAAGGGCAGAGCTCAAAAAAAGGAATGCTGCAATCAAGTTTTTCGTGTCCGAGTGATGAGTGTGGCGGGTAGTTGGTGCGTCGAGCGAGGACATGTGGCGGGGCGTCGGCAAAGTCAGTAGGCTCAGGTCGATGCCCTAACGGAGACGTGGTGCTGACGGCAGTCTTCCCGGGGGCAGCGTCAGCGCCACAGCGTTGGCGTACGGTTGACGCCGATGTCCCGGCGGGTCTCAACGCTGGCGCAGGAAGCCGTCACATCTGTGTGTTCCGGGCTCCAGGTACGGCAGCCGGGTAAGCAGTGGGGGTGACGGTGTTCAGAGGCTGCCGGACAGGAAGGGAACAGCGGCGCCAGGGTCTGGTGGGTCAGGCTCTTGATGACGGCTGTCCAGCTCTGGTAGCCGGGGCGTCTGCGGCTGAGGCCCAAGCCGGCGAAATCGGGAAGCCAGCAGATATGGTCCACGTCCGTCGCCGACCGCGTTCTTCCTGTTCTGCCTCGCACGCTCTCTTCGCCAAGTTCCACTTCCGCCTTTTTTCTTCGTCCGCCACCTCGTGCGCCTTCTCTGGCTGCAGTGAGGCGCTGGCTCCTTACAGAGGTATACTGCCGAACGCACTGTCAATGGAGTGACAGCTGGTGGGGGTACTTCTTTTGTCACTGCAGGCTTCTCACCACACACACACTGGCCAAGGACACAAAATCACACAGTTGCTCACACTCTTGCAGATGCGTGCTGTGCACCGACACGCGGCAATCACTGCCGCTGCACCATCATTAGGTACGCCTACCTCTGGAGCCGGGTCGCCCTAAGGAGGCCGAGAATACCGTAGCACATTGCTGTCCCAAGGAGGTAGGTGAGGAGGGAAGCAGTCTACTAGGCTGCCAGCATTTAGTGGCGGCCCATAATTTTGGTCAGTGGCAGGTCACCTGCACCCTCTGATAACATGGGCGCATCCAAAATGAGGTTGTGAAGTGCGTTACGCGCGATGTTTATTCACACTGCGCACACCCACTGACAGTGGTGTGTCCGGTGCCTTCGCAAGCACCAGAAGCAGCTCCGCGGCGCACCGACGTAGCGTCAACGACAAATTGCGTGAAAGCTTTTGGAATGTGGTACAGGCTATCTGCTGGGTCGAGTATGTGGTGCCACGCCACTGGCGCAAGCAACCATGGCTCCAGTGGGCAGACATTGTCTCCTGCATAACAAAAAATTACGCTGTTACGTATGCCCTTCCTCGGTGATCTAAAAAGCCTTGCGGGACGCTCTACTATAAAATGGACGACTCGTGCTAAGTAGCCCACTGCCAGACAATGCATGATTGAGATGCACGACTGAGCACTGCTGTAAGGACAACTTTTACCATCATACTGAAAAAAAAATGATGCGCTATGATTCTCTATACAACACAAGTGCCGTCAGGTACATTTTGTGTTGGTTTCTTAGACAAGAAATGCCATGTATTTCAACAATGTTATATGCTTCCTGTGCTTCTGCTACAATTATAAATAATGTAAAGGGTGGCAATACACTACCATACTGTAATCAGTCTGCTTTGGTGTAACGTAGCTGTAAGCAGATCCGGGCCAATTCATAGTGATGAAGCTCTCTATATGCAATTTAGGTCGCCCGACGGTTGACAGGGGTTTTTTACTGCTTACAATGAAAAAATCTCCGTCGTGTAGCTGGCCTTCCGCCATCGCGGAATGCCGCGAGACGAACTCGTCTTTGAAGGATACGGGTTAGCGCGGGCCCATGGCCAGAGTGCGCATGGTAGCGCCACAGATGCTAGATGAAAACGTGCACAGCACAATGTTACCCCTGAAGGTTTGTTGCCAAGATACCGGATTTAAACGGATTCATGTGATCAAAAACTGAAGCTAAGGTCTACTCACTATCATGACGTCCGCAGCGTAGAACCCCTTGCAGCATGTCTGCAGGAGAGCCCCGGGGCGTTTTGCTGGCGATGAGTACGCCATCGAGCCACCCGATGCGATGTCTTGTCTTCGAGTCTCGCCGGAAGGCGCGCACCTTCTGCCATCCAACGTTGACAATGCGCAAACACTTTGTCCAAGTCGGTTGGGCAACGCCGACGCGTGCTTCACTTTCTACGGTGCCTTGAACACTGGTGTGAAGAAGCGCAGCGCGCACAGCACTTGCCGCTCCAATGAGAACGCTGTGACAAGCACACCTCCCAGTTCATCGGCGAGTACGTCGCACAGACACTGTGCAGTCTCCTTCCTATGTCGAAGCCTCGAAACAACTGAAAAACTCGTGTGAGCTTCAAAACAGTCTTCATGCAACCTCCTACACTGTTGCTCGCGGGGACACCCGTGATATAAACAGCCGCCATTCTCGGTCTCAAACACATCCACACAACTTTCTTCGCTGTCAAAAAAATTCTTAATCAGCTCGCATAATTAGGTAAGCAACATCCGGCACGTTTACGACGTCAGCCGCTAACACAAAAATCAATATGGCTGCCGTTCACGGCTGATCAGAACGGTGCAGTGACAACGTTTTTGATAATGTTTTTGAGTAAGAGCGATCCGTAATACGGTCCCTGGATCATCGAGTCATCACCCCCGACTCGAGAGGGGCCTGCAGAACTATTGAATAGGGGTACATTCCTTACTTTGCTTATCACATCCTTTAAAATAGCGACTACCTCGGAGCCTCCCCGTCTCGAGCGATCGTGTGGGCTCCTGCTCAAGTGGGCCTCGAAGGCAATGAAACGGTAGATGCCATCACCCACGCTCTCACTCTCCGGGAAACACCTTCAGAACCTTCCGAAACGGATCTCCAACCCATTCATGCCCTCAATTTATGAGAAATTATTCAGTTGTAACAATTCGGTCCGGAAATTTATTCTAATCCCTGTAGGGGCCTTACAAAGGTAGACGGACGCACTCTGCTCCGCCTTTACATAAACACTGCTGTGCACGAAGTTTTATAACACTGATCCTGCATGTAAAGGACATTGCCTGCATTGAGGGGAGAATTCTTCGGAGACTGCATGTACAGGACATTGCCCGCACTATGCGGGGAGGTCATCGGACACCTTCAACATGATGTGTACATGTCAATCAACCCCGAACCTCGCCCCAAAACATAAGCCCAGCCAGGAGGACTGCGAGGCAGCCTTCATCGGCTGCTCCGACCTGGTGAGCCAGAAGGCCTGGGTCGGCCAAGCCCGATCCGCGGAGGTGACCAATGGGCTACTAGAACAAGCAGCCCACCTAATGATTGTGAGGGGTGGCGCTTTCCGGGTTGCGTTCGTCTTGCCAGTAGTGCACAAAGATAAGAGTGAGGCTACGGAGGAGTATAAGTATATTAACTGTTGGAGAAGTATCTGTAGCTTTTGTACCAGCTACATTGTCCACAGATTCCCCGTTTCGCGTAACTCGAACAGGTGCAGTTCTGCGCATGCGCGAGGAGCTGAGTGACGTGTCAGTGCGCAGTCGGCGCGCGCCTCACCTCCCGCCTCGTCGCCGCACCGATCGCATCATTTCGCCAGCTGAGCGCATGCGCGAGGAGTCGAGTGAAGTCATTACGCGCGCCGGCCCCTAGCCAGATGTGATCATGCAGGGCGCGCGCTACTGCGTATGCGCAGGGAAGCTGCGTCGCCGTATAAATGCAGGGTGATACCGCCGCGGTTTATAGCAATTTGCATATGGAATAAGGAGAGTCTGGCGCTGCCAAGCGGCGCTGGAGACTGGAGAATCTCAACTCTCCGACTCCCTAGGTTGCGGCCTGGCGGCTGGCTGCCGAGAACAGGAACAATGAACCGCGCGCGGCCAAGCCAGAGGCTGAGATGCCGGAGCAGAGAGAGAGCGCCTGGCCTGGAGATACATCGCGACGCGGAGCGGCGTGCCCTGGCCTAGCCGGAAGGCGATGCGGCGATGGAAGACGACGTGAAGGTCCGCCGTGTATCCGATCACGTGATTTTATCACGCAACTCGGGAGAGAAACCAAAGCTATCTGAAAAGGTGTAACCAAGATAAATTTGTACCTCTCGCTACGTATATCCTGGCATAGGTTAACTAAGCCACTGCCAATTTTTTTGCGTGAAACACTGTCACGAGAGAAAAAGAAAACGATAGACCTATGAAAAGGCATGTTAATTGGCACGTAACACTTGAGAGAAATAGAAGGGCGAAGAAAGGAGAGTGCCGTGGTATTTTTAAGGAGATGGAGAAGAAGACCACGAATCCGAAAACGAGGCAGAAGAAGAAGAAAATGAAGAGGTATAAAAGGAGGAGTTGCGAGGTGGACAGGAGGAGGAACGTTCCAGGTGCGGAGGACGCTGGCGCACGGCCGCCGGCTGCTGCCAGAGGTGTTTGATCGTAAGGCCCACTGACTCGAAGTGGTCCCCATAGGCTGATGCCCCGGTCCCGTGGATCACGACGCTGACCGCGTATTCGGAAGGTGAGCGTTGTGTTAACACCTCCGAAACGCCGACTCAGCCAGCCGCTGGTTTTACCTCCCAGACCTCGTCACCGGTGTGAGGACGCTCCTACGTCGGCATCCAGCTTCACCTAATCCTCAAAATTCCTGTCGTAGAACAGCGGCGTCTCTTGAAACAAGGTACCACCTGGGATTTTGTCCGTACTCCGCGTCCGACATAGCGTGCGGACCACCCGCTTTTGGTATCAAGCCTGTATGAGTGCGGCTGTGATTTACTCGCCAGGACCTTTAGTGTGGTAGGACTACGGTGGTTGTCTGCAGGATTATCTTTGTGCGTGCAGTGCGCTGTTTTGTTAGTTCTTTAGGCACGCATAAATTGTGGCATCTTGAGTTTCCCCTTCGAAGCCTTTTCTCTGGTTTATATGCTTGCACACACACAGAATGCATACCATAAAACTTCGCAACCACACTTTTCTGTGGCACACACACTTTGACGCAAATTTTCTCCTAGCCGCTTCAATCCGGGGAACGTGGAATCTGCGTTCCTTGAAGCTACGCAGCAACATGTTAATTTGGCTAAAAAGTTGCGAGGAACTTTAGCGGCTAAAGTGGTGAAAGGCGAAAGCCTGAGTGCTGCATTCTGCTGCGCGATTGTTCACTTCCCATTCTGTTGGTGTATTAACTGCCAATTAATGACGCTCAAGCTTCGCCTTTAGGAGTGGAACGCGACAGCGCGTTGTAGCGCTGCCACGGAGTTCAAGGAACGCCACAACCCGTTGGGCACGATGCATTGCCCTTTGAACGCAACGCTTTTTGAGGAAAGGAAATGGGGCTGTAATTCTCAGTCATCTCGGTGGACACCCGAGCCGCACCGTACAGGAAGGGAGGAAGTGTGAGTGAACGAAGAAAGAGGGGCCATAATGAAGAAAATGAAAATTGTATTTGAGGAAAGGAAAATGCGCATTAGCTCTCTCACATATCTCAGTAGACACTAGTCGAAAATTGTATTTGAGGAAAGGAAGTTGCGCAGTAGTGTAGTAGTAGTGAAAACATTTATTATTTTTTTTTTCAAAAGGAAGAGTTAGGGAGTAGGGGGATGGGGATAGATAGATGTGGAGCTTCAGTGGTCGGTCTTCCCTAGTCCAGGATCCCGTTGGCCTCTGCCGCTGCCTTGGCCCTCGTCACCAGCATAAGCTGTGTGCTAACTGTTTCACATATTTCGGTGGACACCCGTCAAAATTCGCGCGCGTCACGACAATTTGGACCAATCTGAAACGCGGACAAATACGCCTTGCTCGTCGGTAAATTGGTTTTTGAGGAAAGGAAATGTATCTGTCTGTTATATCTCGGTGGACACCTAAACCTCGCCGTAACGGAAAGAGAGGAAGATGGGAGTGAACGAAAACACCGTATTCACTAGACGCACCTTTGTTCATTCCAAACCATCGAGCTGGCATGGCGGAGTGGTAGCGTGCTCGACTCGCACTCCGGAGACCGGGGTTCGATTCCCAAGCTCGGCCAATTTCTTACTCGGTTTTATTTATCTGGTCTTACTAGATAGGTTAGTTAGACTAATTGGTTAAGTCAGCAATTAACTAAACTCAGTCAAACTTACTTACGATCCCTTTAATTGGTTGCATGGTTAGTAGCACAAGTACAATTGGCCCCGTTTGAAATTCGCGCACTGTGACGTCACGACCGTTTCGACCAATTGAAAAGCGTGACATTTCTGTCGACAGCTCCTGCTCACAACGATGAGGCATTAAAGGCTTCCGCCTTAATATCTAGACGTTTGGGTTAGGCAAGCCGGCACTCCGAACTGATGAGATTAAGGGAACGGCTGCCAACTATAGTTGCAGATTAGAGAAAGACGGATGCATAAACCGATCTTCTACATTTGCATTTTCACATGACACACCCTGCGATGTGATTGGTTTTCTCCCAACCAGTTTTCTCCGGAGAATTGTTCTAGCTTACTACTGCACTAAATATTTAAAGCACTTAATTAAATAACTGTAAGGAAGACTCTTAACCTGTTTGACTGGATTTTTGTGTAGAATTGTGCTAACCAGGTTCTCAACGAACTGTAATGAATATATCTGGGGATAATCATAGCTTTGAACGCTGAAGGCGCGTGGCAGCATTAAGAGATTTTCTCGACCTGCCCATGTGACTGGTACTAAAAACTCTCTATATTCGTCTAAGGACCAAACAGTAACACATCTGATTTTCAGGTGTTATTTCTTGCACACTTCGCCGTCGCAACCGAGGGGCAATCATACGGTTAAGTTGCACAAGGCCGAGCAGCCGATCCGCCGATCGGCTTGCCCGGCAGTACGGCCGCTGCGAACCGCAATGAACCTGTGGAAAATTATGCAGCTTGCCTCTTGTGCCATCAGATGGAGCCAGAACATTGCATTGAGAGTTTTACAGCCAGCTGATGAGGGCCTGCCAGCCAGTAATGGTCAAAGGGCATGCACGGGCGGGAGCGCTGCCGGCAATTGCATTTGCCGGCAACATCTTTTAGTTTTATTGTACACCAGTACGGCGTAGCAAACAGCTATTCTCATGGATTCATATATGGAGGGGGGCAGAGTCTGCTCGCAAGTTTTAGGTGCACTTGCACAGTGTGGGAGATAGGGTGAGCACTTACTACCACTGCCACGGCTAGCAGCAGGGTTCAGCCGTTCAGAAAATATGGGCTACAGGGATCATTTCCAGACTTGTACAGAGTGTGTCTAAGGCACGAGAGATACGATAGAACCAAATTGGCGTCACTCCAGTGTATGGCTGGCAACCGTTATAAAAATGAGCTTTGTTTTTCTGTTCACGCAATGTTGAGCATGTGTTCAGCCAACAGAAATTTAACTGAAATTTAACTTTAGTTATGTTTACACAACACTCACTCAACAGAAGGTATGTGCCCCAAAACTCAACAAATATGGTGCATAATTACTATTAAATTTCTGCTGTTTTTTCTTTGAGAAATATATTTGACAATACGTGGTTTGCAACCATCCGTGACACTGTGTGCGACTCTATGAGCTGTTCCGACAGGAGAATGTAATACTACTTTAGAAATATTCTTCTACCCTTAGCAAAAACTAATACGTTTGAAATATACGGCGGGCTATTTAGATTGCATTTTAGACATATTTTGTATTCATGAATGCACTAAGAATATGTAGGAAATACTTTCCTGGAATTTCATGCTTGGTATTCGAAATATATATTCTTAAAATATGCCAAATATACCTCCCTTAAAGCATACTTCGAGCACTTTTCAAATATGTGAAAAATATGTACGCAGCATTAGCATCATGTCAGTGTATTAACAGTGTAATTTCAGAAAGATGAAATTAATTCATCCAAAGTATACTCCAATTCTAAAAAACGGGCAGTCCTTGGAAGCGTATATGTATGCAGTTTTAGCATCTTGTCAATGTATTAAAAGTCTACTTTCGTAAATATGAAGTTAATTCATCCGTAGTATACTTAAATTCTAACAAACGGACAGCCCTTTTAAAAGTATTTGCAGCACACCTCTAGCTGCTGTTGAACAGTCGAGTGCTCGAAATCGCGTTTCGGGAAATGGCATTTGCGTGTTGTCAACGTATTTGAAGTCGACTTCCGTAAATACGCAACTAATTTGTCCAAAGAATACTTAAATTCTAGCAAATTGGCAGTCCGCCTTAGCATATTTGCAGCACACTTCAAGCTGCCGTTGAATAACCGAATGCTCGAAACCGAGTTTCGGGAAATTGCATTCTTATGTTGGCAATGTTTCTAAAGTAAATACGCAGTTAATCCGTCCAGGTAGTTAATTTCTAACAAATCGGTAGTCCGCGTAAAAATATTTGCATTACACTTCAAGCTACCGTGGAACAATCTAGAGCTCGAAATGACATTTTAGGAAACAGTGAAAACTCCCCCTTTTCTGTCGTCCTTTCGTTGCAATACAGTAATCATATCGCGGGAACATCGCAGGACAAAGACGAGACGTGACGAGAACGCCTGCGTTGTTCCCGTGCTATGGTTACAGTCTTGCGATGAATTACCAACCTGCCCAAGGCTTTTCTGTTCTAAGTCCAGTAGTTTATCGTAACTTCTAGCAGGATCGTAATCACCACTTATTTACACTACGTGCGGAGAACGTGATAACATGATACCGACAAAGACGCCTTGGGAATTTCCGGGCCTGAATATGCCAGCGAAAAGGACCACAATTGACAAGGCCGACCGGCTCACTTACACGCCCGTGTATCTATTGGTTGACAGTTCGTCTCCTGACCTATATCTAACGGAAGTTACGACTAGCAATGCTGTTCTACATCGCCTCCCGATTTGAACGCGACCAGTAGGGCACACCTGGGATAATGTTTGTGCCCAGTCTTTGCGCAAATAACGCCTCACCGGGCAAGTTAGTGCATCGCTCTCGGTGGCTATATATAAAACAAGCCAAGTATGGCGATTGTTGGAGGATTTGTTGTTTCCTATCTTTGCCGTTCCCATGTCATCCCGTGACCTAATGCGCTTGTAACTGCGCTTGTCCGATTTGTTCTGCAGTTGAAGCATTCACCCTTCTCATTCTGTGAAGACCTTTTTGAAGTCGAAGTGAATATAATTTTAATGTATTAAATGTATATTTTAGTGCATTTCTAGTATTATCTAATGTATTTATTGTATATCTTTAGTATATTTTTAATGCATTATAAATATGCCAAGCGGGCAAAAATGCACTTTTCACGTATATTAAAGAAAGTTCAAAATATTATTTGCAGTATGCTTAGAAAGCATTTAGTTTAAGCATAGGAACAAAAAAATGCGAAATAAATATGAAATTATTACAATACGTTTGAAATGAATTTTAAGCACATCCTCTTTTTCGCTAAGGGTACTCTTGAATCATGCAAAAAGAAAACTGCGCGAAATGCGGGGAGAAAACAGAAACATACACGACAGTACCAGCGCCAGACGTAGCGCCGGTACTGTATGATCATCACCATCAACATCATCAGCCTAACTACACCCACTGCAGGGCAAAGCCGTCTTCCATGTCTCTCCAATTAACCCTGTCCTTTGCCAGTTGCGGCCACTCTATCCCCGCAAACTTCTTAACCTCATCCACGCACCGAACTTCCTGCCGTCCCCTGCTACGTTTGCCTTCTTAAGGAATCTACTCCGTTGTTCTTAAGGACCAGCGGTTATCTTGCCTTCGCATTACATACACGGCCCAGGCCAACTTCATCCTATTGATTTCAACTAGGATGTGATTAACCCGCGTTTGTTCCCCGAGCCACTCCGCCCTCTTCTAATCTCGTAACGTTACACCAACCAATTTTTCTTTCCATAGGTCGCTCCGTTGTCCTTAACTTAAGCTGAACCCTCTTTGTTAGCTTCCACGTTTCTGCACCATAGGTGAGTACCGGTAAGATGCAGCTGTTGTATACTTTTCTGTTCAGGGATATTGGTAAACTACCATTCATGATCTGAGAGCACCTGCCATATGCGCTACTCCCAATTCTTATTCTTCTTGCTATTTCCCTCTCATGATCCGGATCTGAGGTCACTATGAGCCCTAAGTAGTCATATTCTCTTACTACTCCCAGCAGCTCGCTACCAACTGCGAACTGCTGTTCCCTTGCTAGGCTGCTGAACATTACTTTGGCTTTGTGCATGTTAATTCTTAGCCCCACCGTTCTGCTCTGCCTGTCTAACTCATCGATCATGTTTTGCAGTTAATGTCCTGAGTGGCTTAGCAAGGCAATGTCATCGGCGAATCGCAAATTACTCAGGTATTCTACATTGACTCTTATCCCCAACTCTTGCCATTTCAGACCCCGGAATAGCTCCTGTAAGCAAGCGGTGAATAGCATTGTCGAGATTGTTTCTCCCTGCCTGACACCTTTCTGTATTGGAATTTTACTGCTGATTTTATGGAGAACTATAGTAGCTGTGCAATCGTTACAAATATTTTCCAATATTTTCGCATAACACTGTGCCGCACCATGACTCCCCAATGCCTGCATGAAAGCTGAGGTTTCCACTGAGTCAAATGCTTTCTCGTAATCAATGAAGGCTATATATAGGGATTTGTTATATTCTGCGGATTTCTTTGTCATCTGACTTATAGCATGAATGTGGTCTATTGTAAACTATCCTTTACGAAAGCCTGCCTGATTATTTGGTTGACTGAAGTATAAGGCTGTCCTGACTCTGTTAGCGATTACATTAGTAAACACTTTGTAGGCAACGGACAGTAAGCTGATAGGTCTAATTTTTCAAGTCCTTGACTTCTCCTTTAATATGAATTAAGATAATGTTAGCGTTCTTCCAAGCTTCTGGTACAAGGCACTGATTGCGTATACAAGTTGGCAAGTTTTTCTAACACAATGTCTCTTCCGTACTTCAAAAAATCTGCTGTTACCTGATCCTCACCACCTGCTTTCCCCCTTCGCATTGATCCTAAGGCTTCCTTTTCTTCCCCTTTCGTTACTGCTGGGATATCTCATTGCTGTGCTCGACTGCATCTCTCAGTAGCTTGATGATCACATTCGCTACTGTATGCATTTGTGTACAACTCTTCGGCTGCTGTATAACATTTTACGTATTAAGAACGCATGCAGCACCTGTTAAAATTCTCGTAAACCGCTCAGTCATTTTCTGGCATAGAAAAAAGTGCTTGTAGTGCAATATGCTCTATCAGGCATACCTACATAGGAGGATTAGTATGTGCGCTCATAAAAAAGGCGATATTTTTTAGTGGTTCATTTCAATTGTTTATGCATGAATCAAGGCCTCCAACTAACAGATCAATGCATGCGAACTCGATTACTTCTACTACATGAAAAGAAATATTAATAGTAATAATTTACATAACTTTGCTGATCGGCAGGGCACTACCTGCGCAGATCCGGACGCCGGTGGGCAGGACTATATAAGGGTTGAACCGAGATTGCGCTTATGATTGAAAAGTTATGAACTTTTATTTCATGCCATAGCCTAGTGTGAAATACTGTTCCATGCTGTTTATCTGATGGATGTGTATTTATATGTATGCACAAGTATGTTTGTGCGTATATCTGGAGCACTACACGAGTGGGGAGCTCAGCGTCACGTTAACGAGAAATGGCAGCAAAAATGTGAATATACCGCCGGGAATTGCATCGGTCGTCAGTCCATCTGCACAATGCGAATGTATTAATAGGATTTCTTTATTTTGTGTTGTGTTAATTTAGCGCATACTCAAGAGAAATTCATGTGCCAGTTATCAACAAGCGCTCCATATGCTGTACACACTGCATCACCGAAATCTCTCCACGTTTTCAACATACTTTCAACAGGGTGTGTTGCGGGCTGCTGTAGTTTCAACATAAAGTCAACCATGTTTTCGTAACAGAAGTATGATTCGCGGGGCGAGCAGCAAGTGTCCTCGATACTCTGGCATGCGATCAGTGAGGTTTTATTCTTACGCAGATTTAAACTTGTATACCGAATAGGTGCGGAGATTATGTTCCGACCATACCTCAACCTTTGGCCGCGAGCCGCTGTTGGGTACCGTGTTGAGTAGGGCCTCAAGCTGAAAGCAAAAACAGCATGGAACTTGAGGCAAACACTATAGTAAGGCACACAACTACAAAGATACAATAGGTAAGACTTTTGCAATAGACTTCCGCTTGTGCGTCGATAGTGGGTACCTGGAGTGTGCGCGTCCTTTGCTTAAGGCGCAAGTGAGACTTGCAAACGACCTGCCTGAAAACTGTAAAGTAGACATTCGTAGGGCGCTATGGAAAATGCTTAAAACGTATGAAATTGACAATTCCCTCTCTTGTACAGTGAGTGTCCTACCAGCGCATCATATGATGCCCATCTATACGACCTATGTGGTTTCGCCGTGAACACCTAATGATATTCGGCCAACAGAAGTGGCTTACCCTATCAAAAAATCCAACAGTCTCTCCTTGTTGGCCCTTGAATGGCAAACAGGAATTGCTATTGGCACTCTGTTTGTCAAACAAGCCAGTAAGCCAACACCAACAGATTCCTTATTGGGCCGTGTTGGCGGAACGCGAAATTATGCCAACACCAACAGAGTGGCTTGAATGGGAAAGAAAATCCTGACTGGTACAGCTGTTGGTCAAAGACGCCAGTAAGCCAACACCAATAAGTGGCTTGAATCGCAAGCAGGAAACTTGTTGGGTGAACACGCCATGTAGCCAATAGCAACGTGCAAACAGGTAAATTTGTATGCGCAGCAAAATATTGACACTGTATGCCATGAAGACAACCCGTACGGTTATTCAGTCAGCATGCTTTGCTTCGGATGGTCTCCTTCCGTGTCATAGGTAATTTTCTGTGCACTAATAGAAAAGAATCGCGGCTCGATTTTCAACATATCAACGCGATCCAGTCTCCATGCATGTGCGGTGTGTTCGTTAAAATGGGCAGTGAAGCTCGAATGAGTTTGTCAAAGTAGATACCACACTGATCAATGCATACATCGCCGATTAGCTCTATGCATCGCCGAGCTCAGTCACGCATATACGAGGGGGTACCCAAAAGAAACCGGACTTATTTTTCTTTGAACTTATTTGTTCACATTTTAAGCACAGACCTTCAATCTCCTTCAAAGTATTCCCCACTTGCAATGATACGCTTGTCGAATCTTTCATTCCATTTTTCAAAACATTGTTTAAATTCATCTTTTGTGATGCTTGACAGTGCCTCCGTCGTTTTTTTCTTCACCTCAGCAACATCGGCGAAACGCTTTCTATTCACCTATTTTTTCATTCTAGGAAACAAAGAAAGTAGCACGGGGCAAGGTCGGGAGAGTATGAGGGTTGAGGAATAGGGGTAATGCCATTTTTGGTCCAAAATTGTCGTAGAGACAGACAGGGCTTTGTGAGCAGGGGCATTGTCATGATGGAAAAACCAGCCACCCGACCGCCACAAATCTGGCCGCTTCCACCGCACACTGTTGCCCAATCTTTTCAGAGCATCCAAGTAGAAAGCCTTGCTAACTGTCTGACCCTGCGGAACAAATTCTCAATGGACGACTCCTCTCACGGCGAAAAAACAAATCAGCATTGTTTTGAGGTTTGGTTTCACCTGACGAGCTTTCTTGAGGCGAGGTGAATTTGAAGTTTTCCATTGGCATGATTGTTGCTTTGATTCAGGATTCGATTCAGGAACACTTGAGTTGTCCCCATAGCATCGTCCTTGTACGTCTTTCTTAATATTTCAAGAGTTTCCATTCAACTTTTTCCGAGCAAAAATCAGAATTTCACCGGCGCGCGCTGTTCACGAAAATCAGCCATTGCAAAAACGACATTCACACAAAACAGTCGTCACTCTAAAACTCTGCCTAAACTAGCCTGACCTCCTTCAACGACGGCACTCGGCTTACTGACTCTGGAATGTTCGTTCTATGCGCTCCTAGTGGCAAAACGCGGTACCACAGAAGCTTTGCCGACCAAAAAATTTAGTCCGGTTTCTTTTGGGTACCCCCTCGTATTGCCTTCGCGTCTACGCAATTCATTCGACGGCTGCTGGATGTGTTTTGCAAGAGTGCGAATAGCACTGGATGTTATCGTAGCGCGCAGATCTAACGCATATCGCCATGCTTCCTTGCAGTGGGTCGATGAATATGCAAGCCGACAATGTGCTGTTAAGGCTCGCCGCGCAGCTATATATGCGTTCCTTCCTACGTATAAACATTTGTGAAATGTGCATTGCATATGAACGCGTAACAAACAGCGACCGTGACCCAGCCGGATGGTGGCATCGAACAGTCAAAACCAATCCCGCGATTGCATTTCTTTAACAAATATTGGCAAGATTATATCTGACGCCAAGTTTCGGTTCGCGGCCGACTGACAAGCGCTCAGCAATCATACGAATTCGCATTAAAGCTATGCATTTGCCCTGTATGCGATATACTTTTCTTCATCGACGCGATCCTTTCGTACAGCGTATCCAGACCGCGTAATTCGTGCCAAAGAGGTCATTTCGCATATGCGACAACTAAATTACATGTCTGGACTAGTTTGAAGCGTAGCGTACGCTGGCTACATACATAGAGGAACGTACAGCTCACGTCGACGCACACGTTACGCGCAGTTGCCGGCTCGTTTGATTTTCCGGTTTTGCGGACCAGTACCATCTGGCGGGATAAGAAAATAAAATATTGTAATGTGCCCGCCCGTGCCGTGAAGTATATATGTGTGTACAGTTGTACAAGTCTGAGAACAGAACATTTAAGATCCGTCCATCTTCTTCGCACATCAATGCAGCTAATTCTCGTGCCTGCAACTAGCAGCGCACTGCCAAAGCCAAAAGTAAAGTACCACTCATAGTTCCTTAATTTAAAGGATGCATATCAGCATGAATCTGCACGCTTTTTTCATACTAATAAAGAAAAAAGGAAGGGAAGCATATTTGTACCCTCACCTCAAGATGTAGTTCATACATGTGCACATTATTTAGAATAAATATTGTTGTTGATTGATTCAATGTGAATTAAGACAAAACAGGACACACTGTCTCCTACATTTCAAGTTGTGTCCATAACTCCAAGTACACATTACTCGGACTAGCTCAGTACATGTAGGCGAAATTTGTTGGGCCACAGCGCCAAGGGTAACCGCATTTTCGAAATTCTAAAAACTGATATGGGTATTACTTACGATGGGCTACATGCCTCTCAATAATTAAGGAGCTCAACGGTAATAGTTTAAAAGTTAATTATTAAATGTTGGTTATAAAGCCTGCTAGTTAGCACGCCTTAGCTGCATTATGATGTAGTACACCACTGACAATGCTATGCCACAGAAAGCGCGCATCTAATTCAAATAGCTTATTTTTAAAAATTGCAGAAAGTCTTAGGTGAAACACCCTGTATACCAAGCGGACTGCTTTATTCTGCTCAAAGAAGCAAGGAGGAAGCACTGAGTGAGCGTTCAAAGTGTAGAGTGACTGATTTTTTTTTAAGACGCTGGTTCCGAAGTAATCTGCGAGATAGGGTGTAGCAAAGTGACCGAGGCGCCTAGGCGCCTTTCACCGCGCCTCGCAGGGTCGATGCATGGTGTCATGCATAGAATCAGTTGAAACCCTACAGCAGCCAGGTGCGGAGAGGCGCAAGCTACGAATCTCTCCGTGGGCTTCTTCGAGGCGTGCCATTATAGTGTACTAATTCTAGTACACTATTGCCATGCAACGGCCCACGCCAATTGACTGGCCACACCAACGAGCCAGCGGCCGGCACCGCTGATAAATTCCCTTCCTCGCACATAACCCGCCGGCCACTATTTTTTTACTGAAGCCTACGAAGAGAATTGCTCATTTCGTTCAGATACACTTCACGTCCTGAAATCCGGTAAAACAATGAGACCCACGAAATAAAGATTCAAAATCCGCTAAAAAATCTGCTAGCCGCTAGACAAACATTTTTCCCGCTAAGAGGCAACAACAGTCACTTAATTTAGCGGGAAAATCGCTAAAATGGCGACACTGAATTCTGCATGTACTTCGTATGAATTTCGAAGTCGAAATAAAAAATCATAAACTATTTGAGCAAGGTTGCTTGGACATTTTGCCTTTTCGTACATAAAAGCACGCATGTATATACGAGTACAGCTATAAATTATAACAGCACGTTTTACGTGGGAAAAGTACTTGTATGGTGTGTTAGAGATGACCGAAAATGGGAAGGGGGAGCGAGTAAGAATACCCACGCACACACAATTTTGGGGGAATAAAAACGGATATATTGTGGTTACAATTCAAGTTCGCGCACTTCAAAAGGGTTCGCACTGTCTTACACGCACGTCCGCTCAGATCGCTCGCGCACCACGCACTCTCGCTGCGCTTCTTGCCGCCGACGCTGATGAGTCGACGCGCCGCACTCGCGAAAACACAAAGCATCACAAACACAAACGGCGTCCTGACGGCACCGGGATGAAATGGAAGAGGATAGGCAGGAGATGCGGTATGCACTCCGGACCGAGCAACGCACCGAGCCACATTCACGTGAGCGCCACTCGAGGCAGGCGATGCGGTGTGCACTCTGGACCGACCGGCAAACCGAGCCAGATTCACGTGAGCCTCTTGAGTCGAGGGGACGACTGCCGCCGTCTCGACGGGAGTAGGCGCCGATGAGAAATTGCGTCGTACGATCGCTTACAGGTGGCACTATATTTTGCTGCGCATGATGCATGAAAGCCTATGCACGCCTTATAGTTTTGTCCGCGTAGTTGAGATGCGTCCATTGCCAAATCAAGGCGCGTCGCGTTGCAAACTTAGTGCGCATTTGCGGTTCGTTTTAATTGTTCCCGAAATGTTCGTCTACTGTGAGTACGTGTGTGATCATACAACTGCTGTTGTTGAACACACTAAAGTTCAGTCATTTGAACCAAAGAACGTCGCGGATTTCGATCCGGGAAAAAACTACAGCGTCTACTGGTGCGGCGACGACTTCACCGCTGGCGGTTACTACGATGCCAGAATCATACACATGACAGGTAAGTCGCCAAAAGGCCATCCATTGTATTTTTTTTTTTTGCGGCTGAACAACTTTTTGCGGTATTAGGAAGGTGTATATACAAGCGCGTGCCCTAAGTATGCATGACTTCCGCACCTGTGCGCGCGCTGCTCTACGCAACGACACAACCGTCTTGAGAGCTCAAAATGGAGCACTTTCGGGGATCCATTGGCTATATTATAGATATTTGTCGCTTCGTCAAGGGCTCGTGAAAATATTTTGAGGCATGACAAGTAAACCACGCAAAGCGCGCAAGTTGAGGTCGCGGGAAGCGGCGAATGGAAAACATGTGCTCTAAAGTTTCGATTTCTCTTTTTTTTTGTAATTCTCGTATCTTCACCTGTCTTCTAGCGAATAATTATAACGAAAGGTTGCGAAGTTCATAAAATGACTTGTTTTCTCATGCGTAGTTGTCTAACATTGTCAACGAATTGCGCTTCTGATACCCCGCCGGTGCCTCCCGGTGCCGGTGCCGCCGGTTTCGCGGGTCGCGGTGCCTCGTGTATTTCGCGGGTTTCTGCTCGTGTTTTTAATTTTATTTCAGTGAGTATTGGGCTTCATGTATAAGAAAAAAATGGCTTTATTGCACACAACAAGGCTTTGTGTACTACTAATTATACACTTGTATACTTCCTTATTAACCATTGATGTCCCGGGGAGGACTATATGAGGGTATTAGTTTTAATGACTCAGTAACTGTTGCAGCTAGCGGAGCGTAAAATCCAAATGTGAAATCAGCATACAAAGTTTTATGTAGTATGTATGTATACACATATATATATTAAATTAAGGTATATTTTATAAATAATGGTAATAGTTTTAACTGCCATCCCTGCTGAAAAAAGTTCTATGTTGCAATAAACTCATACAGTTTATCATACAAATATCATAGACTTATCATACAAATCATAGAAAATTATCATAGAAATGTCATACATTTCTATAAATCATAGTCATCATAGAGATGTCATAGAATAACATACAAATTGTATGATATATCATTCAGATTGCATGATATTCTATGATGAAGCCTCTATGAGGTTATTGCATCATAGAAGTTTTTTTCAGCAGGGATGCCCTCCTTGAGGCAAAACGCTGTGGGGTACATGTTGCTATAGTGGCTCAGCCGAGCATGTGTTTCTCTGTTTTTAGTGTTTTATAATTTATTACCATACAGAGTTCCTGCCCTCAAGGCAGGACAAAAGGAGGGAATATGTGCTCAACCTCAAACACTAAAATGAAGTGTGTATGTGCTTAGAAATTGTAATCAAGCTTTTACTGCTTAAGACGTTAATTAATGTGTCTTCAACTAATTCTTGCTCAACAAAGGACATATGAATGCAGCGTGAAGTACCGCAGCTGTGCCCTCTTGGTTTGAGCATCCACCTTGCGTGCAAGCGGTGTTGGGTTCAATCCCCATACAGTGCCCCCAGGTGCTCAGAGATGATGCAGTGTGTGCAAGGTTTCCCTTGGCCTGGTGTTTGGCATATGTGCGGTAAAATGCTCGAAAAATGTGTCTCTAATTTCACCTTGAGTAGACGAAAATTCCTTGTGCCATGGTGCTCTTTGGACAAAGCTGCCTTTAAACCAGTAAGATCTGCAATCATCATCATCTGGTAAGCTGCATACAGTATGATTGCAGTAGACGGAGAGGAACTTGTACACAGAATTCGCGGATGCAGGTTTGTTCCATTACAATACAAAAAAATTGAACATTTTGTAAAGGTTGTGTGCATATCAGATTGGAAAAATTCAAAATAATATGCGGTGCAGCTCCATGATACATTCTTAACCTTTTATCAATGCACATTGCTTCTAACTTTCTCTATGTGCTGTGCAGAATCAAAGGAGGAAATGGACATCTACAATGAAAAACGACACCGAAGACCTCTTATACCACCCGAAGGGAAGAAAAGGACAAAAGGAAAGGTAAAGTCATAGCTTTTAAAGGCTGGTAATATTACTTTCAAATGTGCAGTTTTGCACTGTAAAAGTGTGTGTCTACTTGATGAACAGCTCACAAGGTGGGGCTTGTGACTGGCCTTGAAGACAGATCATTGCCTCCAGATATCCACTTCTATTTCAAGCTGTAAAATATTTGATCCTAAGTAGGTTGTCGGGCAGGTGAGTTACATTTATTGAAAGCAGTGTTAAAAAATATGGCCATGGGAAGAAGGTGTACACACGAAGATGAACGGACAGCTAATCTATATTCAGGGACTGCTCCACATTAAATACACTGCCTACTAGGATGCCGTGCTGACATTTAGTATGCTCCTTTCCCCACACACTCTTCCACGTGATTCCTGGCTCAACTTGGATCAGCTTGCAAGGTCAGCTGACCTTTGTGCACCAGGCTAGCAGCCTTCTTAGGGGTTGACTCTGAGTGACCAAACACAGTTCTACTGGGTCATTCCATGCCAAACACCCCAGACGTTGCACACAGCCATCTACAGTTTGTTCAAAAATATTCATGGCAAGTTATGCCAATGTGCCTAATCAAAGCCTGAAACATTTTCGTTGAAAAAATTTATTTGTGAGGTCAGTGCAGCTTGAACATTTAGAGAAGGCTTTAATAAAAACACTTATAGTCGGATACAACTTAAGTCTGCAGTGAAGCTCCGCCCATATATTTAGCCTCCGCGCAAGAATTCCTCCACGACGAAAAAGTAGTCCGTTGCTTAAACATACCTTGTTACCTATAAACAAGCTTATTGCAAGAAAAAAAATTATGAGCTTTTGAATTTTGATATGGGGATTGTTTATAAAATCAAACATTCAAGCTGATTTCGTTTACTGTTCCGTTTACAAAAGTCAGGCTGATTTTGTTTCTGTTCCAATTGGAAAGCGGCGACTGCGCTCCAGTGTTAGCAACTGCTGTTTTTTTTAAGTTGTATTCTACTATAATATTAACATTTGGAAAATAATAACATTTAGAAAAGATTAATCATCATCATCAGCCTGCCTACGCCCACTGCAGAGCAAAGGCCTCTCCCATGTCTCCCCCCACAAAAAAAATACTCTGCCTGTCGATGGAACTGCATAACCAGGCCTGAAGTGCGGCCTGATCTCGGTGACCAGAACCGACAACGCACTTCCTCACCAGAGCAGGATTTGGCCACCCTGGTGTAGTACTTGGCCACAACCTTCTGTGAACAAACTAATTAAGAGAAAAGATTAATGAAAAACAAATTTTTAGAAAACACTCCACAATTTTTTCAGTGACATTTGCGCAGATTCTGGCTTTCGGCATAAATCAGAGCGTATAGGTTTTTACGGCTCAAATCTTTTTTTTTTTTAATTAAAGAAAATATGAAAATGCACCATTTCTGCTGTTTTTTTATACCAACTTGCTCTCGCATATTCAGAAATAGCCGTTTGGCTTCTCTAGATGTCTAGAACTTATAACCAATGTTACAGGTGATGAAACTGTGTACATTGAAGTAAGAAAAATACTAAGGTTGCAAAAAAGTGCATTTAGAGCCAAAACACTGGTTAATTTCACCCTGAGGTGATCCAAGTAAAAATACAAACAATGACAGGTTACATAGAACAATTTATTGCCTTTCATTTCTTACATTTTAATCGAGGTAATTTTTGTTTAAAGGGAGAAAAGAATTTTTGAAGTTGAGCTCTTGCGTAGGAAGTTGCAAGTTGCAGATATAGGAGAATTGCGACCTGCACTTGGACCTGTGAAGAGCCACATGTAGCTCGCGACCTACAGTTTGCCCCCCCCCCCCTCCTCCTCCCCCCTGTACTAGTGCATTGCACAACTTTCCCCATTATGCTGTGGCATGCTGCTGTCAGGATTAATCCTGATGGATTGCATATTTTGGTGTGTTCAGTAGGAAACAGTTCAGTAGGAAATTTTAATTGCGCCTATTCAGTTGCAGGTGACAAAGTCAGCAAAAAAGCTACGGCTTGATGTGCAGCGCCAACAGGAGCTGCAGTTGATTGAGGAGGCAGTGGTGGATGGAGCCGTCGACATGGTTCCTGTTGGATTGCACAACGAGCTGAAGCGCAAAACAGAGGCCTTGGAGATTGAACTGGCTGCGTTGAAGCAAGCAAGGGGTGACCAGCCAGCTACAGCTGAATTTGAAGCTCTTAAGGGCGAAGTTGGACAGCTCCGTATTCTGAATATGGAACTGCAGCGCAGCTTTACTTCCAAGCTCTTCGATGCTGGTAAATTTTCTTGAAAAGTTAGCTTCTTTGGAGCTGTTATGTCTTGATGCAGAGCATACTTTCAGATCCATCTACAGAATCATGTGTAGTGTGAAACAATTTTTTTGTTTCCCCCACACAGACACACACTTGTAAATGTGTTGTGAAGATGGTGGGGAACAGGTACTTCTAAACTTCTGAAATCCATCATAGCTGTGTGGAGGGATGCTTGTTGCTGTCGTGATTGCTTCCTCAAATTTCCAGTTAACTCGCTGGCTATAAGTTTCCAAAAAGA
Source organism: Amblyomma mixtum (assembly GCF_055824585.1). NCBI lineage: Eukaryota > Metazoa > Arthropoda > Arachnida > Ixodida > Ixodidae > Amblyomma > Amblyomma mixtum. The sequence continues at coordinate 160,774,344 of NC_143013.1, forward strand.
CAGGAAGAGGATAGGCAGCTGGTCTGTGCAAAGAACCCTCGGTGTATCATGTGCCTTTTAACTTAACGGGAGATCATTAAGCATTAAAAAAGAATTTAAAATCTTTTTTTTCTTTTTTGAGGCAGGCCAGGTTTTTTCATTTATCGGAAATTTTTGTTTCTGCATGTGCTCATCGCGTTCAGAATATATATCAGTGCATGCTCTGCATATTCATTCATTCAATATCTTAGCTAGCGGAAGCTTCCTTAATTTCTTAGCTTTCATTTTCACTGCACATTAAAAAAACAGGGTGGCATATGCATGACTTTGGTAGCGCACATTAATGGCATGCCAGCACACAGTTCGGCACTGCTTATGTCAACAAAAGTTGGAAAGGAGGCTAGTTGATGGTGGACGCGCATTGCTAAGTGGCCAAGTGAAATCTTAGTGCATTATGAAACAGTAATCTGCAGTATTTTTGTTGGGAGCTCAGAAGAAAGAGCATGTTTCGCTTCTATTTAGGCCATTATAAGCTGATGAGCTGCATTACAGAAATGATCTAGTGTTTTATGTAGCCCTTCGTGCTGAGTACCAGATTTCCATTGGGTATAAAGAACAATTGCATTGTTTTCAGTGAAAATTGAATCTTAGCCTCTTCACTGGTATGTTGTTGTTAATTTGGCAGCAAAGGACATAATTATTGCTGGTAAAATCAGATTGGAAATCTTTCCACTGGCTGATTCAAACTTTTGAAGTCTTTGCTGAAAAGGACAGGTTGCCACCGTTTTGAAGTTAATGATGGTCTAGCATATCCTCTGAGATGCGCGCAATAAAATTGATGTTGATACACATGCTTCATTCATGAGAACGGCCAGTGATGGCTACACCTGTATTTCGTTTCTAGGTTCTAGCTTATGAAAGCTTTGTTTTCAGTTTGTTTTGAACACGCTACCGTACTGATACAGGTGAACCTAAATTTTTGTTTTGCGTCCCTTTAACATATTCCTCATATATATTTCTTTGCTTCTAATTTAGGAAGACTACAAAAAAAATGAAACTAACATGTATAAGTGCTGAATATTGTTCCTCGTTCATGCATTATAACTGCAGTGCAGTAGAATAAACAAGGTGTAAGCATTCTATAGTGCTGTTATTTGGAAGATGCAGTGTGCCCACAACCATGCAGTGCCGGCACCAAAAGAAATGTTCTAAAATAGGCTAGCTGCGGCTGTCACAGGACTGAGCTGATTAGAAATCAGTGAAAAAGGTCTGATTTTTCCATGCACATAGCTAGGCTTTTGATCATAAACAGGAAGCCTGAGTATGTCATAGAAGTTGCCAGACTGAAGCAGGAAGGTTAGCATTGTATTGAACAAATAACCCAGCCACAGGACGAAGGACAGGGAAGAGACAAGGTGCACACTGCGACTGAAACTAACAACTGTGCAGCAAGTTTTCTTGGGAGATGGATGTGCTTCATTAGAACACTGTTGTTAGTTCCAGTTGCAGTGTGCGCCTCGTCCCTTCCTTGTCCTTCAGCGTTTGCCTGGGTTATTTGTTCAATACAGTGCACCAGCTGACCCAGATTGCAACTTTTCTGCTAAAGTATGTACCAGTACTGCAGCCTGTGAACCATGGAATTACCCCTCCTGCGGCCTCAGTGTTGCAGAGTAGGCAAGGCAGATTTCGTTTGCAAACAGTATCCAACAGCAGGAGTTCAGTTTCATGACACGCAGGTACTGCTTGCAACTATAGCAGAGATTTGGATAGCATGGTGGAAGGCGACAAGCTGGATAACGTGGAAGTAAACTCTTGTATACAGGTAAAAAAAAGAGTTGTATGAAGAAACCTAGCAAAGTTTATCGGTAGCGTTGCATTGCTGTTTGTAAAGCCGATACAATTTCTTCCAGTGTCGTGGCACTGGTGAACATTGCCATAGGGGACAATAAATTTTTACCTTTTCTCTAAACTCTACTTCAGAGAAAATTTATTGTTCGATACGGCAATGTTTACTCAATTATGACATTGGAAGTAATTGTATGGGCTTTCCAAATAACAAGGTAATGCTATCAGTAATCTTTTCTCGGTATTAAGTTGCGCTGTGAGCAAAATCATTAAGTGCCAGCTCAATGGCCTGTGTTTGATGAATTTATGTGATACCTGATTGGCATTGATATCCTCAGGTATAGGAAGCTGGAGTAATGAATTAACAGAAGTGTTTTAGGCAACTAAACTTATGTACTTAAAAACCGAATTATTCACTCTTATGTGCTATGATATGTAAGGGGGAAAGAAGGGATTACTTTTAAATTTATTTTTCTTTTTCAGAAGTGAGGCTGATATATGCAGCTGCCTCTGATCTTCCACTGAATATTGTGTATCAGCCCGCACTAGATAGTATGGAGAAGAATGTAAGTAATTATTTGTCCACTTGCATTCTTTTACTTTTCTAAACTGATTTGAATGCCTCTGAAGCTCTTTACTTGTAATATCTGCAGGACAAGCCTCGGCGAGCGTTGCATCCCCACAGTGCCAAGTTCAGCATGGTAAGGTGTATACATTCTAAACACGTATTGGTTTGTTGAAATGGGGTTTGCTGGTGGCAGTTTCATGACATTTCAGGACGTGTGTTTGTAAGCAGAATCTGTAAACTTCTTGAACCTAGGGAGAGAACACTTTTTAGTTGAACCGGGTCAATTTGAGAGTTATCAGAATGATAGAGCACCGTTGCATTACCATGTAGACTGACACAGATGCTATGCTTAACTCCTTGAATGTGAGGCTAAAATGAAAGTGCTGACGTAAGTATACCTTTCACTGGCGAGACTTTGCACGGCTGCTTTGTCTGATGTGGCCGTGCAACAGTCGGAAGTACTGGCATGCCTTACTGCAAATAATTATGGAAGAGAAATTCCTCTGCAGCTCCTTATAACTTGCTGTTCCTACAGGACAAGCCTCGGCGAGCACTGCTTCCCTGGAGAGCCCAGGTCTGCTTGGTAAGATACACTTTCATGTTTTGGGTTTAGTGATCTGACAGTTTAGTGCTGTTTTGGATCGTAGTCGTATGTTGGGAGAAAAAAGCCTCGGTAGTTGGCTAACTTGTTACTTGCTGCACCTACAGGACAAGCTTCAACGAGCACTGCTTCCCAGAGCCCAGGTCTGCTTGGTAAGATACTCTTTCATGTTTTGGGTTTAGTGATCTGACAGTTTAGCGCTGTTTTGGATCGTAGTCGTATGTTGGGAGAAAAAAGCCTCGGTAGTTGGCTAACTTGTTACTTGCTGCACCTACAGGACAAGCTTCAACGAGCACTGCTTCCCAGAGCCCAGGTCTGCTTGGTAAGATACTCTTTCATGTTTTGGGTTTAGTGATCTGACAATTTAGCGCTGTTTTCGATCGTAGTCGTATGTTGGGAGAAAAAAGCCTCGGTAGTTGGCTAACTTATTACTTGCTGTACGTGCAGGACAAGCCTTGACGAGCACTTCTTCCCTGGAGAGCCCAGGTCTGCTTGGTAAGATTCTCATTGTACTCCCGTGTTGGTTTGGTGATCTGAAAATTTTGATCTGCTTCAAAATATAGTGTTCATAAGCTGAAGCCGACTCGCCTGGGAAAGTTTGCTTAATGCTTGAAAGCCAATGAGCATCAGACCAATTTGATGTTGCTGAGAATTACTTAGCACCATTGCACGGCCCATGCAGTACGAAAAGAATGCCCTGATTAATTCTTTGAAAGCAACAATACATGAAAGCACTTTCTGAAGACTACCTGTTCGTCTTACTGCCAAGGCTTTGCACGGCTTCTTTGCCTGCATTAGCCATGCAACAGTCTGGAGTGCCTGCGTGCCTTATTGCAGGTAATAGTGGAAGAATAACACATCTGGAACTCCTTTTTACTCACTCCATCCGCAGGACAAGCCTCGACAAGTGCTGGTCCCCTGGAGAGCCCAGGTCTACTTGGTAAGATTACTCGATTGTTGGTTTGGTGATTTGACAATTTTGATCCACTTCAAAATATAGTGTTTATAAGCTGAAGCTGACTTGCCTGGGAGAGTTTGCTTAATGCTTAAAAGCTAATGAGTGTCAAATAATTTTGGTATTTCTCAGTTATTTAGCACCATTGCATTCTCCATACAGTGCGAAAAAATGCTATAACTCCTTTAGAGTGAGAATAAATGGAACGCTTTCAGAAGATTACCATTTCCTCGAATGACTTTCCATGGTTGTTTTGCCTAATATAGCCACGCAACTGTCTAGATTATCTGCACACCTTAGTGCAAGCTTTAACTGAAAAGCAACGCCTCTACAACTACTTTTTACTTGTGTACCTGTGGTACAAGCCACGACGAGCACTGCTTTTTTTTATATCAGTTTCGGAGTAGAGGTACCACATGCAGTGTTTGAATATTCCAGCCCCCATGAAAAAGTTAAGTATATAAGAAGCTATGTTAATTGATCATTTTACGGTTTGATCATCCCTGTGCATGCACATTTTATACTTTTTTTGGTGTCCAAAACAAAAAGTCAATTTTTGTCTTTGTGCAGGAGAAGGAGGCCATGGCCACTGCCCTGTCACTGAAGCTGACATACAAGTGGGCTCTACCAGGGATGATGGAAAAGTAATCACCTTTCTTTTTTACAAGCAAGCATGTAAACATCTGGTGGAGATGGTGTTCCATGGCTCCCAGTTTTACTGTAAGGACTGTGCTTTAAAATATAAAATATCTTGTCAGCTTAAATGGGACGACAAATTTCTTATGGTCTAAAGTAGGCTTTTTGAATTATTATAGATAGATGTGAACAGGTAGGCAGACAGCTACAGTATTAATTTTAAATGAGTCTCAGGGGAGCATTTATGGAGAAAGGTGGTGGGGCATTGGTAAATTTCGTTTAAGGAAAACATGCAGAACACCATTTTTTTTAACAAAAGGCGAAGAAATACATGGCTAAAATGTGACTGCTGCCCCAAGAGAGTGCCGTATATCCGACCCTATGTTAAATTAAGCCTACTCAATAACATTTTGAGTCTGCTTAATTTTTTGTTTAGTTTTAAGAGTGCATAGGTCAGGAAGATAGCACCTCTAAGGGAATAACCTGTAGCACAAGCATATTAATTGCTGCTTTTCGATGTGGCAGAAGACTTCAAGCTGCTAATTGGGTGCTTGCAAGGAGAGTTAATTTGTCATACTGAACTGCTGTTTCATGTGAGCAGTAAATTTACAAAAGCCTCTCCTGCATTTCTAACCTGCTGTCAGGCACTTTAGTTGTGCAGCTGGTAAGCCTGTTCGCAACACAGGTGCATTGATCATGCTTAAACTGCTAACAATGTCCAATGTATTGAACAAGTTGCATAAGCCCATGTTATCATCAGTGGTGTATTAGCTTTGAATATTTTGGGGCCAGATGTAGAATCCACTTTCTCCTTAACTATATTGCTCAAAGACAAATTTAGGCAGTCGTTTTTGCATTCATGTCTAAACTGGAACACTATTTTTGTAAAGAACCCGTAGTAGCTTTTTCTGATTGATAGCTCAAGCTTTTGTGGAGTATGGAATCTGGAGCAATGTTTTGTCATATTACGCGTTGCTGTTGTTATTGGAGTTTGAAGTCTTATGTGGGCAATACACTAATGTGACGCTTGAAAAAAGTGACAATGCAACACTCTAAAAACTCATAAGGTGTGGTAGAACTGCTTTCATATGGATGCTATTGTGATATTCATGACTTCTGCATTTTTTGTGCTCCATACCATGAGACTCAGGAGAAAACAGTTGCCCAGCCTGTCATATTGGCTTTGAGGGGACTATACAAAAAGTGCTAAATAGCGTGACAGTTTTTGTTTTGCGTCATTGTCAAGTGACCTTAAGTCACCATCATGTGCTAGAGTACTATGTAATGCTTGATGGTGCTACTGAAAGCTCCTCTGTCAAGGTACTTATAGCCTCAGAGCGCAGAAAGAGGTCTGAAAAAAATAGGCCGCAGGAAAGTATTAACAGCTGTGTGCACATATTTTGCAGGTCTATGCTGGAAGCGGTGCCTGGGTGGAGCCACAGGTGTGGACTAGGCTCTTCCAGGCGCCATCCGACTCGATGTTCTGCCGGATGGCGGCTCAGGTGTACTGGAGCACAGAAGAGTTAAAAAACAGGAGTTTGACTGGAACGCTTTCAAACAGAAGCCTGTCTCTGGGCAAGACAGAGCCAAAGCCTGCATTGACGCCGCAGAAGCTGACTTCTCTGAAAGGTGTGTTGACCCTTTGGTGACTCTTTTGCTTTATGTCTAGCGTTGCTCAGTTAGTAAATGGCGACGTAACAATAATTTGGAACCTAAACTTCTCATCATACCTTGTGGGCTGTGAGTTTTGGTACAGAAGCAAAAATGTTTCAATGACTGCACTTCAGGATACAACTTGTCCACAGGTTATTTACAAACACTAGACAAGCAGGAAGCTGTTTGCTGGAACTGGTCACATTAAATGCATCATCATTTGCATCATCGTGTACGTGCAAAGTATGTTAATAAAACTGGAATTAAACAAATTTAGGAAGTCATGACAGACCCATTGTTCAAGGAATTTTCACCACCGGACAACACTGCTTATAGTTCACAGATCCAGAGCTGTGTCCTGTAATTAATGGCAGCTCACTCACTTTTAAAGTTATCATGTGTGCATTTTTTTCAATGCAGAACACTGCGCTATACCACAGCAGTTAATGAAGCTGGTTCTGCAGCAAGCTGTATTACTTAAACTTGTTCTTCTGCTCTTAACTAAGAATTCATTGTGTTCTGCCCATAGTTATTATTGAAGCGTTAAATGTTTGTCCGTGGCAGAGCTTACAGAGATACGGAGGAGAAATTGAAGTTGGCCTAGCTGGATTTAGCTCAGCAGTCTGAGATTGAGTTCATATATTTTAAGAAGGCTTCTCATAAATTTGTTGTGGTGTGTGGAATTTAACGTCCCAAGGTTACTCAGCCTATGAGGGATGCTGTAGTAGAGTGTTCTGGAATAATTTTACATCACCAGAAGTGTTAAACCTTTACTGACATCGTCCAGCACATGGACGCCTTTTGCATTTTGCCTTCATCGAAATTGGGTGGCCGCGACTGGGTTCGAGCCTGAATACTCAGGCTCGGTATCTGAAATCCTAACCACTAAGCAAATACAGCTAGTCCTTCTCATGAATATGTCGCAGTCTGCACTGACTACCTAAAAGCTCTTGACCGCGTCGAATCATCTCAGAAAAAAGTTTCTTCCTTGCAGAGTAGCATGATGGTGCTTTTATGCTGCCACTATTTTGTCAGTTTATTGTGTAAAATGTATGTTGCCAAAGGCAAAGTGCTACAATGCACTTGTATGAACCACCAGTGGCTATTGTGTTCCAGATTGGGCTGGCCCTTAGTCACAAAGCAATTTTTCATTTGGCTATATATAATGCACTATATGCAACTTTTGAAACTGCAGTCCTTGACTGCATTGGGCGTCTTTGCTTTACTTCTTCTTTTGAGAGTTGCTTGTGGAAATTTTTGTGTAATGCCCCTCAATCCATACATTGCCCTTAATATTTATTCTTTCTGCAGCTTTGTTCCGCCTCTACATGGGGGACACAAGCCCAGAGGAGTCTGCAAAACGGCTGAAAGCAGTGCGCAAGCATCTTGCTCAGAAACTGGGTGATGTACAGCGCAAATAGTGCGCAACATAATAAAGGTGTTCTGTGAAATTTTTTGTGACTGTTATCTAGAGACACACATTTTGCTAAAAAAGTTATTGCACCATTTATTTGCAGCATGCAGAAATAATTTTCCAGTTTATCCAAGTTCTCCTTTTCTAGTATTCAGATAATCGTTTTAAGCTTGTCCAAAGATACCAGCAGGATTGTGTGTAGAAACAATGTGAAGGTGCCATGGTCATGTGTCTGCGTGAGCTTCATGCTCACGGGCCAACAGGCCTTCAGGCATGCACAAAAGCAGGCCAATACCAGTAGGCCGACACCACCAGGCCAATACCAGTAGGCCGATTCCAGTAGGCCGACACCATTAGGTCCAACACCAATAGGCCCGACAGCAATACACCCAACACCAATAGGCCCAACACCAATAGGCCCAACACCAGCAGGCCCGACACCAGCAGGGTCCCAATTTACGGATTGCCAACAGACCTACAGCCTGTTGGATTTTCTGATAGGGTATGTTTGCACTCGACAGATCTGCCTCAAGGCACAAAATTAAGCTCTGCAGATAATCCATTAGAAATGATTCTCATGCGTTCAGAACTCTTGGAGTCCTGTGATCTGTGCTTCATTATCACGGGATCTCCACCCTTTCAGCTTAGAAGTCTGTTCTGGGTTTACGAATACGCCGAGACAGCCTTATAAGGCAAGCCCCTGATCAGTGGTATCGGTTCATACCACCAACCGTGATTTAATTTTTTGCGCTTAACTTAAAGCTCAGTTTCTCCTTTGCCTCCGAAAATTACCTCTTTACCTTCATGCACATGTGCCTATATAATCGTTTTCCTGTAGTGAGAATAACGTTCAATGCTACTACGGTCAATATATAAAGCATTTATTTGTATGGAAGAGTCGGCTTTAAAACTAACTGAACCGCTGCCGTATATTTTACACAAAAAATGCTGCTCTTAATTATTGTTTTCATTGAGGTTGGTTTAAAAGCCGTTTTCACACATGCATTACCACTAAATAGCTCCAGAGGAGCTCCCTAATTATATATGCCGCCGCGGTGACTGTGGTTATGCCACTCGGCTGCGTTCCTAAATGACGCGGGTTCAATTTTTGCCCTAGCGGTCGCACTGCTGGAGACCCATTGTGGGATCTCAGTGCAAGACCGCAACCCCTTGCGGTCGAAATTTTCTGGAGGTCTCTACTACGTCGTCCCTCTAGCCTGAGCCGCTTTGGGACATTAAGCCCCTTAATCATTTCTACATTGTGTAGTGACCACAGTGCAAGAATATCATTATGTGTTAATAAGTCATATAACACCTTGACATTTATGAAGTAACATCATCTATTTGACACCAGCAGCGAACACCGCGTAACTGAGTAGGGATGTTTTACTCTGAGAAACCCAAGCTCTAGAGCGAGACACTCATCACTGCAGACTTCCTCCTCGTTGAAAAATCTTACCTATAAAATGCTTTCTGCGCTCGCACCAACCATTTCAGACGGGCAACAAAATCGATCAGATGTAGTGAAAATCTGAAATTCGCGCGGTTACTTTGCATAATGTTCAGTCCCTCGTGGTACATGGAGACGGCTGAGCTAAAGAGAAGAGCGATTTCCTGGGCTTGTTTACGTCGACAACAAAAAACCGCATCACCATACCACGCCTGCCGTATTAAGTGAGACCCTCTAGGGCAAGCTGTTGCATGGCACAACGCCAAGCAGGGTTGGGTGCCGTAACTAGCCTACTACCTCCTCCAAAACAGCCTCTAGACTGGGGACCCCGCTCACCGGCGTATCGTTTGGGGTCCTCCTCGCATGGGCCTTGAGGCGCGCCTTCTAACCGGACATTCCCCTCTGACTCAGACGTTCAGGATCTCGAATTCACTCCAGCTTACTCCTTCAAAGACATTTACTTCATCAATATGGCCATGGCCGTTATTCCCGCCCTTGTGAAGGTCTCTCAAAGGCAGAAAAGCGGCTTCTGATTCGCCTGTATACTCGTATTTTGCTGTGCCCGGCAGCACTCAAACACCCTTCCTACTCGGGCCACATTGCTGCTTGTGCGCAACCGAGTAAGGCCGTCAGAATTGGGAGATCCCAATAAATGGTTTTGCCTGCGGGCTATTCCTCGGTGGTCTGGTTCTTTATGGCCGCAGCTGTGGTCGAGCTAGCGGAATGGCGTTGGCCCTGAGTGCAGATGCGAAACTGCGCTAGAAACCCCCCCCCCCCCCCCCCAAATTTATTTTTTCATACATTAGCTCTTTGTCGTCACGATAATCCGTCAAACTGCCCATAAGAGAGGTGCTTACTTCCGTATTCTATTTGATGCAGCATGCAGCTATGAATAATTGTACCTATGTGCTGTTCCATGAATTCAGCTCTAAAAATAAATTACCCACAATCGAACGATGTTACAAGCTTTTTCGTATTCGGCGAAATTACGCGGCCTTCTTAATTACTCCTCGTGATTAAAGGATGAAAGCGGTTACAGAACACCAGCCTATTCCATACCGAAAGGAAAGTTCCCATATCTTTCCGGCAGGTGGTGTGAGGAAGAGGACTGTCTACAGCTAGTACAGGCAGCAAAAGCGCGGGAGTCACGAGAGACGAAGAGGGAAATAATCTTTACGGACATAAAGCAGGGAATAATGGTGGTAGTTTTCCTCAAGTGCAATATATTAAAGGCAGGAAAATGGCCCATAAATTGCGGAGAAGCATTGGAAGGGATGCCAAACAAACTGGATTTCACAGTGACGCAACGGGCACAGTTGTTGCAAGGCAACAACAAAGCCGATACAAGATTAGACATCACACATTTTCTGAGGAAAATTTCCGCGTTCAAACAAAGCAAACCATATACGCGAGCCTATTCAGATGTAATGGTGAACAGGAATCATAGAGAGGTGCGTTATTTAACTAAATCAGAGTGTTTATCGAAGCAGCCAACCATATGGCCCTATTGGTGTCACTGGGGCTTCGAAGGCAGTTTAGGGATAAGAAATGCTGCCATTTGCCTAGTGAACTAGGCGCGCTGAACGCCGCCCTTGTGTAGTCGCGTGATTAGGTTCGACTTGGATGAGCAATGGTATTCTGCTTCTAAAGGTTGCAACAAAAGACGCACCACTACTGTTACACATGCATTTTAGTGGCTAGGTTGGCTGGGTATCTAAAAAAATACTTTTCTTTGAATGAATAAGCTTTCTGTGATTTAGTGTGGTGCGGTTATATTGTCACAAAAGCCCCGCTATCTCCAAGGCGTGCCAACATGATGTGCGTAAATATTTTACTGAAACGCAGCATTCAGATAGTTTTACTTAGAACCAAGGTTCGTATCGGTTCCTTCGCATTACTGGAGCTCACTAATTTTTTTAGCGAGAAATAAATGAATCGTGCAGTAAGCGGTTAAGCGCTATCAATAAAAGACATTTATTTCTTGTATGCAGTGCACAGTGCGACTTGTAAAACGTGCTAGCTAGATTTTATATTTTCTTCGGTTGCAATGTGTTTTTCAAGATGTCTGATTCCTCCCCCCTCTCCCCCCCCCTACCTCACGCCCTTGCTTTGAACCTTTATAAACCCTTCTAAGCGCCAATAAAGCGTTTAGTGGAAGTTCAGCGTTTAGTTGAAGTTTAGCGCTTGTGTCCTGCCTTGTCCCGTCATTTTGCGCCATGGACCTCATGTGAACGACCTGCTAGCTGCAGCTATCACCCTTCTAACTTTGAATGAGGATCACCTTGGGTAACGTGGAGGTATCGAATAACTATTGCAGTGACTTTGCTTCAAACATGAGGCAGGGCGAACAGATAAGCATCACTGGCCACTGCACACGAGCACTAAGCTATTGCAACAGGCGATCACACTCGTGATGTGCAGTGCAGGTCTTCGCCTTGACTTCCATCTGTGAGCGTCATGATAGGAAAGAAATCGCGCTTTGGGGCACCTGGCGCTGCTGTCCCTCTCCAATAACCTGGTTTCACACAATCCTCCAAGGTTAGCACTGCTAATCCACCAGGGATTTTCATTTTATAAGCCTCGACCAGTTTGCGTGCTCTCCATGCTCTTTCACCGTGCACTATTTCAGGAATCTCTTTTACCATATTCCTCTCAGTGTTCGGGTAAGTGAGAGCACGTATTATTCTGCAGTGACAGTCTATGCTTTCAGCCGCCTCAAGATATTTGAACGATGTATACCATTTCAAACGTCCGCACAACCCGCAACCCACCGCACTCCTCACAAATGAGTTTCTATGCTTTTCACACACATGACACTGAGTTAGTTGACCTGGAAGGTTCAATTGATGTTGCTACATTTGGTAGTTTGCATAGACGCCCCGTTTTGTTTGGTTTGGTTTATTAGGTTCAACGTTCCAAAGCAACTCAGGCCATGAGACATGCCGTAGTGAATCGCTCCGGAAATTTTGACCGCCTGGGGTTCTTCATCCTGCACTGACATCGCACATTACACGGGTCTCTAGTGTTTCGCCTCCATCGAAATTCGTCCGCGGCGGCCGGGATCGAACCTGCGTCGTTCGGATCTGCAGTTTTAGGGCACAGATGCTCACCTCACATGAAACGATAAAATATGTGGTAGAACACTGCGACAAACGCTTAAAGATCTCGAATTTAAGTGATTAGGCACTGAGAACTTGTCCTGAGATGCTCACTTTTAGTTTGTGAGCATACTTTGACTGCCATGATGACCTTAAACCTAAAATATGGATTAGCCCCGATTGCAAATCTATTGGGAAGAAAGGAACATATTTTTGTGCAATCAATGTCACTGTTTTGAGAGAATCTTTGCGACAACCGCCAGTTTCTATTAAAAAAAAAGACTTATGTGCGCAAGCTGAAGGATGCTCACTTCACAACAAACGAAGAAATCGGTGGTAGCTAGAACGTGCTAAGAAAAAACTGGCTAAACATTTTCTACAGCGCGCCTTATATTCTCAGCGCGCGAAATCTCCGCATATTGCGAAGACTGGCCTTGGAAGTGAAAGCAGTTGCATCGCTACCTGCGTTTACGTTTAACACCTGGCCGGCGCTCCCGGCCGAGGAAAAAAGTGGTCCCTTCCAGAGATAGGCTCGGCGGAAGTTCATAATGGTATAACATGCAAGCGACTCACCGTAGTTTCTTGAAATTCCACTTTCTCTGTACTATATAGCCACATGACACCCTCGCTGCACGGTGGATAAGTCAAAGAGCCCTTGTAGGAGTACATGGGGACTTTCGTCCCGTTCCGAAAAAAACCGGCCAGAGACACGCCCTGCGCCACACCAAGGCACCCAAGCTGATTTAAAAAAAAATATGAACTTTAGTATTTGAGCATATTTATGCACAACGAAGAAAAAAAGGTCCGAATTTCTCAATTCATCATGAATGAAATGCATGAAGGATTTTTGACGTGCCCTTTATTGGGTACAATGTACAACCCCAGACACCCGAAGCAGTTGTACCTAGAATATAATTATCCAGCCAAAGATTTGAAAATGTGCTCCATATATTTCACGGAAATGACAATAGGCTCCTTGCTGCAAAATAAATAGTTGAAGCTCCTCCAGATGCTATGAAATGCGGCTACAGAACAGCTGAGGCTGCTATAGAGATTCATTACAATAAAGAAGCATGCAGTTTTTCAAAAAAATCTCAACATTAAGGATCTTGAACTCTAAACTGTCACTTAAGTTATGATTGAAATATAAGGAATAATTCATCTGATCAGATTCCATATAATGTTGTTTTTAAAAAACAAGCCCTGGGAAAGAAGCACGCAATAAGCCTTATGCAAAAGAATTCCACGCTTGCAAACAGACGCTACCTCAGAACCACTAGGCAAGCAGCCGATTTTTCTTTCATATGGTGATGCGATAGTACGTGTAGCCAGCATGTACTCGTATGTGTTTCAAAGGAACTCTAATAACAGGCTTTATGCTGCTTTATATTTGGCGCTACTAAAGGGTCATGATTTGTAACATAGCAGCCGAGAAATCGGAAGCTATTAATTTCGCTGAGACTTCCACTAAACGTCGACTGTACTGAGGGTAAAATTTCACCGCCATGACGCATTTCCATGCACGACTGCTGTTATGGTATTTTAAGTGGGCGAGCCTGAAAGCGAACGATGAATCGAGTCACCTCACGTGCCCCGAGGAGTTCTTCTCTTCCTGTAAAAGGAAGAGCGTTTATTATTGTTTCTCTTTCCCCCTGTAACTGGGTGCCGCTGAGAAGGCACCCGCTGCTCTGGGGAATCGTCAGATCCCTGCCTTTGTTATGAAGCCTGCTGCACGGCACGTGGGGACAAACATTGCCATGTTTGCGCTTCTATAGTCCATAGTAGCTAACAGTATTCGTATCCGGGAAGACCGGCGAAGCTGGGGGTGATAGAGTCCCGCACATTGAGGTGGGGACGACAGCTCTGTCCGCTGTCGCGCCAGGTGCAGCAAGAGGCCCCTCCTCGTCTGAGAGAACGGCGGGCCTATTTCGCGGCCGCACGTGGTCCACAGCGTTTCTCGTATTTGCAGCGACGAAGATCTTGTGGGATGGCGAACCATTCCGGCAATCGAAGCTGGGCGTGGACGGATGTTTCGAACAAATACGTGCTCGCTGGACGAAAGCAAAGAGCTTTTGCGTACGTTACTAACGCAGCGCATGTTTTGCTTCAATCGCTTGAAGTCCACATACGTTCTTAGGCCGAGGTGCATTCCTTGAGTGGGCGCTTGCAGCTGCCTGTCCATGAGGAGCTCAGCGGGTGGGGACCCAGAGAACGCGTGTGGCGTCGTCCTGCAGGAAAGCAGGATCCGCTCGATGTTTGGACATCCCCAGGCGCCGCCTTCTTCATTGTCTACATGACGTTTTCCGCTGCTCCATTCGATGGTGGGTGCAATGGCGAAATCCGGTTTCGCCTGATGCCGTTTTTGCTGAAGAAGTCTGCGTACTTATCGCAAGTGATTGCGGTGCCGTTGTCGGAGAAAATGATGTCTGGTATGCCATGTGCGCAAAATATGCTTCGGAGGCATCGAATCGTGGCGTCCGCTTAAGGTGCATAAAAGAGAAGCACCTCTACCCATTTAGATTAGGCATTGACTAGGCTTAAAAAGTTGTGTCTTTGGAATGGACCACCAAAGTTGACAAACAGTCTAGACCATGGTTTCTTCGGAAACAGGCACGGATTCATGCTTTCCGTCCCATTATCTGGTGTCGAAAGATTTTTAAAAATCGCACTTTGTGTGCAATGTTGATGTTGACCCCTTCTCACCGGATCTGGCTCCGCGCGACTGCTGTCTGTTTTTCCACACCTGGGTGATTTTCATGAATCAGATCAAGAACTTTTGCTTGCAGTTCTTCAGGAATGACTCGTGCTCCTCGCCAGACGCAGTTCTCCTGAACACTAAACTCTGTATGGTTCTTCTGAAATTGTGTCCAATTACCTCCTCTTGGCAGCTCATCTACACTAAGGAGCGCCCGGCGTAGGCAGCACGATTTGTAGCTTTGGCGATGGCGGACGACGGAGAAGTCAAACATATGAGCCTTCAAGCATGAAGATGCCAGTAGGCTTGGGTAGTGTACCGGGCTCTGTAGGAGCCTGTAGCCGCGTCAGTGCGTCAGCGTTGCTGATGCTGGTGCCGGGGTGGTACACAGGTGTTTATTTGTACGCTAACAGGGTAATTGACCAAGTTATCATACTCGGTGAGAATGGGCTTGTCTTGCCCGAAAAGGCCCAGAAGTGATTTGTGACCAGTTACAACATCAGAATGTTGGCTCCAGGGATACCGATGAAACTTCGAGACGCCGAAAATTGAGGCAAGGGCTTCTGTTTATAGCTGACTAATTTTTTTCTGCTCGAATTCGGCTCCTCGATGCGAAATCAATAGGATGTTCCCGTGTTTTGTCTGTGTGCGAGAGTAGCTTCTATTCCTGATGATGAAGTGTTGCAGCTGAGAAAGATTTGCTTGGACGAATCGAAACGATGTAGTAGCGATGCAGAAGTCAGTACATCTTAAATTTCTCTGAAAGCCCGGTACTCTACACTTACCTACTTCCACAGAGTTTTTGTAAGTAGCAGATTCAAGAGCCGGACAACTGTCGAAACATTAGGTAGAAAACGCGTTGAAGATGCCTGGCGTCCTTGGGACTTGTGGCATTCAGGACAGCTTCTATCTTCCATGGTGTTGGCCTCACTACATCTGCGTTTATGACATGGCCCACAGTTGCTAGAATGAACATAAATCTAAATTGAGCCTGACGCCTGCTTGCTGTAGACGGTGTGGCACACTGGCCACGTTCTTCAAGTGTTCTGCGTAGTCCATTCCCGTTACCAAGTCGTTATCAATGTACACGGTGATGTGTCGCATGTCCTGTAGCAAATGTTTTAGTTCTCTCTTGAATATGGCTGGCGCTGAAGCTACTCCGATAGGCCATCTGGTGTCGAAAGATTTTTAAAAATCGCACTTTGTGTGCAATGTTGATGTTGACCCCTTCTCACCGGATCTGGCTCCGCGCGATTGCTTTCTTTTTTTCCACACCTGGGTGATTTTCACGAATCGCGGCAAGGGGATATTTTTCGAGCACTGTGTCACCTTAGTGACCTTGAAGTCGCCACATGTGCGCACGCAGCAGTCTTAACTGAGCACAGGAACAACTGCGGCTGCCCCGTCGGATGTTCTTACTGGTGTAAGTACCCCTTCTCGCTCTATTCTTTGCAACTTTTCTGCGACCTTGTCTTGCATTGCGAAAGGAATTGTTTGCGGTTTGAAGAATTTAGGAACTGGATCTTGCTTGACGACAATTTTGGCCTTCACACCTTTGAATGTGCCCAGTGGCTCTGAAAATACTTCTTTATAGCAAGTCAGCAGCTCCTTAACGCTCGTGAATCAATGTATCTGACGTCATTGAGATGGAGCTGCAGCGCACTAATCCACTTTCGTCCGAGAAAGGTTGGAGACTGGTCCGAAGCTAAAAATAAAGGCAGGGTTGCCCCTCTGCGTCCGACCAGGACCGGAACGGTTACCTCTCCCCTACCGGGTGTCATTCTTCCGCAATTACTCTTCAGAATCACGTCTCATGGGTCTACTGACGGCTCAGGTAGCCGATTTTGGAATGCGGCCTCCCCAATTGCTCTGACACTCGCCCCAGTGGCCACCTTCATTCTAAGAGGTCTGCCTGAGCAGCATAGAGCAGCTATCCCCTGCAATAGCAATTTATCGTCTGTTTCATATGCGCTGGGCATGGCACTGTGAACTGGGTGCGCTTCGGCCATACCCTGAGCTTGCATTAGTATGCTAATGTTTTTCCGCCATCTTCATTTCAAACAGGAGCTTGACTTCTGACTCGAACGTTAGGATTGACTCTTCAGGCAGGTGCCGCTGCATTGGCACGTTATTACATGCTCAGAGGAGTCTGTCCCTAAGCATGTCAGGAAGGACGGTGCCGTACCCACTCAGTTTGCTGAAAGCTTTTTAAGTGATGCAATTAGTCGCTGACATATTCTTCCGGTTGGCGAGAGCAACTATTGAATTTGAAGCGGCAAGCCCCCCCGGAAGGCATCGCAGTGTAGTGGCCCGAGAGCACGGTGAACATTTCGTCGATGCAGACTTGTTCCGGTGTTTTAGGCGTGAGCAGGCCCCATTTTATGGAGTAGGTACTGGGCCGCAGCAGGTCAAGAACACGCGCCTGTTCCTCACCTCCGGAACGCGGTCGGCGTCGAAGAAGAGA
This sequence comes from Amblyomma mixtum, assembly GCF_055824585.1. NCBI lineage: Eukaryota > Metazoa > Arthropoda > Arachnida > Ixodida > Ixodidae > Amblyomma > Amblyomma mixtum. Next base: position 160,791,702 of record NC_143013.1, read on the forward strand.
TTTACACGCTCCAAGTACTCCGTCCAAGCTCTTCCGCAGCAGTGGATTAGCTCAACTGATCCGAAGGTAGGCATGGTTGCAGGTAAAGTAACGCGATCCCGGAAAACTTTTACCTCGTCGCCACAGTTGTTCTGGGATTGTAAGTAGCGAGCCTGAAAGCGAACGTCGAAACAGATCACCGACGTGTCCTGAGGAGGGCGCAGGAAGAGGCGCACTGTAAACCGACAGTACACGTTCCTAGCGGGAGTCAGTCTAGCCCGTCTCCCTTAAAAAGGGGCATCGTTTATCGCTTACCCTGTTCGCCGTGCAGTTGGGCGCCGCTGAGAAGGCGCCTACGGCGTCCGTGGCGTCTGATGCTTTGGGGAATATTCATCAATCCACCCGAGCCGGCTGCGCTCAAAGTTTGGCCTATCAAAACAACTATGTAGCAGCCACCGCCGGATTCCGACTCGAGCCTACTCTCTCGAAATCAACTGGCAGCTTTGCTTTCCCCACCTATCGTACATGATATCCGCTCTTGTAAATTGCCGACGTCGATTCTTCGGTGATGCTGCTTATATTTTGCTTATTTACATACTTGTCAATTTGTACAAACCAGCCAATCGAGAGGTAGCTTTTATGGTGTGCTTTCTCTCCGGAGAACAGCACTTTCACTGAGGCCGAGCAGACCGCATTATGGCAGCTGGTTATGAATTGTGAAGGCATATAGAATGGATGTTTTCTGATGTTTTCTGCCGACGATAATTTTTCAAAAACTCCTCATTCCTCAACCACCAAATTTCGCTTCTATGTCGAAAACTAATGTCGCCAACCCGAGAAGGTCATTTTTTTCGAGATTTCCTGAACGATAGATTCCACCCTCTTGCCTTCTCCATGCCGCGCTTATTGACTGTCGTTTGACCGCCAACGCCACTTTCAGACGTTCCCTCGCCGTCCTCTAATAATGTGCAATCTGCCACTTCGTTTTCCGCAGGGCGGCCGTTTTCGAAGTGCTCGTGAAAAAAGCGGGACGTAAAAGTTTAGAGTGACCACCTGCGGCATGGAGGGCGGCGCCCTTGATGCGCGGGAAGCCTGGTGATTCAGATGCGTCCTCAGTTGCGTTTCTAGACTTGCTAGGATGCTGCTTCATCCGACTTTCGTTCAGAGAATTTTCCAAAAACATCTGGGGCAGCGCGTCGACTTGTTCATATTCGGTTCCGGTTCAAGCGGCTGTTTTGAATGGCATATTGATATTACAGGTTTAAATTAACGCAATGGATGTCTCCGCGGCTACAAGGCACCTACGCAATAAAACGAGACGTTAAGAGACGGGTGGGCACTCTACTTGCCAGTGTGATTTATTGGAACAATTCTTGTTTGAACTAAGCAAACGGCGCATGCGCATCCTCAACTACTCACAAGACACGCGCGTTGATGACACCTTTGATCACCATTTACCCTCCAGGCATGCACGTTCCTTGTTCTTAAACACAGCGACTGTGAATTACCAGTCTAACTTTATAAAAAAATTTCATAGAAAAGGGGCCTGTGGGATAAAACATATGTTAAACCCTTCGTCGAGTGCGAGGCTGGTGTAGTTATCGCAGTCCGTTGACTTGGGAAAGTATATAGGACAGAAAACCAGTTGCGTTAAACGCTTGCAGGATAACTCCCTAGGATGAAAAGACATAGGAGGACATTCGTCTATTTATTGCAGGAGCTTCAAAGAAGGCAAACTGGGCAGGACAGCAGGAAAGCAAGAGCAGGAAATCTTTGAAGCGTGCTTACCTGGACGGTAGGTAATAATGAAAGGTGTCATCAATGCGCGTGGCATGTGAGTAGTCGAGGATACATTGACGTCCGATATTACGCGCGGTAATTGCTCTATCGCGATGGAAAGAAACGCAAACAACGCGGTGCCTACGCGCTACGCTTTTATTTCTTTTTATCGTGATTTAAGCTGGTTGCTAAAAATCTGCTGTGTTCCCATTTCTTTTCACCGCCCCTATAGGTTTCAAAAAAACACAGTTTGAAGGCTAGCGCCCGTCCACGCGTCTTTGCATGCGCTGACTCCCATCGCGTTACAATTTTACGATGCACCAAACAGCCCAACGGCATGCTGTATCGCGATCTTATATGTCCCATTTGCAGTGTGTGCGCATTTTAACAGGCTTGATACCTCCTACTTACTCGGCGAAGGGCGCCTGACTTACTGGACCAATGGCGTGCCCAGCAATAGGGCCTGAAGTGGTGGTTTTCTAGCCGGAAACTAAAAGCAAAACCTCAAATACTGTCATATATTTTCCCCGCGGTAGGAAATCAGAAGGGGCTCAGTAATTGTAAGTTACTCGGTGGTAGTCCTATATTTAAAATAATTTTCCTATACTCGTGTATTCACCCGACTCGTAGCAAAATACTACTAAATATGCACTTCATCAATGTGTGGTCGTCGACAATTGAGCGAATCTCGCTTCTGGTGGCCCCTGCGAATGGGGCATTCCGCCATCTTCCCCTGGTCAGCAGCCAAATTTCTTTTGACCAAGAGGAAGATCAAACATGGCGATAAACGATGCAAACACAAAGGACATCTCTTTGCTTGCATCGTTTACTGCCAGGTTTGATCTTGCTTTTGGTCGAGTAAAACGTGGTGTGCAAATATATTAAGTTTAATTATCTCAGCTTTCAAATTTTCTGCGACCACTCGTCCTTACAGCATTTCAGAATGAAAGCATAAATATTGACACTGAGGAATACAATGATGGTCTCTAGTTTGTTTGTTTTGACAGTTCAACGTCACCGGGATGACTTTACAAGGATGTTAATTGTAATTGGTTAGCAATTTTAACAGCTAGCTTAAAATGATATGATATTGTGAAAACTGCATAAAAATTATTGATCGGCCTGGATTGAGCTGTCGGTGTTTAAGGATCGAAAATTATTTTAGGCGCAGTGTCTCCCCTTAAGAGGCTAGTGGCTGCTCTACACAAATGACTTTAAAAGGCCCCTCTGGATTTTTTCCTTATGCTCTACCGCTTCAATTATATTTAGAGGACGGGCAGAGGCCACTTGCGGGAAAACGCCATAAATTCGGGACAGAGGCTTATGTAACCCATAGGCTCAAAATTCTCGTTATGCGGTTTGTACACAAACAAGCAAAATAAGACTTCAAAGCGAGGGTTGTCAAACTCATATTCCATTCTCTAGCGTTGTCGCAGGCGTCAGCAAAAAGGCAACATTGCGGTGGCAGGGGTGACTTGCACGGTGACACTTATTGCATACAAGAAGCCCAGCAGCTGCTGTGCGGAGGGAGAGGGCACAGTAGTTACGGCGTGAAGCAAATATTGGAAGCGACATGGGGAAGTGAAAGGCGAGAAGTAGGAGCAGCTTTCCTGTTTCAAGAGTGTTCGGTGTTTTACCAAGCACCCATGTTTATCGACCACCAGTGGCAGTTAGAGGAAGATTATGAGCTTGCCCCTCTGCAAAAAACAGCCTCGGTACATCTGTGAGCAGATGTGGGCATTGAAGGTATATCTACTGCACGCATGTGCAAATCACGGCTGTCATTACCTTGGTCAGTTCGTCATGGCCTATTCTTGCTAGGATTGCTTTAAGAAGACTTTCCAGACCTGCATCCACATGATCCTGTGGAAGGTACCGAATTTGCGATATTCATTTCATTAGAAATTATAGTCGGACACAGGTAATTCTGCCGTGAACATATGGCCACATAATTATTGCGTTGCTACTGCTTAAGCACGAATGCACATGTCTAAGATTCTTGAAAAAAATACTGAATATTGAGTAAATGCACAATACTGGTATGGAAATCTTGAAGGTAATAGTCTTTTGGGCTGTGTACCGAAATCTTTCTTTTCCCTGTTTCCATCTATCGCATCGAGCTCTTAAAACTCCCATTTAAACTAATGGGGAACGCTTTTGACAACAGCAACAAGTTTAATACCAAGAAAAACTGGAAAATTGTCCTGGTCTGCGGATGTAGTAACTGTCATACTATAATATTACAATATACGTAAAAAAAGAGCGTCCATAAAGTGTTTCCGGCAAAAAAATGCTTTTGTCTGGATGGGTCGGGTCCGCACAATGCATGTTTTAAGCGAAAGAATTTCCTTATCTCTCTCTTGTTTGTATAGTCACGCATTAAGAACCTGCTTTCGCTCTCAGCTGTGATTCGTCAGCAGATTATTAGATAGTACCTAAACAAGAATAATAGAACGAAATTGTAAGCGCTATAATTTTGGTCTCTGCAGTGATCGATCTAGTCAAGCAATAAAAACCCAATTTTGTTCACTGCCCGAATTGCCCAGAGTAGTATTACAAGACACCGCGGGCAGTGAGCCATTGCTACTAAATACTGCTTTTAAACACAACCCAGCTGAGGCACAGATAACAGTTAGGAAATTCAGTATCAGTCACTGGCTGAAGTAGTAGTGAGTGCTCTTACCCCAAATGTGGTTTATGTCAACAGTGCTTAAGTGTGTCCTGATTGATTTTAAAACGCTTTTAAACGCAGGTTTTGCTCCACCTCTATGAACGCAGTACGGATGAACAAAATACGCATGAACAAAAGGCAGGCATGAAAAGCACTCGTAAGCATCCCTCAGCTGTACCGTTCCGGTTGACGATTTCAAAGGCAGCGTTACAAGACACGAGACCCAATTTCACAGGAGCAGATCAGTCCCGACCCGCTGCGATGGCTCAGTGGTTAGGGCGCTCGTCTACCGAGTCTAAGAACCCGACCCCGCAGGCAGCATTTCGATCGAGACGAAACGCAAAAGGCGCCCGTGTGCTATGCGATGCCAGCGCACGTTAGAGATCCCCAGGAGGTCTAAATTACTGCAAAGCCCTCCACAACGGCACTTCATTCCTTCCTTCTCTCACACGCTCTTTCATGGCTTCTTTACAGCGCGGTTGGGGTGTCCACTGACATATGTGACAGAGACACTGCGCCATTTCCTTTCCCAAACAACCAGTTTACCTATTGCAGTCCCGCCTGTCGCACTGCCCACTCTCCGCAGGCCTCATTCGCCCTACTCGAAAGTCCATCAGATGTTTAAGAGCTTTAGAATAGGGGGACCCAACCGGTTTGCGGGACAGGAAATAACAGGGTGCCAGTAGGGATATTCCCTGTTTCCCTAACCGATAAAGTCTTAATTCTAGAACTCGCTCTAGAAAAATTGAAAATAAGCTGTAAGGGTCTTCCTTCGAGCTTAGCGCATTTGCGGCCCTATGTAGAACGCGCTCGCCAGGACAGCTGATGCCACTGACCAGTTTGCCCCGTCGGGCTTGGCATGGGACGGAATATGCCAAGACTCCTCCTTGTGCAGCGTTTCTGAAAATGTAAAACTTGTAGTTTTTGACGTGGATGAATTGGACCTGGGTGTAGAAAGAAACAAGTTTGCAAGATGCACTCTCCGGCTGAAGACGCCCCGCGGTATACATAGATTTATAGCGTGACACAGTCTCGCAAAAACTGCAATGATTCACTGCGAAGAGATTCCCTCCCCTTCGCTCGGAGAAATGTACGACATGATGGTTGTGCAGTGGATTTCACTAAGGCAAGAGAGTGCCACAAAGACCAGCCGCCAAAAAGCGTGTCGACATAAACATTAGCATGAACTGAGCACTAGCGCTTCTAGTTCCATGGCTGCAACTACGTGGTGCATGGCTCTTAACATAAAAAACAGCGCATTGACAAAACAAGCGATTTAGCGAGGGCCTGCCATGGAAGCGCTACATGCCACTAGTCTTAACAGACTGGCTGGACCACCGTTAGTGCAACTAGTTTCGCAGCTCCACCTAAACTCTGGCCCCACTGGCGGCCACGCCAAATAACGGCGCTGCAGTCAAGTCTCTTTCCGGCCCAATGCGTGGTCAGCTGCACGTGAAGCTGTACGAATATTTGCTTTATGTGCAATCTTTAGAATGAACTGTTCTTCGCAACAAAGCAGGGAAGTCACATCTGCTTCCTCACGTTCCGGGACACGATAACAATGCCCTGAGATTAATACAAGTGCGCGAAAGACCTGTGGTGCCCTCTTTTATGTCTGCATTGTCTCGCGAAACACTTGAAGGTGATCGCTTTCTTGACGGCCGAAGCAAGAGATTAATTTTTTTTTCTCGTTACACAATTCCTCTTTCTCCTTAACTAGAATTTAAGGGTAGAAGGATAAAAGAGCGAAATATACTCTTGTGCTTTGTTTTGGACGTTTTGCAAATATAAATTGCCGCAGAGTCATTTACCCTAGTAGGCTTACATTAAACTTCCTTCATTGATTTCTCTTGCACATTTTTTTCCAGTGCTTGCGAACATTTGCAGGACACATTTTCTTCGTTGCTAATATTTTGACTGCAGTAGGGGTGTGTGTAAATACCATTTACCAGAAGGTAGTGCAGCCACAGAGGCGGCTATAAGGTGTGCTGGCTCTCATGCTTTGTTTGCCTGCACAGTGCGCTGTAGCTAAGCTTTCGAGATCAGCTGAGTCCCGCGGCTATGCCCCTCAAGTACAAAAGAGTTGCAAAGAACGATTGTTGGTGAGAGAGCATTTGATATTCGGACATTTCTGACTTACCGGAAGTCGTTAGGTTGCTCTCGAAACCACTACTGCGTGAAAATATAAAAAAATCTTTCGCCTTGCGAGTTGAAGAGGTGGGGACATAAGTAAACGCAGTACGCTATTCCGTTTGTAGTGTAGCCATGCCTTTGCTATTGAAAATAAAAGCAAAAGAAACCTCCATACATACGCCATAGCTGCCAATTGCAGTTAGCAACATCCGAGAGGGGTTCGAAGACGTGCTCTGCTTACGTTTGTCCGCACCTCCTGATGCTGTACTACTACCGCGTTTTTGTGATAGTGCTACCCAAAACACGTTCCCTGGGAAAACCCGCTTATGTAGCTTCGTATGGAAACTTTAATTTTCCATCAGAATATATCAGTGCTTAATGACTCGGGGACGAACCCTGAGGAGCCTAGCGGAGAGGACACGCTCTGTATGGGCTCCGTCAACCTTTTGCCCTTTTGCTGAATCGCCTCATATGCGGTTCCGAAATCTTCACTGCAGGCCTGGACCTCTGAGAGAACTTCGTTGGCCTTGAGTGCTCCTTATTTTTGGAACGCTGCCTTCGAAGACAGAGCCGACACTAATGCGCTAAGTCAAACGCCCCTCCGTCGGTGCACGTCAAGCCCCGCGTCACGTCTGCGTGCCATATAGAAACTGCACCGCTTGCTACCCTGGCCCCAGAGGATTTTGTGCAATGCCTACTGCTGCCGGAAGAAGTCAAGACTCAATTGAATGGGAAGTAGAGGACATTGCACCCGAGCTTTACGAGCAACGCTCGAAGGAGGAGGGACCAGCACTGCGGATGCCGCCGGAAGACCCTAGCTTTAACTGAACGCTAAACGTCTACGCGCACAAAAGTTTCTAAATTCCTGCTTCGACTTCGGCCCGGCTTTAACATCATTATAATCAGCACCCCTCACCAGGAGGTAGCCGTACTACTAAAGAAAATCTCTCAGATCACGCTCGAATGCATGAAATACCGCAACACATACGTGGCTGCACCAGACGGAGTATTGAGAGGAGTCATACCCGTACTGGGACACAACACACCGGCGGACGAGCTCATGTCCCACCTCAGAGTTCGCACCCAATGAGTTAGAATTCCTGCAAGCCCGCATGCTCGGTAAATCGACGACAGCCGTCATCACTTACAGCTCGCCGACTCCTCCCCGTTGGGTCTAATACTACGCGGGAGGAATGGCATGCTGCCCCTATAAGCCTACCCATCAATTCTTCCAGGTATGCCAGAGAGCATCGGACACTGGTCGTATATGTGCCGAACACAAGACATCAAGATAAAAGATAAAAGATACACAGACATCAAGATAAAAGATAAAAGATAAATAAATAAAATAAAAAAGATCTGCCGCAACTGTGGTACGAGGGATGCAGCTGAACTCCTTACATGATATTCACGCTACGCAGCCTGCGGAGAGGCCCGCAACACAGGGTCCAGGGATTGCCTAAAACGCCTTAAGCCAGACACACGACACCGCTAAAAGCATCCTGTCCTACCCAATAAAACGTGCAACTTGCAAACGAGCCAAATCAAGAACATCTTTGCAGAGCCGACAGTGCATCCAACCTAAGGTTCAGGTTGCTCAGCTCTAATCAATAACCTCATCGCTCTCGCGGTCGAGATTACGTTCCCACTCGAGATCCAAGGTTGACCTACGCCATGCAGAAGACCGATCCTACATTCCGTCAACATCTACTGGGAAGAACCAAAAGATATCCACGGAAATGACAACACCCAACACCAATGACCAGGTGGTGTAGCGAGCTTTGAGCGTCTCTCGTCCTTCAAACATCCGCTCCTAATCTTCCCAACAACGGAAGGACAACACACAATTTAGAGAACAAGTCAGTGAGCTAAATTGGCGCCTACAGCGCGTAGAAGCACAAGTCACAGAGTCAGCTCAACTGTCAAAAAGGGCGCAAACTAGAGAAGACCCACTGCGCAAGTAATGGCATCCTTTTCAGAACTCCCTAGTTTCCGAAGCTTACAAGCTGCAATTCAAACTCTCATCACCCAGTAGCAGTAGTTTGCCAACCACATGCAAGCTAAGACGTAGACCAGTACAGAGCTAGGGCAAACCGTAACCGAGCTCCAACGCAGCGTGCGTGTCCTGCTACACAGCCCACGCTATAACCCAAGAGCGAAGGTATACAGGCGCATCAATACAAGTGACGGCAGTGATGCAGAATGGAGCCTCGACGGCAGCCTCTACTAATACTTTTCCTGACATCCCAAATGAAATGGAAATATGACAGTGGAGAATGGCTCCTTCCATAAATAAGAAATCTCGCTACAATCCTTCATTCAGACCTTCCCTACTCCACTCGCGATCATCAGTCTTCAAAGAATAGTATCGCAATCTGCCTGCCTAAGAGGCTACTACAGGCTTTTAATCCGTATTGCCCACGCGTCATTGTGTATCAAAATCTATAGCCTCAGTGGCACACGCCGCCAAACTTACCGTGATTAACCACATATTGCTGGAAGTCCTTTCGCAAAAGCGAGGGAAATGCAGCACTTTTATATTAAACCTATATAGCCCACTTCGTGCGGAACAGTTCGGAAACGTTATCCAGGAATGTGGTCGAATAGCAGGCAAAAACCAGCTTTTGGTGTTGGGCCACCTGAACGCCTCCCATACGGCCTTAGGGTATATAACAAAAAGGACACCAGAAAGGGCACCTCCTTGCTGGAACCATCGGACAGGGATGGCTTCAGGCTAGCTAGGGACTTCACAATACCTACCAGAATCGGCAGCAGCATACGCACAGACACCACCCTTGATGTATGTTTTACGAAGAACGCTGCCAAAGCCACATGGATCAACCTCGGGGAGACACTAGGGAGTGATCATTGCATCCTGAGTGCAGCAATCTCGACTTCTCCCAAGCTCAAACTTAGCATGGGGGATAAGATCACTAGTTGGGAAGCGTTTCGTAAATGCTCACCCGCCCCCCACACCCGAAAGAAGGACAAGAACATAGCAGAGTGGACACAAAACATACGATATAATAATGCTTTCGCACGGCCGCCACTCCGGACGTCCATCGACATCTTCTACTGTTGTGGGAAAAGAAAATCTTTTTAGGTGTTGGAAACAGTTGAGACTCAATAACCAACTGTGTCTGCGCATTGTCTTCGGTCAGAGAGCAAGCTCAACATTATTGCAGCCAACTGGCGCAACAGAATTGGGTACAGTTCAGTGAAAGGAAAGGAAAAGAAGTGGAAGGCGCTTTTAAGGAGCCCTGAGTACTGCTCATATCTGGCCCATCCTCAGCAGACTCAACCCTACAAATCCAAATCGGCCACTAATCGTGCCCTATAAACAATAGCTCAACAATTCTATGGGTCCGACAAGGAGCTCACGGAAGCCCTGTAGGCGCGTTATACTGGCGACACTCCAATACCATCTTCTTCTACCACCGGCAACGGTCTCAAAAACCCATACTTGATGCCCCAATAAAATATCTGGGGTGCATGCCGCAGCCCGTGCATCGCAGCCAAACACCGCTACTGGAGCGCATAAAATCACAAACGCTATTACTCGTAATCATAGTCATCCGCATACCAAACCCATCACTGACTATTCAGTGATGACTTCTGGGAAAAGGAAGTGACCACATGAAGTTATCACCATTGCCAAGCACGGCAAGCGACTGTGTCACGGGTTCGGTGATTAGTCGACATCATCACCGAACCCGTGACAATTAACTGGCGTCCGCGACAGGACGTTTGATGCGAAGAGAACGTGGTGAACTGAGAGGAAGGCTTGTTGAGGTGCTGAACTGTGCCGACTTAAGAGAGGTGTCGTGTATCAACAGGATTTGCTTTGTGCTGAGCTTGTGGCTGTGTTATTGAAAGTGTGCTTGGAGATAGAAGCATGGATTTGGAAAGGTTGATAGCTATGGGTAGCCAGTTGGGGCTGACAAACGCTGAGCTCAGAAAATGGGTCGAAGATAAGCTGCGCGAAGAGCGAAAATGGGCCGAAGATAAGCAGCGCGAAGAGCGGGCGTTTGCCCGAGAGAGAGCGGAGCAGAAGCGCGCAGCCGCGGAGCAGGAGCGCGCGGCCGCAGAGCAGGAGCGCGCGGCCGCTGAGGCGGAGCGCGCGGCCGCGAAGGCAGCTGACGAACGTCAGATAGAGATTATGCGTTTAAAAATAGAGCCTCAGCGGCTAGAGAAAGAGGCAAGAGAGAAAGAAGGGAGCCAGGACAAAGGTGATTTGAAGTTAAACACAAGTAAACTCCTGATCCCATTTGACAACCGGAAGGATGATTTAGATGCGTATATCAAAGGATTTGAAAGCATTGCGAAGAGCCAGAAGTGGCCGGAGAGCCAGTGGTCGACAGCGCTAGCTACTTGTCTGAGTGGGGAAACCCTTAGTGTTTATGGGCGTTTGCCGCCGGGTGATGCAGCGGATTATACGAAGGTGAAAACCGCCCTTTTGAAGAGATTTCGTTTCACCGCAGAAGGCTTTCGAGAGAAATTCAATACAGGAAAACCGGTGGATGGCGAAACTGCAGCTCAGTTCTCAGCGTGTCTCAGCCACTATTTTGACCGCTGGATCGAACTTTCAGGCATCAAGACAGAGTTTCAGGAACTCAGAGAGCTCCTCATTAAGGAAAGATTCCTACAAGGCTCTCATTCCAACTTGGCACTTTACCTGAAGGAGAGGAAAGCAAAATCGCTAGGAGAGATGTTGGACCTAGCTGATCAGTTTTTAGAAGCGCAAGGAAGCCTGAATCTCTCCAAATTGAAGAAATACAACCGAGACGATGCCGGGAGGCCCGAAAGCGAATGAAAGAGAATCAATCAACGAGCTCCGCCTCGCTGTTACCTTTGCAACCGCATTGGGCATCAGGCTTCACAGTGCCGTACCCACACCAGTAACAGTACTAGCGTCACCTGTTTCAAGTGCGGTCGAAAGGGACACAAGGCAGATGCGTGCCGCTCAGCGGTAAAGGATAGGGCACAGGCATCGTGCGTCTACTCACCCGCCAAGAACGTCAGTGAGGAGAGCATTCGTGATGGCTACCTGGAGCTCAAAAATGGAGATAAAATTCCCGTTGTGAACGCGGTCATGATGACGCGACCGAAATTCCTCGTTGAAGGACTGCCGGTGGTGGCTGGAACATTGGCAGGCAAGAGCATATCGGTACTGCGGGATACCGGATGCAATACGGCGATCGTGAGACGAGAGCTCATCAACGACGACCAGCTCACAGGAGAGAAGAGGCCAGTTTATCTAGTGAATGGAACAGCTAAGATGCTGCCTGAGGCGCGGGTTCACATCGACACCCCGTATTTTTCTGGGATTATCTCGGCGCTCTGCATGGAGGAGCCGCCGTATGATTTAATTCTCGGAAACGTAGAAGGCGCAAGAGCTCCAGATGACCCGAAGGAATTGGTTGATCAACCGGTCAGCAACGAGCTCGCTGAAGAGGAAGTTGCAGCGGCTGTAATAAGAGCGAAAGCAAGGGAGCAAAACAAGAAGTTCCAAGCGCTTAAAACCCCCGGCGTCGCAGTGGAGCCAAGCAGGAAGAGTTATGCAGAGGAGCAAGCCGAGGACCAGTCGCTCAAGCACTGCTTCTCCCAAATTGGCAAGAAAGTGTCGTGTAGGGATTCGCAAGGCAAAATAGAATTCCAGAAAGAGGATGAAGTACTGTACCGAATCTACACCGAGAAAACTGGGCGGATCGTGTGCCAGCTCGTCATTCCAAAGTGTCATCGAGAGGCGGTGCTGAAAACTGCGCACGACGGAATAATGGCCGGACATTTAGGCGCCCAAAAGACGAAGGACCGGATTTTGGAAGATTTTTTCTGGCCGGGTATCACCGCGGACGTGAAGCGATTTGTCGCCTCCTGTGACATCTGCCAGAGGACAATCCTGAAGGGCCGGGTCGCCCGGGTGCCGCTGGGGAGGACGCCGCTCATCGAAACGCCATTCAAAAGAGTGGCCATAGACATTGTGGGCCCAATCCAGCCCCCTTCCAAACATGGCAACCGGTACATCCTGACCTTAATGGACTATGCTACCCGGTACCCAGAGGCCGTAGCGCTGCCGAGCGTGGAAACTGAGAGGGTCGCTGAGGCACTGGTCGAGATGTTTTCTCGGTTTGGAGTCCCTAACGAAGTCCTAAGCGACCGGGGCACCAATTTTACTTCTGACTTGATGAAGGAGGTGGCCCGACTTCTCCCCATACGCCAGCTGCATACCACGCCGTACCACCCCATGGCGAACGGGATGGTCGAACAATTCAACGGCACCCTGAAATTGATGTTGAAGAGAATGTGCGCCGAAAAGCCGCGAGACTGGAACCGCTATCTGGCGCCGTTGCTCTTCGCATACAGGGAAGTCCCACAGGCAAGTTCGGGCTTTTCACCCTTCGAGCTTTTGTATGGGCGGCACGTGAGGGGACCCCTGGCCATTTTAAAGGAGCTCTGGACAAATCACCTCGACGAGGAGGCGAAGACTACATACCAGCACGTCTTTGACCTCCGTAATCGACTGGAAGACACGTGCAAGCTAGCGCACGAGGAGCTCGAAAAGGCCGGGGCGCGCTACGCAAAACTGTACAACCGGAAAACCAAAGAGAGGATGTTTGATCCGGGAGACAAGGTCCTGATTTTGCTGCCTACGGACAACAACAAGCTGCTGCTTCAGTGGAAGGGGCCCTTCGAGATCAGGGAGAAGAAAGGAGAGGCCGACTACGTTATCGAGACAGCCGGAGGGAGGAAGATTTTTCACGCCAACCTGCCTAAAAAGTACGAAGAGCGGGAAAGCCAGCCAATAGAACGCGTGTGCCACGCGATCTGCGGCGTCACCGAATCCGACAGCGAGGGAGCCATTCCTGTTCCGGCGCTTGAACAGTCGGAGGGCGAGCGACATGTGAAGCTTTCTAATGATTTCACAGCGGATCAACGGAGACAGCTCCGAAAAGTCATTTCAGAACACTCTCGCATCTTCTCCGACGTCCCGGGCAAGACGGACTGGGCCGGGTGCCAGTTTGAGCTCACTACCCGCACTCCGGTCCACGTAAAACAATACCCACTTCCGTTTGCGACGAGAGAAGCCGTAGAAAGAGAGATGCAGCAGATGGAGCGACTGGGAATAATCGAAAAGTCCCAGTCACCCTACAATTCACCGGTCCTCTGGGTGAAGAAACCTGACGGCACGAACCGGCTTTGCATTGATTTCCGACGCCTGAACGACGTCCTGGTTGCCGATTCGGAGCCAATGCCCAGAGCGGACGCGGTCTTCGCTGCAGCTGGAGAGAAGAAATACTTCTCAAAGGTAGACTTTGCCAAAGGATGTTGGCAAATCCCATTGACTGAAGAGTCCAAGCCCAAAACGGCGTTTTCAACGACATCGGGTCTCTTTCAATTCCGTTTTATGCCGTTCGGCATAAAAACTGCCCCGGCAGTATTTTCAAGATTGATGCAAAGAGTGGTGGAGGGAATTCCCGGAGTGCAGCACTATTATGATGATGTCCTCGTTGCCAGTGCTACGTGGGAGGAGCATCTTTCTTCGCTGAGGCAGCTGTTTGCGAGAATCGAGATGGCCGGCCTGACAGTACGACCAAGCAAATGCGAATTCGGGATGGAAAGCATCGAGTTCCTCGGGCATCGCATTGGCAGAGGTGAGCTGGCACCACTCGGGAAAACGCTCGACAAGATACAGGCGGCGCCAACTCCTGGAACAAAGCGTCAGGTACGCGCTTTCCTTGGCTTGTCGGGGTATTACCGCGACTTCATACCCGACTACGCAAGAATAAGCGAGCCCCTCACCCAGCTGACGAGAAAGGGAGAGAGGAACGTCGTAAGGTGGACGCCGGCCCATCAGAAAGCTTTCGAAGAGCTCAAGCGTCGGGTCTCAAGCCCTCCGTTAATACGGCTGCCAGACTTCTCCAAGCAGTTTGTGCTGCGCACGGATGCCTCTGATACCAGCCTTGGCGCGGTACTAATGCAGCGGCATGACGGAACGCTTCACCCGGTGGCATACGCGAGCAGAACATTGCTCCCCAGGGAAGCAGCATACAGCACAATCGAGAGGGAGTGCTTAGCGTTAGTTTGGGGAATACAGAAGTTTTCCACCTACCTGTATGGGGTACCGTTTTTAGTTCAGACAGACCGCCAACCACTGAGCTACATCCAGAGAGCCAAACAGCTAAACAGCAGAGTCCTGCGCTGGAGCTTGCTGCTCCAAGAATATCAGTTTACCGTCGAGCATATAAAGGGCAAGGACAATGTCGGTGCTGATTTTCTTAGCAGGCTGTAGATTTGTCGCGCGCTATTAATTTTCGCTATTAATTTATTCAAGTATTATGGTGCATGTATACACGCTGACTTGAACTGTGTGTGTGCTAGATCTATATAAGTGGTCTGTTACGCGCTGTATATCTGTGCACAGGCCGGCTCGCCGACTTCTGTGGGTTTAGATTATTATCGGATAATATTCCGAAAGTGGGGGGCCGTGTCACGGAAGTGGCGGAAGCCTGTAAATTACTTTTGTTTGTATAAAACTAATGCGTCTGCATTTGTTTGTATGTGTCTCGGGAAGAGCAAGAATGCATGCACGCTTTTTTTCAGTTATGTAGACAACCCCTCGCATTGCGAAAGCGGAGGCGGCTCAAAGTCGGCTCCGATACTGCCGAAGTCTTGAGCTGACCATTAGAGGGAAAGAAGCTGCGGCCTACGTGACTGCCTTTTTGGTTGTGTTTTACTTTTTTGCGTTTCCAAGGTCACCGAATCGAGAGTCGAAGCCTGGGGCTTCTTTTTAGTTGTGCGTTAATTTTTTCCTCCTCCAAGATGGCGGCCAAGCAGAGTCAATGCGTAGGTGCCTACGTGCGCTCGTCGCGCTTTTTGGTGTTTTGTTTTTTTCTACGCCGACGCTGTGGCGCCGCGAGTGCTCGCTCGCTAGCGCCCGAGGGCTTTAAAAGGGGGCCGTATGGAAACGAACTTCAGTCCGCTCGTCGGTGGAAACGCTGCCGCCGCGAACTCCCGGGTCTCCGAGCCGCCGCACCGCATCCTCGAAACCGCAAGCTGCCCTGGACGGACGTCGCCTTCGGGGGCCGCACTGACTGCGTTTTTGTGGATGGAATGCAGCCGCGCTTCCCGGTTGACTGTATGTTTGTTCACCTTCTGACTTTTGATCGACTGTATCTAATTGGCCTCTCACTTGTGTAGAAATATTCAATGTATAACTTAATTCAGTGTGTTTACTGCTATGTGCCTTCCGCAATTGTTTTGTAGAATGTAAATTATGTGTCTGTAAAAGCTGCCGCATTGTTCAATCGAAACTATAAACGTTGTTTTGTTGTTGTTTCCTCTTAAACACGCCTCGGTCTCAGTCACTGCGTTTCCTTACCGGCTACACCGGGCATCAAACGGCCACCCCCTCTTTGTCCGGACTCTGTGATGATGTCGACTAGTCGCCAAACCCGTGACAGACTGTCTCTTGATTCCCTCCGGCCAGTGTCTCGTAACATCCTATGAACAGGTCATTCACACCCCCAACCAAAATTATATTCAGGACATTATCTCTTCCCGCCTACTATGGTCGGCTTCAGGCCATGGCTGTAGGCCCAACAATCCTTCAAGCTCCTGCGCGAAATGCTTACCAACATCGCCAGAGGTCAAGAACATCTCGCCTTGGCCTTATACTTAAAGGGCGCCTTCGACAATACATCCCACAAGGCGACCCTTCCAAGCCATAAATGACCTCAACTGCGACGAATAGTTAATTTGTATGCGTGCGTTCCTCACGGGTCGCACGACCACAGAGGGCATTGGTCAAACCCGTTTCGATGTCAAAAGATATGCCACACAAAACAACGCCTCAGGCTATCGCGTGCACTACAAGCACTTACAAATTTTGGCTTTACCATGTACCCGAATGATATAACTATATGGGCCACAAAGGCCTCCTGGGTTAAAAAGAAGCCATCTTACAATCAGCAGCCTGGATCATCGAGGAATTCGCCTCTCAAAAAAGCCTACTCCGCGCCCTGGAGAAACCAGAGGTCATAAGGGTACATGGCCCGAGATACGTCTCTCCAGGTTCCATCAGCGTCACGATCGAGGGTCAAGCCATCAGGGAAGCTAACCTAATCCGCATTCTTGGTCATTTAGATACAACCTTTGTGACATCCACACCACCAGACTCGTAAAACCGCATCAAACCAAATAGCTCACATGATGAGCCGCAATACCAAATATCGCCAAACAATGCGAGAAGACGCCCGGCGGCTGGTGTAAGCACTGGTACTCAGCCGAGTCACATCAGACTACAGTTTCACATGCTACCAAAGGGTCAGGAAGAGCAACTTGACTCCATCATAAGGGCGATATACAATACGGCTTTTACCCTTCGAAAAAACACCTCGACGGAGCGTCCTACCGCCCTGGGAATCTTTACGGAACAGAAGCCTTCCGTGCATCTCAAATACTAAGCTAGACCGAAGCTAGACGAACTATCATACTCCGAGCAGGCACAGTTGCACTGACTCGTGCACTGGATGCTCAAAACTCAGTAAAACAACACAGAAAATATATCGCTATTACCCCGATATCTAAACATGCTTAAAGACGTTCACACAGGCACACCACGAGCGCCAGTGTCCTACCTTACGGCTTCGCAGAGCCAATTCGCCGAACGTGGAATATTTAGACGCGGCAGCATACCTGCACCGCGACAAGTACGCAGTGGCGGCAGTGGACCACCACTTCTGTACACTGTTCAATGCTTCAGTAAGGGCCGAAACACCAGCCGCCGTGAAGAACACCGCCATTAGGCATTACGAGTCCCAAAGCCAAAGCGCTCATTTAATAACAAACATAACATGCGTGTCGAAACTTCTTCAGAGGCCGAGTTTGCAAGCACGTCAGCAGCCTCATGGGCACTAAAGCCGTCACCAAGCACCACCTAATAACATTATCCCCAGAGCATGAGGGACTGGAGGTAAACGAGTGGGCACATGCTCTAGCTCAAAGGCATCATCAACAGAGCGGGGCCACACACCGTGGTCGCTTTTACTCATCTACCTTCCAGGTACAACGAACGACGCCCCGAGTTTCAGACTCTTCAAAGGAGAAACTTCCTTCCACCTGACAGGAAATTAGACACCCAGATACCCTCTCTTCGCAGTAGATATTGATGAACAGATTTCGAAGCATCCATTGTGTGCATCTTATGCACCCAACATTATACTCCGTCTCGCGTCCCTGGTGCCAGGCTCGTCCTACATTCTTCCACAACTTGTGGTGATGCGAGGCCAAGCCAACACTCTATAGACGGCGAACACGTCTTTTGAGCGGTTGGAGGCGCTGCTGACCAGCTGTAGTCTGGAGTACAAAAGGGCCCTAATACAACAGGTTCGCAGGGCAGCTCAAGCCAGTGGAGCTCTGGAATGAGGACCCTGCCCATAAGCTCACACAACTCCCCTTCTCTTTTTTCTCCTCCCTTCCTTGATGACTCGTCCTGTGCTTAGCGCCCAACACCTGTCGTTTTTAAACAAAAACTACTGAGGCCTGCCACAGAAGACATAACTGGGTGTTTATAATTGTTGACAAAGCAGTTTTCAGTTCGTGAGATCACTAACTCCGGGACGGACGCTCAGCAAAGGAACGCGCCGGTTAAATTATTTCAGCAAGAGCAGTGTGGAGAACATACTACAGCAGAGAGCTAGTCAAGGTGGCCTCCTCTTTCGATTTTTTTTTCTGGTTAAGCCTCAAAAAATAGTTTTCTTCCACATTTTGAAGATGAGAAGAGCCAAATTATGTAGTTCAATAGCTTTTGAAGAAGAGAAGAGCCAAAATTAATAAAAATTTATACTGTTCATTTCATGCATTCTTCCGAACGAAAGATATGAAAATAGCTTTTGTCTTGTGCCGAAAATGCTGCTAAATGTGCGTGGAAAAGTAGAAGGTGGGAAGGGTCCTAGATACGCAGGTAAAGCTACACTAAGGCGCGCACATCCTTTAAGACATACAATATCTGGCATCAGCTAATTTTGGGAATGGAAATGTCGATGATAAATTCCAATACTGCCCATTTGCGTTTTCTTTACGGCGGGATTTAGAGCACTGGTAGCCGTCAGAAACGCAGCACCGATGTTCTGGTTTCGAAGCTCGTAGTTGCTGCCTCGTAGTCTGCCGGGCAGCTACACTCCTCGTCCTCTTTTTCGTCTACGGGTTCGGCCCAACTTCTTAACTACAATCTCCACACCCCCCCCTCCCCTTCAGGATAGGGGAAGCCATCCTAGCAACTGAGGGCGACGAAATGATGGCGGGATCATAGTATGGCTCCAAGCGCTCGATGTGAACGATCTCACGGCCACGGCGGCGAAGGTCGCTGGAGTGAGCTAAAGGTTCAACGAGGTAGTTAGCACGGGAAGTCTGTTGAATGAAACGTTGGTCCTGTGATATTTCGGAACCAGCTTGCTGGGCAGGCCCAGTGGTGCCGAAGGGACCCACAGCCAGACGCGATCACCAGGAAGAAAGGTATGGGCGGAGGGACTATTGTCGACGCGGGCTTTCTTGTGGCACTGATCTTCTGTGTCAGGGAACGCGCCAGCTGGCGGCACTCTTCAGCGTGCCGGGCAGCTTCGTAAAACGACGTGTACTCCGAAATATCCGGTCGGTAGGGCAGAATGGTGTCTAGCGGAGGCGAAGGCTCGCGACCCTACAGGAGAAAGAATGGAGAGAATCTGTTTGTTGCTTGTACAGCGGCATTGTAGGTATAGGTAACAAATGGCAGAATCCGGTCCCAAATGGAGTGATCGGAGGCGATGTACGTGTACAGCATATCGCCCAGTGTGCGATTGAAGCGTTGCGTGAGCCATTGGTTTGAGGGTGGTAAGCGCTTGTGGTCCGGTGAACTGTGTGACATTCATGGAGGAGCGCTGCAACAACTTCAGATAAGAACGGTTTGCCTCTATGGCTGAAAAGTTCGCGAGGTACGCCATGCCTCAAAATGAAGTGGCGAAGAAGAAAGGAGGCGACATCAGTTGAGGTGGCAGCCGGAAGTTCTGCAGTTTCCGCGTATCGAGTGAGGTGATAGACGGCCACGATTATCCAGCGATTCCCCGCTGGCGTGTGCGGCAGAACCCCATAGAGATCGATGCCAAAACGATCAAATGGTCGGTCTGGGCAAGGGAGAGACTGGAGCGGAGCATGAGGATGTGGGGTAGGAGGCTTCCGGTTCTGGCAATCGGTACACGAGCGCACATACCTAACAACGAAGGTGTACATGCCGCGCCAGTAGAAGCGCTGTCGCAACCGTTCATAAGTCTTCAACAGACCCGCATGGCCACACTGAAGGCCGTTGTGGTAAGAAGCGCAGACAGCACTGCTGAGGTGGCGAGGTACGACAAGCAGCCACCTACTGCCGTCCGGCATGTAATTGCGTTTGTAGAGGTCGTCGCGAAGAGCGAAGTGCTGTGCCTGACGACAAAGGGCACTCGGGGCCGACGAGGGCGACAAGTTGGTGAGGAGTGCGGTGAGTGACGCCGGCCAGGGGTTTTTGCGTTGTTCTGCAGGCATGTCGTCAACGGACAGTGAAGAGAAGACGGAGCTGGAGGCAGACGGAAACCGGACGTCGGGGGGCACCGGAGAGCGGGATAAAGCGTCGGCATCAATGTGCTTACTCCCAGTCTGGTAGACGACGCGGATATCATATTCTTGCAGTCGAAGCAACCAGCGGGAGAGACGACCGGTGAGGTCTTTCAGTGAAAATAACCAGAAAAGAGGATGGTGGTCAGTAACAACATCGAATGGGAGCTCGTACAAGTACGGCCGAGATTTCTGAAGTGCTCAGACGATGGCCAAACATTCCTTTTCGGTGACGGAATAATTGATCTCGGCCTTGGTTAGAGTCCATCTCGCGGGCGCCACGACGTATTCTTCATCGCCAAATTTGCATTGGGCCAGAATAGCGCCGAGGCCGGCATAACGGGCGTCGGCGTGAACTTTGGTAGGCGCAGCCGGGTCAAAGTGGCGTAAAATGGGAGGCGAGGTAAGTATGGTGCGCCGTTTCATGAACGCACTATCGCAAGAGGGCGACCAGGCAGATAGGGCGCTGTGACCACCAAGAATTTGCGTCAAAGGGGCAATGATGGTCGCAAAGTTTCTGACGAAGCGCCGAAAGTAAGCACACAAACCAATAAAGCTGCCGAGTTCCTTGATTGAAGTCGGTTTCGGGAACGCAGCGACAGCTCGGAGTTTGACAGGGTCAGGAAGGATGCCTTCTTCTGACACGGAATGCCCTAAAATGGTTAGTTGGCGGGCGGCGAAACGGCACTTGTTCAGATTGAGCTGCAGACCGGCGTCAGTCAGGCACTTCAAGACCGCCTCAAGGCGAGTGAGGTGGGTAGCGATGTCGGAGGAAAACACCACAATGTCGTACAAGTAGCAAAGACATGTGTGCCACTTCAAACTCCGAACGATAGTGTCCATCATGCGTTC
Source organism: Amblyomma mixtum (assembly GCF_055824585.1). Classification (NCBI taxonomy): domain Eukaryota; kingdom Metazoa; phylum Arthropoda; class Arachnida; order Ixodida; family Ixodidae; genus Amblyomma; species Amblyomma mixtum. The sequence continues at coordinate 160,812,739 of NC_143013.1, forward strand.
AATGGTGGCGGGAGCGTTGTATAGGCCGAACGGCATGACGTTGAACTCGTAGATCCCATAGTGAGTGACGTAAGCTGTCCTGGCCCGATCACCCTCCGCCATGGAGACTTGCCAGTAGCCAGACCGTAGATCGAGAGAGGAGAAGAATTCAGCGCCATGCAGACAGTCAAGCGCGTCATCTATGCGTGGCAGGGGGTAGACGTCCTTGCGTATGATTGCATTCAAACGTTGTTAATCGACACAGAACCGAAAAGATGCGTCTTTTTTTAAAGTAAGACGACCGGCGAAGCCCAGGGGCTGTTGGAAGGCTGAATCACGCCTCTTCGGAGCATGTCATCGACTCGCTCATCAATAATGCGGCGCTTTGAGACGGATACATGGTAGGGATGTTGGTGTAATGGCGCATGCTCATCAGTGAAGATGCGATGAGCCACTGTTGAGGTTCGACCCAACGATGGTTGCTGGGCGTCAAAATAAGTGCATAATCTATGCTGGAAGTCGAGGAGCTGGGCGCTTTGATTAGGAAAGAGGCCGTTGTGAACGGCGGCGGTGAAGGCAGCCGGTAGTGATGAGGCGGGCTGATGGCATTGAGGCTGTCGGGGGGGGGGGGGCGAGGTTGTCGGGAGGGAGAAGCGGGGCCGGAGCTGGTGCTGCCGGTGGCAGTCATCGAGGTGTGTAGCCGATGGTTGCGGAGCGCCAGGGTGGACAGTGAACATCGAAACCTGCGACCTCCACCAAGTGTACGGCAGGATTTAAAGCACGTGCCACAGGTATCCGTCAGAAACGCAGCACCGATGTTCTGGTTTCGAGACTCGTAGTTGTTGCCTCGTAGTCTGCCGGGTGGCTACACTCCTCGTTTCCTTTTACGTCTACGGGTTCGGCACAACTTCACTACAGTTCAAACTAATTACCGATGTTATCTCGGAAACATATTACCATTATTAGACTCCTGCCATTTCCTCGTTACCCTGAGAGCTTATGACGGAATTTGGCATTCATTTCATTTCATTTATTTTATTTGTGGGCCGCCGCGCTGGCTCAGTGGCTATGGTGCTCGGCTGCTGTCTCGAAAGACGCGGGTTCGATCCCGGCCGCGGCGGTTAAATTTCTTTGCAGGAGAAATTCGAGGCCCGTCTACTGTGCGATGTCAGTGCACGTTAAAGAACCCCAGGTGGTCGAAATTTCCGGGGCCCTCCACTACGGCGTCTATCATAGCCTTAGTCGCTTTGGGACGTTAAACCCCATAAACCATAACCTCATTTTTTTGTTCTTCACAACATGACGTATACATTAAGAAAAGGGCCAAGAAAAAAAGCCGTCCCTTTACGGCTTGTAAAAATTATTGGTCCCCTGGCATTGACGGCAACGAAGCAACACAGTCCAGAAACAAAGGTACAGACATATACAGAAACAAACAAAATTATAACTTGACATTTTTATTAATGTACGGCGACAAGCTCATGTCATGGTCGGGGAATAAAGACAGTTGTAATGAAACAGTGGAGAAATATCTCTACAAGGTGTTTTGTTTATGTAATGCGTGGTGTGTATTAGGGACATGCAAATTAATAAAACAACGCCTTCAGGTTCCGGAAATTTAGTTTTAAAATATCAGTTTCTGCTTTAATATGTTTATTTAGTAATCGAGGCATGTTATTCCTAAGACTGAAACCCATAGTTCGTGCGGCATTTTAACACTTTTCAACGGTCTCTTGTCGTCGTATTATAGGCCGCGTTGCCTATTTATTCTAAGTTCGACATGTCCAAAAACAGCCTTTGATTTTCCTTGACGCGGAGTTTATATTCGCGTAGCAGTTGATAATGATACGTTTTAGTTATTGTAATGACCGTAAGATTTCTGAAGATAAGTTTACTTAAGTGAAACATAGCCAAATTATTAATGATCGTAAAATCTTTTTTGTTAAAAGACTACTGAGGTTTTTCTCTCCATAATGCTAATCCAGTGCGTGTTCCACAAAGAAGCATTAGCCGTGCAGTTTTGCCACAATTTCACAAAGCACTGTACGCATTAAAACGCTTTAAAAAGACTACTGCGGCACTTGTTTCATGCAGACGGTCCACGTACGCGAACTCCAGCTCTATGCATCTTTTAGCGTGCATTACCGGGCGAAATAGAAAAAATGGCTGAGGCTTAGCTTAGGTTAAGCCTAGTCAGATGCGAAGCTAGTCATATGCGAAGCGACCAAGGAGGCGTCCTCGTTGGTCGCGACGCCTCGCGCGACTGCGCTAGCTGGGGCCCCGTTTCTACTATGTCGTTACGACACGCATCACGTGGCCCTCCTTGGTCGCGACGCCTCGCGCGACGGCGCGAGCTGGGCCCCCGTTTCTCATCTGCTGTGACGTCACGCACCACGTGGTCATCCTTGGTCACGACGCCTCGCGCGACGGCGCGAGTTGGGCCCCCGTTTTCCATCTGCTGTGACGTCACGCACCACGTGGTATGACATGGACGTCACGAAAGGTCAATGGTAACGACAGGAGCTGGGTTGGGCTATTTTAGTATGCTTCGCATAAAAACAGTTTAGCACCATATAGGGCTCAATTAGCTCCTGTGTACGCTCGTCTGAAAGTTGATCTCAGTATATTCACGGTATACATGCAATTAGAAATACAATTTGTCTAAGCACTGATGCACGAACACTGTTTCTGCACCTGTTTCATACAGGCAACACGTTTTGACACTGAATGATAAACAATGAAAACTGACATTATGTTTACAGCCAGAGCTGAGAGCCAATACCGGCGATTTATGCACTTAGCATCAGTATCGAATAAAGGTCAGCTAAATAAAAACTAAAAACTATAAAGAAAACGCACGCGAGCATTGTTACCTCGCCTCTTGTTCCTGCGTTTTCCTTAGGCCAGCAGGAGACGACAGCACTCAACGGGAAGCAAGATTATTGCAGCGCTAACCTCGTGACCTGTACAAGGACCACCTTCCGCGGATTACCAGGATGGGAAGCTGCCAAACTGGTTCAATTCTATTATCATTGGGCTGGGCGCTGTCCATAATTGCTGGTTAAGGAATGATTCCTGCTTCACGTGATATTACTTGCCGTTCCTCAGCATAAGCCTGCGAGTCAAACGCACCTCCAAGGCTACACGTTTATGCCTGAGTGTGTGGTCAGGAAATAGTGTGCTTGCTCCCATCTTCATCCTTGATCGTGGCTCGAAAGCGGAAGTGGACTTCTTTCAAGAAGTACTTCTTTGGGTCGTAGAACTCAATCGTGTTGATTGTGATGGTTGCCTTTGAGGGTTCTTCAATAGTCATTCGCACTGCGATTCGGAGACGAGAGAAGACGGGATAAGGCTACTGAACGAAGCTGCAAACTTTCGCGCACTATTTTTGCGAGGAATAAAATCTCTTCGCACGGGCGGTAAAAAAAAAATGCATCCCAACTGCTCAAGTCGACAGGTACGCATGAAGGATGGGAAGGTCAACTTACGTCGTGCGGTTGCAGTATTAGCCCGCCTGGTCTGGTCTCAGCAGCCGTATGCAGCAGCGACTGAGTGCACAAGCTGTGCAAGTGCAACAACAGAAGTGGCTGCTAACGCCAATAGCGAATTGGTGTTACCTCAAATTAGAGAGATTTGGGGCCGCAGAAGATTTACGGAAGCATTGGAAATATGCCGCCCAAGAAACGGCGAACCGAATATTTAATAGAAGCCCTGCTCACAGCTTGCTTATCGGAGAGCACTTCTAGTACCGCTACAACTTATGCGCTTCCATCCAAAGAGGCTGGCGCCAAAAGACACCATATTTCCGGCTTTGTGCACCACAGCACTGTCCACTACCACCACCGGACTAAATTTTATCAAAGCAGAAATTTAAAAGCGTTGTGTCCATAAATGAGGTCTCACTGCCAGGAATTCTGGACAAGCGCCTCTAGTTCCTTTGGCGGTCAACAGCCACGTGGCGGATGGCTTTGAACATTTAAAAATAGTGCGCCAATGCACCAGACTTAAGAATGACATTTTTGGCTGGCATTGCAGCGCTATTAGCCGCTATGCGCAATTAGTGCTTGCTGCAGTCCCAAATCCCTGGTAATGACGAATTTCTCGTAAAACGTAATTATCCCCACCAAGAAGTGGAGAATATAGAGGCTCACTGCCAGGGAGGCACTCTAATATGGAATGCACACAAACACTGCCAGTGCGCACTTACAGAATTTGTCGAATGTCACGTTGAATTTCAAAAGCGCTTGATAGTTGGCTTTCACTGTCATATTGTACACCCAAGGTAGCAGCACCACTTTCTAGATTGATGGCAGACTGTGACGTGCCCGTTCCGCACTTGTTTTCTGAATAGCAAGTTAGGTCTTTCCACGCTGATATATCTGCGTGAACACATGACATTGTCTACACTTTAATCCGACCTACTACCCCGTGCACTTACCGTAATGTCATCGCGTGAGCGTGAAAACCTCACGACAATCTTACACACTAAAGGCTACTATTAAATGTTAGATCCCATAGCAACCGGCAACAGTTTTTTTACACTTTATTTTATAACGAATAATCCTTGTCTCTACGTCCGGTCCTCCGGCGCACCACAGGACCCGTCGCTCAAAAGAATTCGCTAATTTACATAAATTTATTTCAATACCTCTCAATATTGGCTTATACAACCGGCTCCTCGGTTTTCTCGCTGTTCAGTGACCACGGCGCACATTTTTTGATACAGCCGCAGCCGAGTTATTCAGTCATCTCCTCACGCAGCTCCGTCCAATGAACCATTCTCTTGGATGCCTTTTTCGCTATTTTTTTCACTGCTGGACTGCCGTCGCCAATACGTCACATCTTATGGAAGTTCCGAAAGATGTGCTTGTCACTCACGCCCGATAGGAGGCGCCGAAGCAGCCGAAGCAGTCCGCAAGGAGCGAGCACCGGGATGGCCACCGAAGCCGCTCCGACAGACGACGACCTGCTGAGCAGCCGCCATCTTCAAAAGCTTCAGCCTGAACACAGCCTTCTCCCGGACCCTACTCGAACCCGGAACAAAAGGCTCGACTCGATGATGACCCCGCTAAAGGCGTTAGCTCAGCTTATCCTCAAGCATCCCCGAACGCTAATGGCTCGTTGCAACACTACGGGCGACATCTTGAAAAATTTAGCGCGACACACAAGGACAGAAAGAGTAGACGACACGAGCGCTCGTGTCGTCTACTCTTTCTGTCCTTGTGTGTCGCGCTAAATTTTTCAAGATGTATGTTAACCAACTCGCCCAATCTGCAGTATTGTTAAACTACGGGCGAGTAGCAGGTCTGCGTATTCAACTGGGACGGTGCTATGAACCTTCAAAACTTTTTCTTTGCACTTGATGGGGTTCCTCGTAGGTACTACGAGAACCACGAAATCTTCCTGAGGAGATGAGACACATTTAAGAATGAGCTCCTGAGGACTCAATCTGAGGCCGAGGACTCAGGTTGAGGTATGAGACTCGGACATTCTGAGGACTGGCGCTGGGGAGCCTGTTCTTCAAGAAAAGCGCTAGCTGTAACAATAAGATCCGGACGAAGGAGTGGGCGCATACGTCGAAGGAATGGGGCGCCCGTTTCATCGAGCAAATCCCGAAATAACATAGGCAAAGAAGCAGGGCAATTGCGTAGCCAGAAATATTTCTTGGGGGGTCCACGCCGGCGGTTAGAAAAGGAAAGAGCCGGCGCGCAAACAATATGTTGGTCATTCTTCTTCTTTAATAAAGCAGAAGGGCTAGTTGTTCGGATAAATGCAATATTTACATCAAAATACGAGTGCATACCGGACTCTGAGGACTTGATCCGGAAACGACATTTATTGCGGCAAAAAAAACACTTGTGTAAAAATCTCGGCTATTTCCACTACTTTTCACATAATATTGTCACGGACGCCGGTAGAACGTTCTATCGCTGGCAGAACAGTACCTGTTGAGCACATTGGGCAGAGCGCACCCTTACAAAAATGGATATCAACTTTCTTCAGAATTTGTATTAACACTCTATTGACTCTAGTAACCTTGTATTAACTTTTATATTCTGTCAACAATTGTTCATACAACGTTGGTAGAAGTTACTTCTTTGTATGTACTCCTGTCACTAGAAAGTTACTAGAAAATAATTTTTACATTCTATGCACCTTTGTTAATACAATGTTGGTAGACTATTACTTCTTTGTATTTACTGCGGTCAATAGAAAGTTACTAGAAAATCTGGGTACAGTTTGACACATCGAGAGAAATAAATGAACAAACTGCATTGTGTTCGAGGTGATTAACACTATGTAGTTCGCATAATCGTGACGACATCTTGCCTAATTGCATGGTGGAATCTGTTGCAGCTAGTCAACAATTTCACTATGTCGAAAAGCGACCAACATTATTCGCAGGAAATGCGTTTGGAATCAAATCAGGATATGGGAAAACGTTTTAAAACAGAAGATATATTCCATTTTAATACTTTATGTACTTTACGGACTGCTGTGAGCAGAAATACTCTAGAAACATTTTAAAACATTTTTGCTCATGCGAATAGTTGCCTCAAATCATGTACCGTGGGCGAACACTTCAAAGCTATTAAAACAACCTTGAACACGCAACAAACATTACAGCCACATTCTCTTAGCCGAGCATATTCTATTAACATTCGTTGACAGGAAGTTCATACAACTTCCTTACTGCTTTCTATGTACTGCTGTCAGTAGAAACATACAAGACACCGACAGAACGTTTTATCATGGGAATAAATGCCTAAATTAATTAAGTACTCTAGCCTAACATGTCAAAGCAACTAAAGCAACCTTGAACACGAAACAAACATTTGCAGTCACATTTTCTTAGCCGGGCATATTTTATCAACATTTCTTGATAGAAAGTTCATACAATTTTATTACTGCTTATATGCTGTCAATAGAAATATACTACAAACCGAGAAAGCATTTTGGTGATGCGAATCAAAGCCTTAAGTAATCAAGTACTGTAGCCGACAACTTCAAAGCGGCAACTAAACTAACCTTGAAGACGAAACAAAAATTTGCAATCACATTCTCATAGCCGAGCACACTGTGGTTTTTTAGAAATTTCAGTTCAATTTTCTCAATACTAGCCTTACTGCTTTTGAATTCTCGAGTGCGGGAAAAAGGGCAAAGTTCATAACAGAACATTCATCCCGAAATTCAGAAATGCGCCCTGAATCGAAGATATTTAGTGACACTTTTAGAGCGCAGCTCTTTGGCGTCCGTTCCTGTGTTTCGCGTCGTCGTCGGCGTCGGCCTCGTAACCAGCTCCGCCCCCCCTTCCATCCCCCCAGCGCTATCGGCGTCAGCGGCATCAGTCAGTCGCTGCTATCTCTTCCCTCCTCCCTTTATCGTGTTGTCCGCTTGCTGCGCGCGCTTCTGCCCCCATCATTTGCCGCTGAGTGTACACGCCGCCCCCCTCCCCCCTCTTCCTGCGAGTCTCCGGTTGTCAAAGCGCCGGCTCGAACTTAATTCCTTTCTTCGCTCCTCCTCCAATGCAACCCCTGTGCGGTGGCAATCAGAGCCAGGTCGGTGGCGCCGGATCTGTGTATGTGCACCGCCCGAGCCGAAATTGCGAATACGTGTGAAAAATTAAAAAAAAATTCTGTGATAGCGCATACATGTGTTGCTCGATTTCTTTGCCTCAATCTATCGAAAAGGTGAAACAGCTTATTTGCTGCGCTCAAATTTCGCATTAGGAAGTAACGTAATCGTCGGTAATTTTTTCATTGTATGAAGTATTGTACGAAAAAAGTTACCAGCAAGCGAAATAATTTTGGTACAAAGTGAATGAATTCATAGAATACTCAAGTTTTATTGCCTCGCACTTCAATGAAGTTAAAAACTTTCTAAGCAAAAATAGGAGTTAGTGACATATTGAGTTACATAAGCGCAATGATGACTTCGTTACAGCGAATAAGTTTCAGTGATGGCTTCTTCCACACGAAAACAATGCTTTGTGCTTCGTATTCGGCCTTAAATTCTGTACTCAGGCAGTCATTCATCAGATTTAACATTTCAGAACTAACAAAGAGTTTCAGCAGAGCTGTACAACCACTCTGCCAATTCGATAACATGATGGTGTTGCTATTGTTGCAATTCTTGATAGGTCATATTTTAACGTGCAGTCGAACAGTAATGTACCGTACGACGGTGCTAAAACACACTAGTGGTAAGAGCGTTTCGCTCTGAGGTTTCAGAGGGATTATTGTTGCGAGCTAGAAAAAAAAATTCAAGTTTAGCATTGCACCGATGTGTTTCCACACTCATTGAATGACACGTTCTCGCTAGCTCAAAAGGCGCCCAAATTATATCGCCAGCTTCAGGAGAACTCCTTCCTGAACCTCCACCGCAAGCACACTTTCTTCCCCTCACAATAACCTGCACACTGCCCGCCATGCAAAAGTGCCCGGTACACTTGATGCCACTCCACGTGGGAGCGCCGAATTTAAACCCTCTCACTACCCTCCTCCTCGAGCGACCAGCAATGGCTGATCGCACGGGACTGAAAAACCCGCGCGAAAAGGGCCGTCCCGCTTCGCGCTCTGAGTAAATTCTGTGTAACGTGTGCAGGCTTACAGCTTCGAGAACTCAAGCTGCTTTGTTCCTCAGCGACTCTACATGCGAAATTTCGCGCAAGGCAATATTAATTTTTATTCATGTTCGGCGGCTGATACTATAAGAGAACTATAGAGAAACAAAACAGGTAACAGCGGCCCGCTGTACTCAACTCCGGTAACAAGGGCTTTGCATGAGGAAGGTGCACGGCAATTGGAGCACTTTAAGCCCTCATTCTTGACTTGTTACATTTTTCACTAGTACTGAGCCACAGAGGAGCTTCCAGTATGGAAAAAGCTAGGGTGAGAGCAGCCCCCGCTTTGAGCACCGCTAAAGCACCGGCGCAGTGCCTCTTCCGCATCTTAACTTGCATCTCCTTCAACGCAAACACGGTACGATGCTGTGGCGAGGGAAAACGTGGCGATAGCTGTATTTTCTATCTTCCCGTAATGCAATGACTAAGAAACCCTGGAATAAAGTGTTGGGTTTTAACGTACTCATAGCGAGCAGACGCGCGAAAACGTGTTCATTCTTCGCCTTTTTTTACTGGCATCAGCGGACGTGAGGCCGAGCAGAGGACCGCGAAAGGCAGAGGCAAAAATCAATCACGGTAGCACACAAAAATACTACGGTAGCGCGACTGTCGGCGCGGCTCGCTCGAGCAAAGAGCGTGCAAGGTGTCCAGTGGCGTGATATAAACACACACAAAACAGAGGCAATGCTGCAGCGCGGCCTTGAAAGTTTCGCATGTCACGCTAGAGCGGCGTGCAAACGCTCGCATCCCCAAGGCACACAGACGTACTTACACTAAATGGCATGAGCCAAGCCGTGTACACTAAGCGACACAATATGAGAAAATCAAAACCGAAACCATTAGCGTTCGCCAACATCATCATCATTCCTGATTCTGCGACGCAGTTACGGGGAGCTCGATTATAGTCTTAGAACTAAATAGTTAGTGCTGCCATGTAGTGGGTCCGGCTTCCCGCATGAGCCCAGCTCCGTCGCCTGTAGCTGCCCGCCTCTGCAAGCTTTCGTTCGCAGCGCCGCCAGAAGCAGATGGTTGTGAATAGTCATTTTTTCGCCTAAATTATTATCAATTTAATGACTTTGTAATTGAAACAAAATATTTTGACATTTAATGCACAACTATCTGACAAAAAGAGCTTTTTAAATGCTTTTTTTTAAGTGTGTAACAATAGGCGAACTTAGCGCCCCCTTTCCGTTCGCTGGCGGCGGATTGCGCGTCCCATGTAGCCCGCGCGCTACACTACCTTTTTGAGTACGCTGAAACGACTCTTTGTTGACGGTGTGCGACGGTTGTGAAGTTGTGGGTGCCTTTCTTCGGTTTGTTTGTGTTGAATGTGCCGCCTCGTTAGTGTTGTGGTAGTGTGACTGAACTCGGAAGGTGCAGCGCCTCCTCTATTTTTTTATTGCCGGGCAGAAAGACTGCGCCTCACGCCGCTAGCCCTCTCCTATCGCCCTCACCCATTCGCCTGCTTTCGCCGCTCGTGGCGCTGGCAGCTGTCAGTACTCGGCGACTCGGCTGCCGTCCCACCGCACCAAGGCTTCGCGTTCGCGCTTTGTTTACGGCGACAGCTGAACGCCTGCTTTTACACCTTGGTTCTCCCGATGATCAGCTTTCATCATTGAAACCAATAAGGTTTCTGACCCGCAAACATTTGTACCCCACAAATATAGAAAAAATGAGCGTCAGACATGCCGTACAGATCATTTCGCCCCCTGTCACAGCTGCACTGCAGTACATGAAGGATCAGGCAGACCACACTTGCGACATTAACAGTTGGCCCAACTGTGTAATTTATGGTTGCGATGCACAAGAGGTTTGTTCTAATGGATGTTAGTAACACGCAGCAGCATATCCATAAGAATGATCCTGACACTCGGCACTTCACTGATCCAAATGACTCTAGGTTGGAATGGCTGGAGAAAACCTTCCTGGACTATCTGAAAAGGCTAAAGGATGAAAGTCACCCTGATAGCTTCTTGAGCAAAGAGACTTACAACGCACTGGTGCTTACCACAACCTCAAATGTCATGTGCATCAGGTTCCTGCTCTATGAAAAAAAATTCATCTTTGTGCTAACACGAAAATTCTCTAGTGACCCAATTGAGGCACTATTTGGATTTCTTCGGAGAACAGCAGGGTGCAACGATGCTATGGACGTAAGAAGTGCGCTATCTGGCCTTGAAAAAATATTGAAGACCGGCATCGTTTCTTCATCATTGCAAAACAATGTAAATGCTTCAACATCATTCTGTGCTGCCACAGCAATTTCAAGCCCCAGCACCCTGAACGCTAACCACCCAGACATGACATTTTTTCCACTGGCAGCAGAAAATAGGCTGCGAGAGGTGTGTGTTAGGCAGACTCAATGGCTTCCCAATCCAGAGATTGCCAACTTAGCTCTGATAGGAGGATATTTGGCCCGTGTTGTGGCAGAGAAGCTGTGCTGCGAAGGCTGCAATGAAATTGTTGAGAAGCCTAAAGGAAATGCTCCTGTGGATGGCATCATTGCTTACCAAGACAGGGGAGGACTGAAGTACCCGACCAAAGAGCTAGTTTCTGTTTTGATAAGCCTCAAGAGGTTTGTGGGCATTGTGCTTGATTACAGGAAAGCAATTGAAAAACCACTGAAAACTAGTGTGGAGCGTGCTGTCAACATTTTGATGGACCTTCCAATCTTGGAATGCAAGAACGAAGACATGGCTCACAGGAAACAGTTTTTACTGCTTTTATGCCGCAAGTTTATTAAGCCGCTGCTGAGCAATCACGCCGTGAACATCACAGACAAGAACTCTGTGGCAAAAATGTACGCGAAAAAGCCATTGTCGCGTAAGGTGCTCAAACTGTAAGGAGTGGACGTTGTGTTGCTTTTGTCATTTCTAGTGTTTTGTGATTTTGTCCACTGTGCCGAAAATATAATCGCCCTGCCTTGTATTTGTGTCGTCATCATTTATCATTCATGAAGCTGAGAAACATAAAAGCATTCATTGCTCAGGATAAAGTGGCATATATTAAACGAAAGCGCGTTGCATAGCTTTTTGTGAAAACAACGGCAGAGCTAGTGAATGAGCCAGTTTAAACCCAGTCGTAAAATCCGCCTGCTTGCGACATATAAGAGTAATGCAAAGTTTTTGTATTCGATAAACCAAAACGTAGCGTGGGAATGCAGCCGATTCAGTAACCTGCACAGCAAGCGTGCAGCGCGGGTGCTGGGCCGGTCATCCAGGGGTTGGCCGGCGATAGTGTCAGCTGGTGGCGCCCCACTGCGGCAACGGTGCGAAGCGCGGCGTCCCGCGAGCTCTCATTGTTCGGCGCACGATCTGACCGGCATCTAAACATAGAGGAGGCGCTGGAAGGTGACAGTTGGCTCCAGTGCTGCGGAAGACGTTCTTACGCGCATGCAGTTCTCAAAAACTGCTCTGACGTACTGCATCCAACCACGCCGAGAGCGGCCGGCGCCCGATGCCCGATAGAAGAAACGGCTTGCCGCGAACGTTGACGAATGTAAGTACAGAACTAGAAAGTGACTTCTGCGATATGTCGGGGGGATGCTTGAGGGCTGCGAATGCATTTGGGTTGCTCTTCCCGTGTTGTTCGCAGTGAGATGCAAAATGCGAGCACCACGCGATCGTTTGCAGAGAGAAGGTGTTCTGACACGCTCGCTTGCCAACTATGCAACTTTTAACCCGCCGCCTTGCGCTCTTAGCGTCAGCTACTCGGCGGAGAAGTTATGTGATAGAATTTGGTTGCACACTGAGAACCACGACCGGCTTTATCGGTCGCGCTGAGAACTATGGGGTGCTGCTTGATTCGTTATTCCGACTGAACAGGAGCAGTGCGTGAAAAGGAGACCATAAGAACGAAAAGTGCTTGTATCGGCGTGCGTCTTTTGATTCTGCTGTCTGAGTGTTTACTGGATATGGAGCATTGCCCGTTCCACATCTCATTCACGTCAAGTGCTGTGGTTCTTAATACCTGTGGTCAACGTAACGACGATTAAAAATAGCAGAACCATTCGTTTGCAGTGCAGCTGAGGTAATCGCACAGTGGAAAGTTTGTAGTCATTTTATTTGGATTACATTCAGTACATTCATGTCACTCCCATATTTTCAGCCCGAAGTGATAAATTATAACGTGATTCGCGAATAATAGCTCTAAGAAAAGTATGACTAGCTTTGTAAACCATTTTTATGCAAACTATAGGAGGCGTAGGCAATTAATCGTTAGCCTCCACTCCTGAACACATTGCACTGAACAGCTGGAGGTTGCAGTGGGATGTGGCTTCTGTGATGATGTTTATGAAAGCATGGCTCTAATACAGCCTTTCTTCAAATGTGCCAGCAGTCAAGCTCTGTACGGCTGCTCCACCGGTATCATCACGCTACTTTTGCACCAGCTTTCATCTGTCATCGAGCCAGTGCTACCTCAACCGGAGGCAAATGACATCAAGACCTGCTGGTGCAGCCTGTCAGCCATTGGCACTGGCTATCAAGCATGTGCCACTTGTAAAAGGATAGGTACACGAGTGGGTATTTTTTCCTTGTCTTTTTTAGCCTGACAAGAGTCTTCTGGTCCAGGCTCCCCCTTTCTTTCATTTTTTTTGATCTTTTAAAAGAGGACCAAGAGAAAGGGAAAAGATATTGCGGGCGTCATGAAAGCACTCCCCCGTCAAGCGCATGGTGTAATAGTGTGAAATGCTTTTTTATAGTTTTTCCCTCATGCCTCTCGTGCTTGGGAATCTTGATCATAGTATAGACCAAATTAAAACAATTATCTGCTTCATGACCTTTATACAGTAATCTAAAAACAGCAAATAAATTTTATAGGTATACTTCAGCAGTACCTACCTCTTACAAGGTATGGCATGTTTGAAGTGAACCAGTGGAGTGGTAACTGTATGCCAGGCATAGGCTAACAGGCATAATTGCATAATTGAATATTAGCGTTCAAGTGGAGCACTCTGCTTTAGAAGCATAGGTGTTGCTAGCATCAATAATTGATAACTTACCAGATTATCCTTGCATTACATGAAACCCTGTAAAGCTTATATTGAAGCTGTACAGAAGAAAGGTGCTTATTCGATATGTCATGAGCATTGCTGAGGTTTTCTTTCACACTCCTTTTGTCACACCCGACTGCACTGTACAGTTGAAATGCATTTGGAATTGAGTATTGGTGCATTGTTATTTTTATTCATGCCGAAGTTCAGTTACTGGTTCCATTACACTAGCTGAGCTTAAGTCAACAAATATTGCTGTGACCTTAACATGACCCCTTGCTGTACTTGAAACAATGCGTTTGATGTTGCCTCTCTCCCGTGCCATCAAGGTTTGTAATAAGCTGTGTAAACAACTTAATTTACTTTCTCAAGGTATTTATTGCTGCAATTAGTAACAGGTAATTTCCTAAAGAACAACCTAAGTACTCCTTTGGAACACTTGTTTGCTTGTTTCCCCTTAAACAGATATTAGCAGGCCTCAGCACTGGAGGGATGTGCTGTGGGACAAATAAAAAACTACCAGTCCAGCTGCTCCCTTAGGGGCACGTTGCTGAGGCTTTTATCGCTTGTAGTTCTATGCATCTTTACTTACAAGTGTTGTATCTGACGCAGTGTGTGCCTTAATATTTTGATTCATTTGCTTTAGAGTGTGCCACTCTTGCCCTGAGAACTTGCTTACCTCTGTACTCTTTGTTCATACATTTTCCCCTCACACCTGGCATAGCTCCAAATGATGCAACATTATCTACAAGCTGGTAAATAAAATGAACAGCAAGTAAAGTTAAGTTACTCCCTCCTAGCCGCTCTAAGGGAAAGAAACATATGCGTTATATTGCAATGTGTTTGTGCGATCACTTTTGAAAACAAAAGCTGCCTGAATTTTTGTACTGACAGATCAGAAACACAAAACAATTTTCATATTTGATGGCCTGCATCTTATCTTCACATGACAGGAATGGCTAAATATCTTTGTGGTAGCCTAATTAGGCGTAACACGTTAATGTCAGTTCCTGTGAATATCATTCAGTCTTTGAATGGAGGGGGGGGGGGCAGAATTGAACAGAAAAGCATGTTATAGCTTTTTCTTTTTCAGGGAAGCATTGCATTTAGCTCTAGTCTTGTGACTGCTGCTTATGCTATTACTCACCAGACTTATCAAACTCACTCGGAGTGCTGAATTTTAGTGCACATTTAACTGATTATTGCTTCTCTGTGTTTGATTCTATTAGAAGTTACTATAACTGTGTGCGTTGAATGTTTTCTTTTGCAGTTCTCTTGCTGCTGCATTCCGCCATGGAGGAGGCTACCTGTTAATTGGTGCACACGTCTCATCACTAAGACGCTACCTCTTCCGCTGGTGATGCAGACAAGTAACGACAGGGTTAATTGGAGAGACATGAGAGGCCTTTTGCCCTGCAGTGGGCGTAGTCGGGATGATGATGATGATGAACAAGCAGGCTGCCTGACTTTGAGGACTAGTGTCAGGATAGTGCACCAACAAAGTTGCTTAAGAATTTCTGTGCTGCTGTATGTTTATTAAAATCAGCTCATAGCTTGATATCTACATCCATGTGGACATTTATCATATGTTTGGCATCCTGTCTGACTTTTAATTGACTAGTGTTTGCAGCCTTTAATGTTGGTCTTAAGGCAGCGTAAGCATTGTTTCACTGTGTGGGATTTTTTAGCTGTTTTGGAGAGGTGTGTGTGTATGCATGCACCGTTTTTTTCCACGGGTTTGTTATGTGGCTCATGGAACCGTCATGTTAGAGAAGAAATTTTTTCATTTCTCATGTTGTACAGGAAAGTGAGCAGTATTTATATGCACCAAGCGTTTCAGGGAAGAATAAATAGTTTTCAAAAATATGGCTTTTGCTGCATAGTATTGCCAGTGTTAGCAGACACCAGAAAGCTGGTGAGGTGTATTTAGTAAGCTGGTTAACTAATTTCTGATAATTAACTTTTTAACTAACACAGGTTTGCAACTGGTTGCAGTTAGAGACTTTTAGCCGGTCGTGAGTAGTAGCCATATCAGTTTTTAGAATGTACAAAACATTACTTTCGCCGCTGTGGCTCGACAAAATTTGGCTGCATCGTGCGAAAATACATGCTCTTTTGAAAGCACACAGGGAGAGCAACCCCTCCAGTTCATGTAACTGCTACAAGTCTCTAATTGCAACTAGACGCCTAACTCTGATAGTTAAAAAGTTCATTAAAAAAATTAGTTAACCAGCTTACTAGGTAAGACGATTCACCAGTTTTCTGGTGCCTGCCAACACTGGCAATACTATGCTGAAAAAGCCATATATTCATCTCAAAATACCTGTTTTTTGAAAATTACTTAGTCTTCCCTGAAACACCTCGTATATATGTAAGAAAAACCTAACGGTATTTAATTCGCGACGTTTTGGTTGGAGGGCCAGCCGTTTTCAAGTGTACTACAG
This sequence comes from Amblyomma mixtum, assembly GCF_055824585.1. Taxonomy (NCBI): domain Eukaryota; kingdom Metazoa; phylum Arthropoda; class Arachnida; order Ixodida; family Ixodidae; genus Amblyomma; species Amblyomma mixtum. The sequence continues at coordinate 160,828,778 of NC_143013.1, forward strand.
CATTTGAAGCACACAGCTTTTATTTTGAATGCTTTACTATACTAGAAAAAGGCTGGACCTCTAGCCGAAACATCGTGAATTAAAACCTGTTATCTTTTTAAATTTCTTTTTGTCAGTCATTGTTACTAAGAGGGAACTGAGGGGAACTGTGCCGAAGGCAATATTCTGTTCCTCTATTCTTCTCCATAAAATATTTTGATGCATCATGCATATCTTCTAGCGCTTATGTACATTTGTGCACAATAAATATAATCATTTGCATTTTGCTTCTATTATTCTTTAAGCAGTCCAGGATACAGTGTTCACAAAATGATTTTGATGTGATAACACTATGTTGGTAAAAGTGTTGTACTGTGTAGTTAAGACACACTTTTCTAAACGTTGATGTAAGAATTATACTTTCTTCGTACTTGAGTCTTTTGAATAACGATGGCCAATTGTCGGAAGACCGTTGATAGGGTGTTGGTAGACATTGTCGGTATGTGGTTGATAAGAAGTGTAAAGACTGTCTATGTACTTGAGACTTTTGGATAACGATGGCCAATTGTCGGAAGACCGTTGATAGGGTGTTGGTAGACATTGTCGGTATGTGGTTGATAAGAAGTGTAAAGACTTTCAATGTACTTGAGTCTTTTGGATATCGGTGGCCAATTGTCGGAAGACGGTTGATAGGTTGTTACTACAATGTATAAAGACGTTCAAAAGACTTTCTGTTCAATGTTGATAGGTTCTATTAACAATTGTCGAAAGGCTTTCTAAAGAATGATACTAAAATTTTTGTAAGGGCAGCCGCCGATCCTAGCGCCGTAAGTGCGGCAATATATACAAAGTCGACAACAAAGTAAGCAACTGCGAACGAATTGCACTTGTCAAAACTTCCACCCATGCATGCGAACCTGCGCAGGGCCACAGAATCGTTTAAAAAAATAAAAGCAGTTTTGATTTTCGATGCAGTTCCTGATCATTTGAGAAAACTCGAAAGACGGAAAATTAAGCTGACGTGAGAATTAAAATTAAATATACTGCCATATGTCATGCAATAGCGAAATAGAGTGACTTTTCTGCTTAACTTGCGATTTCGATTATAAAGCCCCCCCCCCCCCCCTCCTCCCCCCTACGTACATCACCCTTCCGAGAATTCACAGAAAACGCAGATACAGCAGAACATTAATCAATGAGACTTCTGTAAATTCTTATAAAAGCAGAACATTATCGAAAGTCGTCCGTTTACCTCCACGACCATAAAATCGTCAGGGGGGGGGGGGGGGGGTGTATGCAGCGCGCAGGAAATTTTGGGCCATGTTCTTACACTGAATGGGGTGTTTGAAAACGCCCTGATGCTGGGTGTCAAAGAGCAACTTTTGCCAGACTCGAGCGCGATTCCCCGACGACCGTCGGACATCTCCGGGAAGCAAGCACTATAGAGAAGTCGCTGAATGTTCAGAGAAGCCAATGAAACCTTCAAACTTTGTACGCCGCATTCCACCCGCCAACATCTGCTAGTAACTGCAACTAATAACTGTGCTGTTTGCTGCCGACAGCAGCGGTGCCTCACGTCCCAACACTGGAGGATGCTATCCCTCAATAACAGCAGACAGGCTTCACGCATGACGGATCTTGCCCAAGAAACCAAGCCCATGACCTACGGTGGCCGGGTACCTGCCAAAGGGGTCCCGTAAGCCAACCCCAGGAGCCTTATGTGCCACTAGGAGGACATCAGCCGCCCATCAGCCCTGCAATGCTTTGTGAATCTCCGCCAAGCGAATTATAGGTATGGAGCTAAACCTTTAGTTTGAGCTAAATGAGCTAGTTTGAGCTAGTTTGAGCTAATGAGCTAAACCTTTAGTTTTATATTTATGCGATACAGTATAGAGCTTGTTCTGCCGAAAGCCGTCGACGTTGTAGTAGTAGTCGGCACCGCGCTTCGGAAATCATCGGGAGCTGCGTAAAAATTGCCGCAGAATGTTCACGATAGCGTCATACGATTCCGCGTTGCGTGCCCCATAAACGTACTAGTTAGAGCCTCGCTCGTGACAGGGATTCGAAGCGGCGACCTATATTTGAGGGAACCGGTGACCTGTAATCCCGGGCTGCGGAACAAGAACTGTATAATGCGCGGTTCAGGTGCCCATTAACATGAGTGACTTACTGCGTCATTTCCTTTCCTAAAAAAAAGCAATTTTAGATTTTTCCAATAGGCAAAGCGTCGCGCCGAACGGGCGCTGGCGTTCAGAGGCCGCCCTGGAAGCGCTGCAACACGCTGTCGTGTTTCACTCCTAAAGGCGAAGCTTAAGCGTCCAGCAGGTTTTTTGGTTTACTATCTACGTGCGGTGCTGTTAGCATGTTCGGTTGGTCTATTAGTCCGCCTGTCAGTTGTTCGCAGTGATAAGGGCCCGCCGGAGCTGAATTTGTTTGTTTGTTTGTTTACTGATACTGTTAACCCTATTCAAGGGTGATTACAGGAGTGGTAGGAAAAAAAGAGAGCAAAAATACCAACAAATCTGTCATCAAGCGCATTGTACACGAAACAAATCATTAAAGAGGACGAGAGAAGGTTACACAGTGCCCTATTACATTGTAGAAGAGAGCAACAAAAAACATAATCACGCACACTCAAGAGCATCTACACAGTAAAACACTCAATAAATACACGAAACACAATACACGGACTTAACCCAGTCATGTTAGCACAGCGCGCTCCCGGAATAAATAAAAGACTCTAAATTAACCAAAAATGCACTGAGCGAAGAAGATTGAACTACGGAATCAGGAAGCATGTTGCATTATTTTATTGCTCTGGGGAAAAATGTATATTTAAATGCATCGTTACGAGTTACTGGAGGCGGAGTATACATGCTATGGCGATGTCTAGATGATTCATTAGAACGAATGTCGAAATAATCGGTCCTATTGATTTTAATTGCGTTACTGATAATAAGGAACAGAAACTGTAGCCTGTCGAATTTCGTCCTTAATTCTAAGTTGGGAAGGTCTGCAATGTGAAACAGCTCTGAGGGAGAGTGAACTCGGCGATATTTATTAAATATGAATCGAGAGGCTAACCTCGGTACTCTGTAAATTTCCTCTACTCCTGATTGCTTTGCGTTTAAGACAACTCTATACATGAGCCACCCTGCAATATTACCTGTGAAATTCCATTCAGGTGTGCAGGTACCTGGACTGGGGGCCTTGGTGGGTATTGTGGCCGCGACGGTCGGCTCTTCAGTCCCATTTTTGTCTTCTGGCTTTTCTTGTTCTGCGCCAGAAGCGAAGATAACGCACCCGCTTTGTCATGCGTGCTATGGATTATCACGCCTGGGCTACACAGTACTGCGCCAACAAAAGCATAAACGTACGATACGCTGCGTCCGGTATTATATATCTAGTCTACGCTCCGTCGTCTTTCTTAACTTGAAGAGGGTCGGCGGGACCCGCTTTCAAGTTAACAACTAAAACTGTTCTGCCTTTGGTACTTAACTCGGTAAAAGCACATTTCGAGCCACAGCAAGATGCGGAGCTTCTGTTTAACTTGAAATCAGCATTTGCGAGTTAATAATCCTTAACAGTTAACTTGAGAGGAAGCGCCCTCTGAAGTTAATGTATTGTCAGTTGCCAATCGAGAGGGTGGGGGGTGCAATGCAGCAGCCGCGCAACGCCCGCGCAGGAGAGAAACGAGTTAGTACATTCAGCAAGCTTCATAGAGTGCGCTTTTCGTGTCCAGGGCGTTTACTTACGTTTCCTGTCGAGAAAAAGACTAACATGGTCGCGATGGAGGTCGAACCCTCCACATGCATTACTACTCGCGACATATTGAGGTGACATTAGATTATGACGTAACTTGAGCATGCTGTAATTGTGGTAGATCATCCTGGCCGTGGACTGATGCGACGAGTTGCTGACCCCATAGCTGTAAAAGTACAATATATGTACTATAGTAAGCGCAGTTTAGTTTTAAGTTATATAGCAGCAATTCTAAACAAAAAAAAGAATTCAGCAACACATGTACGGCTTACATCTTTGTGAAATTGCATTTTTTTTCTCTCTTAATAGACGTATTGCTTTCCCGCTCAATGCGGTAGTGCGGCACATGAGTGCACCGCCGCCACTGAAGAATACCCACCAGGAGCTCTGTCAAAGGTGCCGGTTTCTTGCAGTATGGTTTTCAAACTTGAGGCCGTTCTATAAGAATAGAACAGTGCAACCTATTTAGCATTTCAACTAAATAACGGCTTTGGAGGCTGCCGAAGAATCCACGCGAAAATGTGTGTGAGGGACGTAATGCTTCGGTTTGATTCTGAACATGCACAGACTCGCGTACCACAGGTATGTTTTTGCATTTCGCCTCATCTAAATGCGCCTACCGGGCAGGAATTAGATTCGATTTGTAGGGTGTTATGTTGGGAACGCCTTAGCATGGCAACGGTACAGTGTATAACGGTACGGTGGCTTCGAGCGTTCCAAATCGACGTAGGGCTATGAGAGACACCGTAATGGATGGCACTGTAATATTTGCGACCACCTGGAAAACCGCACTCCAAATGCGTAAATAGCATAGCATATATGAGGTTGACAGCAAATAGAAGCGTTACCAGTCAGCATCAACGGTGCATGCTGCCAGTGAAACTATGAAAGATAAGCCAGATTTGTGCTCGAAAATAAAAATACTCACAATGCATTAACCCTTGTTATTGGTAAGCTACGCAAAAACTGCTCTGTAAAGGCGCCGAGCGATAAACAGATTGGATTTGCCAGTGCTGCGGCATATGCGAGTATGTGCAAATGGTGCATGCTGTGCGAACGATGACTATGCTTGAGCCAAGTCTAACAACACGTTAACAGTATACAGAGAATTGTGAATGGTGCATGTTGTTCGCTTAAAAAATAATATGTTAACAGTATAAGCTTAAACATTTGCCATATTAGTATAAATTAATAGAAGATTGATTTTAGCAGCCGCCGGAATATCAACCATGATGCGTCAGTGAAAGCTGCGCAACAGGCATTTTCAAACTTCAGGCCGTTCTGTAAATAGAATAGTAAAAGTAATTTAAGGAATAATCCGACAAACATTCCCCATACGCGTGGAGTAACATCACTGTGAAGCTAGATACGGAAAAATACGCGAGGCAGTGCAGGCAGGTTGAACAGCCAGTGTCTCTTTAAGAAAATTTCAGCTAACAAACTAATTTTCGTTAAAAATACCCCGTTTCTCTATGTAAATCCCCCCGTTTAAACCACCTTAGATGACAAAAGCTGGGAGTTTTTCGAAGACCTACCCAGTATCAATGATGGAAGTTGATGAACCTTTGCTCTAGCTTTGGAATAAATTTAAGAAAAATGTGTTGGTTTTCGTGAAGAAGTGATCTCTTTCTCGTTATACCTGCGCCCATGTACCTACCTAATAGCGCACAGGGTAACCGACAAGTGCAAAATTGAGAAATATGTAAGAAAGGGAAATGGCGCACTAATTCTCAAACAACTCGTTAGACACCCGAACGGCGCCTTAACGGAAGAGATAGAAGGTGGGAGTGAAAGAAGAAACATATGTCGTAGGCAGATATTTTTGCAGCTAGCGCAATTCGTACCCTGCTGGCCTCGTTTCGATGAGGGCGAAACGCAGAAGGCGGCCAATTTTTGTTGTTGCGAATGAAAGGAGGAGGAAGAGGAAACAGCACGGTACTTCCCACTGGCTCGTGCTCAGCCACAACCGCTGCCACATGCAGGTAGAGCAGAGTTTAAATATATGAGAGGAAAGAGAAAACAGGCGCGCGTAGCAACAACCGCGTTCGCAGAAGCGGCGACACCGGCTGTGACAGATACCCCTATCAGTTTTCCTCCTCAAGCCACCGTGTGTGAAGCGATGTCTGTGCATGTGAAGAGATCCCTAGCTAGTCGACAGCATTCAGGATCCCTCCGCAGCGGATTCCCATATCTTGTATTTGTACAAAGTGTATATCGCTGCACAACCCCATTCCTTTCTTACTATCGCTTCCCCATTCTTTCCCTCTCCTTGTTCTTTTATTCCCGCTATAAATAGTCGCAGCCCAGGTGCTTCAGGTTTTGATGAATGATGCTGCGCCTAAGAAAATCTTTCCTCCATTTTTAATTTTATTAATGAATAACCGCTAACAACAACAAAATAACGGCACCTCGTTCATGCTTTCTTCTTTCACTCCGTCCTTTATTCCTTTCTGCGCCGCTGTTCTGCTTTCGATCTAGATTTTTTTTCTCAATTAAGGGGAACAAATCTTCAGGCAACAAGTATCTTCGGAAGGCGATTCCAAACATGGAATTTAATTTTTATGTAAAACAAATTGTTCGCTTTTGCTGTATGTTATGTTTACATATGGTTGAAGAGAAATTTTAAGTATGCTCGTTGCAGGAAATTCGGCGAATGTATTCCACCGTTCTTCCATTCATAGAAGTTGGGTTACACGTTTTTTAATCTACCACTGGAGGAACAGGGCGTGGTGATCTACGTTAACTCTCCGGTGGAAGCGTCTCCGCCAGCCACGCCGCTGAGTTAAGCCTCCCCTCAACAAGGCGAGCCTAACCGCCACGCTGGTCTACTCAAGGGCAGTACAACTACCCCCAACAGCCATGGAGATGCAAGCCCAGGGGCGAAGACCTTGAACGAAGTGAGTGGACTATGATACTCCGTGCGTACAAGGGTGGAGTCAAACGCGAAAACACCGGCCGTATTCCCGCAAGCAGCGTCTGTTGCAGCTAAGAATACCGCGTCGGCTGCTCCTCCGATTTGAAGCCGACATAAAGGCCTCAACAACAGCTGCGCGTGAGGAAAATCGAAGAATTCAAATGTCCTCTGCGATTTATAGTGTTCAGTACACTCGTTACATGTGGCTATCTATCTTTTAATCTTCTCTATTCGCGTTGCTGTACTACCCCTCGGCACTACAGATCCCGAGCGAGCCCGTGCGCAGCCTCGTTGCCGGGAGCAATTTCCTGCGCAGGCGTCCACATTACGGATTTTTCGCTATTAATTAGGTTCATTTTAAAGATGCGCATGGCTTCCTCTGAAATTGTACATTTTTCGATATTTCATGCGGCTGTTTAGCTCTCGCTAATAATTGTATGCGGTCGGGTACTGACGCTGAGCGAGCGCCATTGGAACTTAGGCTGTTGACCCATTGGCTCTATTTACCACTGCCGATACTGCCGCTCTATGCTTCCCGCTTGTTACCCGTTACTTCCGCCGTGTAGTTGCGTTTGGTCCGTTTCCGTGAATGAAGATTGATAAATTCTAAATTCATCCACTGTCGGGACGGCCTTGCTTTCTACATCGATTTTTACGTTTACGTCTTCTTCCCGGGGCTGTAGACGAAAAAATTCCGATTTTTCCGCGGAGTATGTTAATGATAGACCTATGCCTGCGGCGTACCTGGCTACTGTTTCTGCGGCAGCTTGCAGCATTTGTTCCATCTCCGCGTCGCTACCTTTGTTTATCCAGAAGTTTATATCGCCCGCGTACCGGCTGAACAATAAGACTTGAATTCAATCCAGAAATGGGGGAGTGCACTCAATGCTGAATCAAATAGAAACGAGGATAGGAAAGATCTCTGAAGGGTGGCCTTGCTCGCTAGTTTTGTCTTGGGGGATTCGAAATCTCTGAATTTCATGACTGTTTGAAAGGAAGTACTTCATCTATAGTAGTACGCTTTCTCGACCACTCCGATGTCTTGGAGTTCGGCGACTCTCCAACAATGAGGCGCGTATCTGGAGGAGGATACAAGCCGTAAATAACATCTGCCCGGTATGGGTCTGCTTGACACAGACGGGGGATGCAAACGACGCAAAATGTAAGAACTGCGGAAAAAGGGGCACCCTCGATAACATCATATGGCAATGCGGCAATTCCCCGCGCGCCGGCATCAACAAACAGTCCAGAAGCCTGGGAAGTTTTGCTACGGAGCGAGGACGGCGCCATCCTGCAGCAAGTCACCCGTCTGGCGGCTGAAGCCGTGAAGCAGCTTCACTAGTCCTGAGTCTGCGGGAGGGGATCTGGGAGTTCCTTGTCGGTGGATTAACAAAAGTTTATTCATTAATTCATTCAGCTGCTCGTGATGCACGCAGTTCAACTGCGAAGTAAACAAATTGCGTAAGTCCCTCACGGCGCTATATGGGTCGTTTTCCGACCAAGAAGAGGCCTCGGTATGCAAGCTACCAAGTGGCAGCCACTCACGCAAGCCATGCAAACCAGCACCGCTGGACGTCACCTATGGGATTTTCAACTCAGCATCCACCCATGTGAATAACACCTTAACAGTCGCTACCCCGCACGAGACAATCGCCCTCCACCTCGACCAGCTTAAAGTAAGTGGTTCTCCAAGAGACACTGTGGCAGCGTACATTGCACAGCCGTCGGATGGTACGCGGAGTCATCTCGCAAGCCTACCCTATTGAAAAAAAATGTACAAGATATGTATGAGAATTCTGTACGCAATTATTGCTGCGTACACCCTATGAGGACGTACACCTTATGAGGACGTACACCCCACGAGGACGTACACCCTATGAGGACGTACACTCTACGAGGTCGTACACCCTAAGAGGTCGTACACCCTAAGAGGTCGTACACTCTAAGAGGTCGTACACCGTAAGAGGTCGTGTAGTCAACGAGGTCGTACAGCTAGAAGGTGTGCAATGCATACTCGAGGCATGATGGCATAATTTCAAGTCATAAAACTAAAGGGTAATATGAGAGAGATATGTTATTAGTTTCAGACTTATTTTCATGATGTACTACAAGAATCATAATGCTTGGATCACGGTACCACAATTTAATTACCCATCGACCAGGCATCACAATCTGAACATGAGTTGAGATGTATGCTTCAGGTGGGATTAGCCTTGTGGTTTCTGCTGGCAATTGCTCCACCGTAACGACACTCACAATAAAAAAATCATATAATCAGACACTAACCTATCAACACAAATAGTCACTCGTGCTGTCACCATCTGGGGACTACCGTCGATGTCCAGAATGTACTTTAAAAAAAGACGCAGGCCTCCTATCTACATAATTTGTTCCTGCACAGGAAAACATTGTTCTGTAGGGAACGATATTGGTGAGCATAGCAGGGCAAAAGATAGACATAATCTTTCACCCTGCTACGCTCACCAGCAATGTTGGCCATGCATGAAGCCCATGAAAAAGAGAAATGTCACAATGCCTGTACCATGGGCAATGGTCTGCCTTGTGAATCCACATTAACCTTGTGGTATTTGCATTCAAGATTCATAAAATTGAACTACTTGAACATTGGAGAAGAAAGCTTAGGTTAGAATTTATTTCTCTTATTACATAACAAACTTGGTTTGGATCCCTCATCATACTTAACGCCGGCACCAACCAGACAAACTCGTCAACACCATTCCACTTCTCTAACCCCTATATTCGCTAGAACAGACAAGTTTTCGTTCTTTCCACGCACAATAACAGATTAGAATCAGCTAGTTAAACCATTGTCTCATGAGTTGTAACCAATTAATGCTGTATTGTGTTGTTCTTTTTTTTGAACTGTTGCGTTTTTTGCTGTTTGATTGACTTGTTCGCCCACCCTGCTTGGACCAAGTGTCCGCAGTATTTTGTAAATAATAATAAAAAATTTTTTTAAAATGTCTTCAAAATATGCATCATAATGTTGCTGCACCACGCATGCGTAAAAAGGATGGTGCTCTAAAGCTCAGCTTGAAGGACTGCAATGCTTTCGCGGACATCCTTTATTAATGCATGTCACGTAGCATGGAGGCCAGATGTTTGTTCAGGAACTTTATCCTCTCGTCCTCACTGCGCTTTTCATTCGGGTGTCCCTGCACATATGCACCATAAGCCCCTACAAAGAAAAAAAAATACAAATCAGAAAACCGATTCAAGTCACTGTGATTGAAGGACAAGAAATCTCGAAATGCAGCTGAAAAAGAAAAGTGGCAAAATTCTGTTCTTCGCAAAAAAGCAGATAAACACAAGCCACTGTTAATCACACATTGAATCGGTGGTCTTCAGCACAATGTGCCCTTTGTAAGCATGACAAAATGAAGTTTTGTTCCAATTCCAAGCAGGCTTGCTAGTTAACATATACTGGCTATTCAAAACAATTAATTCTGTTAGGAATGACTGCTGCACAGAAATTAGACATCCTACAGATGGATGCAGAAAGAAGTTAAATTGATGCAATCACTGAAAATTCCAAGAACGCCTGCCTTGAAAGTACAACACTTTTATTATTCACTTCTAAAAAAGACACTTCGGGTCCATCACTGGATTCATATGTGGGGGACGCGATGAAAGGGAACCGTGCCTCTCTCTCTCGCTTGTTTCCTCCTTCCCACTTATGTTGTTCCCTTGGAGCGAAAAATAACCCAGTCTGCACGACATCTCAACGCTGTCCTGACGTCCTTTATTCTGCCTCTTGAATGGACCTAGTGCGCCTATACATACATGCAGTGATAAGATGGCCGAAGCCACTACGGAGCAGCTCGGTGCAACTCACATAGGACAAAGTGTCACGCGTCACCGCACACCATATTTTGCTGTTCGTAGCAGATATGTTTGAAAAGAAAAACAATGTGTAAAAGAAAACAATCAAGTTATCAGATAGTTTTACTACAGCATGGTCCGCTTTCGCAGATGAGTCGCAGACAAAACTATGCCTGCACAATGGCCGATGTGCGCTCTTCAAGGCGATCAAAGCACGTGCAGATAGCTCAACGTGGGCACGGTTTACGGTAGCAGTATGCGAATCGCCTCCACGTAACAAAGAGGGTTCAGCTTAAGTTAAGAACAACGCAGCGAGCTATGGAAAGGAAAATGACAGGTGTGACGTTAAGAGATCGGAAGAGGGCGGAGCGGGTGAGGGAACAAACGCGAGTTAATGACATCCTAGTTGAAATCAAGAGGAAGAAATGGGCTTGGGCAGGGCATGTAATGCGAAGGCAAAATAACCGCTGGTCCTTAAGGGTAACGGTGTGGATTCCAAGAGAAAGCAAACGTAGCAGGGGACGGCAGAAAGTTAGGTGGGCGGATGAGATTAAGAAGTTTGCGGGGATACAGTGGCGGCAACTAGCAAAGGACAGGGTTAAATGGAGGGAGACATGGGAAAGGCCTTTGCCCTGCAGTGGGTGTAGTCAGGCTGATGATGATGATGCGAATCGCACTACGCTAAAACTATTTAAAATGCTACCCTGCAGCTATGAACAAGTAATCTTGCATCAATCAGATGAATGCGGCAGTATACTAAAGCGGCGGCGTGAAGTGCCGCCGCTGCACCAGTACAGTCACTTTCTCGAGAGTTCCAATTTTAGCGTCGCATGCGAGGCACCTGTATGACTTTGCGCGCATCGTGCACTGTTCTTACTGTTCTCACTCAACATGACGATGCAAAACTGAAGTTGCGTGCAGTTGACTATGCCGAGCAATGACATGGAATTCATGGCCGGCACCAATTGTGAATGTTTGTGCCATGCGCATACCCAGCGTACCCTCCCCGCCGCAGGATGACCAGAGTAAATCCCTGTGTGCTGCAGGCCTATTTCGCTCCTGTTTTCATGACTCTGGGAAGCAACGGGCACCAGGCCAGCATACATATGTTCACGAGGGATAAAACGCAGCTCCCGAGAATTTTGTTCCCATGGAAATACGGAGTTCCGGTGCAGGCCTGGCGCAGACTTCTTGTAATTTGGCCTAATGTAGCAGCATGTTGCAAGCTATGCCTTTTGGCACAGTTTGGCGCAGCAATCACATCACTGTGCATGGGACCATATGCCATATTCTGTCCTCATGGCGAAAACATCCGAGTTCACACATAGTAGTTGCCTGTGTCCCCATTTTTTTGTTTATACACAGCGGGTGCCATAATGTAGTGCTGAAAGGCTACTAGTAAAATAAAAATAGCAAAAGAGACTGATAACACTGTTTTAAAGAATAAAGCAGGAAGGCGATTACGTTACCATTCAAGATTTCAGTGACGGAAAAAAGAACCTGACATGGTTTAGCTGAAAGCTTGACATATTCAAGCCTTTACAATTCGTTGAATCACATTGAGATTTCATTTAAGCAATGTAAGCCTACTCACTCCGCACTGCTTTGAGCTTTTCGGGCGTCAGTGCTGGCTTTGCCGGGGCCCCGTCTTTCAGCTTGTATTGGCAAGCTCTTCCTGTAACGCTCCTGTTCTTCAGCGTCGCTGAATCCCAGAAGTAGCGCATGATTTCTCTGGTAAACTGGGAGTCTGTGCTTGCCGCGGACATCCATTTCCATCTCTCAGCGTCGATGAAAAAGTTATCGCCAATGTGGACCTAACAAAAGAAGCAAAACATTTTAGTGAACTCAATTGAAAATTCCAACTCAATGAAAGTACTCAGTTCTAACTGAGCGCTGTGAGAAAAGAGGAGGTTAGAGAGAGCATCATTTTCTTATCTTTATTCGAGAAATCTGCCAAGGTTCTTGTTCACACTACTGCCCAAGACAGCTACGTTTTGCTGACTGATAAAAGCAGCCACTGCCACTAACCTCAGAACCACCATTCAACTGTAGTCTGTCATGGGCAGAGCAGGCAGCATAAAGTTAGCAGTGCTTTACCAAGTCACAAATGAGAATGCTTTAATAGCGTTGCATTAGGTGCACAGTGCTCGCCTACACATCACACTTTTTTTCTTGACCTTCCATTTTGCTGAAGAAAAAAAGGGCAATGCTAAAGCTCTTGTCAAATGCACCAGGGTCGGCCATTTACATGCTCTAAAAACATTTCACTTCCCACCTGAGCATGTGAGGGGGGACATAGGTTTCGAGAGCCAAAAATTTGCGAAAATAACATTTTCGTCATATTTCGACTCGCGAAGTCCAAGGCAGGAAAAAAAAGCCGGTCCACACACCTTTCCCAAAAATGTGGAGAAAGGGCAGACACGACGGGAGGCGAGGGTGGGGATAATAGGTGGAGGGGGATACCTTAAATCTAACCAACAAAGGAACATCTAGGAGCTTCTTTTGTTGGGCTCTGCCCTGCCCTCCAAATGCTCAGATGTGGGCTGCACCAGCATAGCAAAAAATTACCGACGATTACGTTACTTCCTAATGCGAAATTTGAGCGCAGCAAATAAGCTGTTTCACCTTTTCGATAGATTGAGGCAAATAAATCGAGCAACACATGTATGCGCTATCACAGAATTTTTTTTTATTTTTAATTTCGGCTCGGGCGGTGCACATATACAGATCCGCCGCCACCGATCTGGCTCTCTGATTGCCAACGCACAGGGGTTGCATTGGAGGAGGAGCGAAGAAAGGAATTAAGTTCGAGCCGGCGCTTTGACAACCGGAGACTCGCAGGAAGAGGGGGGAGGGGGGCGGCGTGTACACCCAGCGGCAAACGATGGGGGCAGAAGCGCGCGCAGCAAGCGGACAACACAATAAAGGGAGGAGGGAAGAGATAGCAGTGACTGACTGATGCCGCTGACGCCGATAGCACTGGGGGGATGAAAGGGGGGCGGAGCTGGTTACGAGGCCGACGCCGACGCGAAACCCAGGAACGGACGCCAAAGAGCTGCGCTCTAAAATCGCATGCAAGCTTCCACTGCCTACTAGGCACAGTTCCAATTGGTAGCGCCTTATCTCAGTACTGGGTGGGTGAAACAGGCGAGCGAAACGAGTTTTCATCTCATCTCTTTATTTTAAATTTTAAAAGTAATAACTCATTTGCATGCTTCGATTTGAATAATTCTTTTTACACTGTCCTCTGGAACGCATGCTGATTCAATTTAATGTGATTAATACGCACCGAAGAAAACATCGCAGTGGCCTTTTAAAACCAGTCCCCCCCTTTTTTTAATTAAGGCACATTTTTAAATTTAAGCTTCTTGTATACCTCGTGAACTACACTGACATTTGACATTATAGCCATCATTTGGCTTTTCAAAGAATGTCAATTATAAAGTATTCAGTTGTTGGGAAATACCAGCTGTTTTTCATCTATTGAGATGTCTTAAACATTAATAAAAAGGAGAAAATATGCAACTAAAATTTGGTGTCTATTCAGGATTATCATCACCCACACAAATATAAGTGAAAAGCAGTTTGTTGTAAAGTGTAAAATTGAGCTTGCCTTTCCATCCACAGCCACGAAGAGTGGAGCCTTTGAAATAGTGTCGCCTCCAGCAGCTGCTGGCTGGAGTGTCTGCAATTTATTACACATTTTAGTAGAAATCAAAGCCGCATATCCTCTTTCAATGCTTACAAACAGGAAGAAAATTTGCCAACATGACCAGCAGCTCACTCTTGAGTCTAGCATGGGCGTACTGAAGTAAACTTTGCACCACAATTAGCATGAAATTACTCATTAGCCTTCAGGTCAAAAGAATGCAGTGAGCGCATCAGCGACAACTTGAGCATATGGATGGGAGTACATGCAACAAGTTGCGGACAAAAGAAACGGGTGTGCCAAAGAGGGCGTTACATAAGCAGAGGAGTTACCAAGGGTTGAGGTCTTAGGGCTCGAGACCTCTAACCAAAATAAAGTTCACAATATGGCCTCTTCATGTCTACTCGGAGCAGCACTAATTATGATCGCCAGTCAGCCTCCACAGCTGCTGTTAAACTAAAATAAGAGGCAGCGAAATAAGGGCAAGAGTCCTACTTCTTATGAAGCCAGAGGAGAGAAGAAACAGTGAAAGCTTCATTTAAGCAAGCAAGAAGGCTACACGTAACTATGGGAGAGGGGAAATGACAAAACATGCAAGCAGCAATGACCAGCGTCACACACAAGAACGCGCACCGACTGCATTATCGTTACACGTGGGTGCATGAGCCATGAAAGCATTTCTGATAGTAAAATCTACATATACACTACACACAGTGACAGCAACTATATTCAATGCCTTCAGGTTTTGATGGCTCTTCTTGGTCCAAGACTACCTGCACTACAGAACACAGGCTAAAAAAAAGAGAAAATCCAGAATTCAGCAGCCGAAGTGGTATATAATAAAAGCTTCATTTGCACAGCATGACTGGTAGGTTCCATCGTGCTGTGGTCCGGTTTCTCCTGCTACTTCCTCCATCGCTTTGAAAGAACAGCAATCATCATCGGCACCAAAGCTGCATGCAGCTATTCATATGTGTAAAAAGGGACTAGCAGGCAGCTCCTGCGTGTGCTTCGAAACTAAGGTATTCCTCTCATCTACAAGCCATTTTCAATGCTCGGGCACTGACTCCTATGTTTCAAAACTTTGTTGCCGCGAAAAAAGAATTGAACTGGTTGTTTATCAGGAGACCTAATGACTTCAGTAGCACAAAAAGATGCCCGCATTTGTGAAGCTTTCAAGAGACACAGAGCCTCTTACTTGAATCTGCGACCTGGGTGATGGCTGGTGCTCTTCTGGCTCTTGCAGGTTGGCCTGCCTGTTGCATAAGGATGACAGCTGAAGGTTTGGTGGCACCTCTTGCCTCTCAGGGGTGCCTGAAGTTCTGTTTGTGTTCGGAGGGGCAATTACTGGCCCCAGATATTCAGACACAGGGCTGGCCTCCTGCTGGTAGCTCTCACAAGCCTCTTGGGGGAGTACCATCTCCATGACTGAATCTTGGGAGCGGGCTGCTGAGTTTGGACTCTGCAGCCCTCGGTTGGCTGGGTCAAAGTCAGTCTCCTGAAAGTGGTGTCAAGAAAGCGTTCAACACATCGAAGAGCAAAGATATTTCGGTGAATGCCTCGAATCGCCATGGCGTTGAATGGCTACAGGATTGCCATGTTGTGCTACCCATAGGCAGGCAATTATTTTGTAGAAATAGCCACCTTACATTGGCTGTACAATCTCTAGAATCATACTGTGATTTCCTATCAGTGTGCTTTAAATCTTTCAGTCTTCTCTTCGGGACCCTGATCTAGGAAGGCATTAAAAATGAAAAATTAGTTTAAAGATGTTGCCAACCATGCGTTATGTTAGCTAGTTAATTCTTAGAGCACATCGAGACACAAGTGAGCATATGGGTTTTACCTAAACATAAAAAGCGACACAAATATGCTGCACATATAGTATGAGGTTCATTACACTGAATGTATATCTGTAGATGAGAGATAATGCAACGTTATTGTACTGTGATTCATACCTCAGATGGCTGCCTCGAAGCTGCTTGCGTTTTCATGCATGCTAGTGCAGCCATCACGTTGTGTTCCAGTCGCCCTGCAGAAGCCATGAACACAATGACCAATTGGACATTCCACAATAAGAGCTTTCAGTGGGCATTAATCGATATTTAGCACAGTTGCCAGCCATGAGATTTAAATGTCTGATATTTTCGCCTCAGAAATACCCAAGCATGGCTTGCAAAATGCAACCGATGAGAAATTGTTCCTAACTCCCTGCCAATCAAATCCAGGAGCCCCTTGCAGCAATGATTTATAGTCAGTACTCACTTCACTGCAAGATAATGGTTTAATATCCTGCTTGTGCACTTCCAGAGCAAAGTCATACACTAAATGCTCAGTCAAACTGCACACTAGACACAGGTTTTACTGAAAGCAAAGTACATATTTTTTATTTCCAAAAATAAAAATTACTGCATTGCCGACATCTTTCTTATGCTGCCTGCTTCAAACAGCGCAAAAGCCACTTATTTTTTTTTTCTTTCTGGGACAATCAGATGTTTGCAATATTAATTAGCCACTTACTTATGGTCGTGCCCACGAGCTCCTGGAGCTCATGATTTCGCTGCACTTCATCCAGCCGGGCCCTCTCTGATGTCTTGAGTTTCTCTTCAAGCGTTAAGATCCGCTTTTCAGCTCTCCTCAACAGTTTGCCAGGCACCACGTCATCGTCGCTGTCTGTGCCAGACTGACAGGCTTGTGCCCGCTTTTTGGCGATATGCTTCATTGTTGCTCTTTTTGCAGAAGCTGCACTTTTTTTCATTTCTTTTGCTGTGGGGTTCAGCTGATGAGCCTTGAAACAAATATGAAAACAAAATTACAGTAATGCATTAAATGCAAAGGCTACAGAATTCACATGAGCAGTAAGGCTACCTCTAATGGTCGATTGATGACCCGGTGGCTTGCCTCTTCTATCACTGTGCGTGGCACACTCTTCCGTTTCTTCATCATCCTTTTGATGAGGTCTGCCTTGTCAACTGCAAAAGAAATTAATTTTACTGAGTAATATTTGCAAGCCTTGAAGGACTGTGCAAGTACAAACCATGTGACAAAAACTTTACTGAGGTTTTCTCCCACAAACCGAGCACAGCTATTACATCCGTGTTTAAAGAAAACATCTATTCTGCGGGCAGCCGGCCAAAATGCGCCACTGAAATATTGGCACTCATCGTTTTTTTTTCTGCTTAGTTTAAGCATTTTCTCTGTTCTTTTTCTCACGGTCCAAGACACCCTTAAAGCAGCGCAGCAGCAGCTACTAATTTGTTATATCAAAGAGGAGCCACTAATTGTTGTCGTCCCGACTCTGCATGCTGTGTATGCATGTGTGTCGTGCACATTACGGCAGATGGAGCCACTGCCCCAGCAACCGACCCAGTAGCAACAGTTACGTGTGCGTCTGTGTGAACTGACAGAGATGCTGCTGAGCTGTGGTGTGTGTGGCCAGACAATGATTGATGTAAGAATGTAATCAGTGTGAATTAAAACCATTGCTACGCTAAAGGAACACAACACTGCTATTGGCAGCTACACAACGTGAAGTGAAAGCCACTCAATGTAATTTTCATTACCTCTTTTGGCTAGCAGAACTTCGCACTCTACTCAATATTGGCCATTGACAACAGCCAAAAGCAGCAGCAGTGAGTGATAAATCATTGCTTCTGTAGTAGTCTGACCTCTGGTGAAATACGCTTACCACCAACGGCTGCTAGCACATAGCTCGAAACCACCGGCAATGTAAAGCCTCGTGGGTAGTGCAGAAGGGATACACAAGTGGCCCTTTATGAAGTCGAAGATAGAAGTGCTGCAGTCGCAGCGAATTTGAGCACATGGAGCAAGCTGCCCCATAATACTTCCAAAATTTTCACGGGCTTTTATTTGTGCTAAAAAAACAAGCTTGAGCCATGCAAAGGGTAGTTTTTCAGAAGCATCTATTCCACACCATTTTCATGGCACTCAACAACTTTCCAAATCTTAATTGAGCATTTAAACAACCATAGACACAAATTTCAGTCACATGTTTTCTTCTTGCAAAGGATGTGTTGGCTTTTAAAATACAGATGGTTCACAATGTGGTATTCAACCACTACGACTAAATTATTTATAATTCAATTTCTTCTTGAAGCTTTTTCTGGGTTTGGGTTCATCAACCAAGCAATAGCAATGACAAGTAACAGTGTGTGTTCAGGTCATGACAGCTGCTAAAAAACTAAGGTTGTTAATTTGTTTTAATTTCTGCAACACAAACAAGCCTGCTGCAACAGGCGGTACGACGCATCAGCAGTCATATTGGCTTTTTTTTTTCATGCTACACATGACTGAAACATGAACCACATGTCACAGCAATCAAATCGCTGATGAGAGCAAAACCGAACCAGCATAAAGAGGAAATCTAATTATAAATCATTTAGTGGTCGTAGCCTAATACCACTATGTAATTCATGTATACTAATGTCTAGCACATCATCTGAAAGAACAGAACACGCAAGCAAAAATTTTTGGTCTAACTCTTCAAACCCATATTAAAAGAGTGAATTATTAATGTCGACTATAAAGTGAATTTTGGGGTTTAACATCCCAAACGGCAGATGGGCTTCAAAACGCCATAGTGGCGGGCTATTGAATAATTTATCCCACGGCAGAATAATTTATACAATTTGGGGTTCTTCAACGTCCCACGCTCTGTCATCACTGCACATGGGGGGACCTTGTGCATTTCACTCCCATTGAATCGCACGGGTGCCGCAGCGGGGATTGGGCCTAGGATCTACTAATTATTAAAGTAGGAATTACAAGAAAACACTGACAGATACTCTACTCCTTACAATGTTCACTTCATCCCAATTCAAAAGAATGATTGGATTTTCTTTAATCTTTATCCAGCCTAGCTGAGACAGCAGCGTGCCCTTCGATCAAAGCAAACCGCTACAGACTAATTTTTTATTCAAACCGTGGCAGCTGTATTTTTGTGATGACAATCAAAAATGCCCGTGTGCCGTGAAATGTCAGTGGACACTGAATGCTCTGGGTAGTTGAAAATAATTCGCGGCAGGCAGGTATCTAAGGAGGAGTAAAGAAGGGGCTCAATTTGCTTTGCAGTGCTACTGTACAGCTGGCATCTCAACAAGCACCCTCCTTCCAGGAACAATACCTTTGGTGCCCATGAAGCATGTCAAGAAGCTACAGTGTGTGTGTAATTGCCTTAGCCCTTCCTCCACCAACCTGCGCCCTGAAGCTGGGAGTAGGACACCAAATAATATCCATGAAATCACATGAATACTTCCAGTTGTATGTTCTTGATTGGTACCTTCAGTTGTGGTCTGTTAGCTATAAGGTGTAGCCTTTGGATTTTCAGCTCCCCCTCTACACCATCGCCTTTTGCCGCTCTGCATAATACCTATGGCTGGTTAAAAAGAATGAATTTTTAAATTCGTGCCCTTCATATACGCGGGCGCAGCCAGCAGCTACACGATCACGCTGCCGCACTTTGAACATCAAAAGCAATAGCAATGTACAGGAAATATTCAATAAACGTAAACAAACGATATGGTGCTTAATATTCTAGGCACTATAATATACATGCAACATGACTAACATGGTGTAAAGTGGAGAAACGCGAAACGTGCAGATGACATCGTAAACGTGAGGAGCTAAGTTACAACTTCAAGCAATCCAGAGCTAAACGCACGCGGAACGCCAACCAACAAGAAGCATAGAACCCAAAATGACTGACGGTCCCTGGCAGGGCCGTGCCTTGTCCTCGGCCGCTGCCGGATACGAGAGGAATGGCTATCCACGACCGACAACCTACTTTGCGAATAGTTTCATTACAAAATTAACAAATTTTTTAGCAGAACTGGATTAAAGAAATTTAAACTTTGGCGGCGCGCACATTATCTTTCTCTTTCCTTGTTTCTGCTGCGTACATGACGTCTCGAGACATCATCGAAGTACGAGATCGAGCGGCTCGAATTCGGACATCATTCGAACCCAACGACATTCAATGTCCCATGCGCCAGCTCATTAAAGATATTTGATGCTAACGCTATTCAATTTGAATGATATTATATTAGCTACTGAGATAGCGGTATAAGAAAATCGACATCTGAAATGCGTACTTACGTCCTAGAATCACAACATCGCCGTCGTAGAATCCTTCTTCGCCTTCATGGCCGCCATCGCCCGGCCGCCAATAAATCTTCCTGTTGTTTGTCACTTCCCACACGTCCTTCGGTTCGAAGTCCTTCACCATTGAAATATGCACGATGGCTTTTGCGCCGTCCTTGTATTCAACGTACGCGTATGACGGTGCTGTCATCTTCGACCGCGGTCTTACTGCGATGAAAGGTAACACAGCTAAACGGCAAAAACAACGCGGGCGAGGCCTGAGCACACTAGCACACAAACAACAACGACGACGAACGAGCATGAGACGAGCACGCAAACATGTGGCCACATGGAGGAAAGAAAAAAATCATGTGACCGGAAAACGGCCCCGCCGCTGGGGGCAGCACGGAGAGATGCCTCCCCTATTCATGGCGCACGAGCAGAAAGTTTGCCAGATTCGTCATCAAATTAGCCAACCTTGATATATCCCTATTATCTTTGTTCAACAACTTAATTCTGAGACGGTACAGGCTTTTATCCAGCTCGCTGTCCAAGCACCTATATTTCCGACCATAGAGAGGAGCGGCGTCGTCTGCTCGAGCAGACGACGTTGGGCGCTCGCCGGCTCTGCGCCTCGGAGCAGGCGCACACAAAGGTTTTAAGAGCCGTGTCATGTAATCGTGCCACAAGTAGCAATCACTGATTCATGACCGAGCTGAGCTCACAGGTGTGCAAACAATGCGAAGGACCCGACTGTGCTCCTTTCGAATGAGACTGCAGAGACGCACATGCTTCGGTCCATTGTCGTGAATATTGCGCGTATTTGGCTACTGCAAGAAAATTATAATTACATGGCTGCAATGGGAGCTACACAAGCTACATGAAGCAGGCCTAGCTCTTTAGTGTTCCCAAAGACGGAACTAGCCTGGAAGCATGGCGAGAGGCTATTTCCAGTAGCAACCGCGTTTACCTTACTGAAGGCGAAAAGAATTTTGTCAGCGAGACAAGTGCGATGAAGTATGAGTCAGTCGCCTTTCACTGTATCTATTTTAAAAAAAAGTGGTTTGGTTTGGTTTATTGGGGTTTAACGTCACGAAATGACTCACGTTGTAATGGACGTCGTAGTGAAGGGCTCCGGAAATTTCGACCACCTGGGGTTCTTTAACGTGCACTGACATCGCACAGCACACGGGCCTCTAGAATTTCGCCTTCGTCGAAATTCGGCCGGAAAGGGTGGGGCTGCCCCTTAATCTGTATGAACCGGAATCCCCGGAAGTTATTACCACGTCCTGTTTCTTTCACTACTTACTTTTGTCATGTTACACCAATTAGCCCGCAGTACTCTCGCTGCTACCAGATTTCGAGACCGGTTGTAAACGGCACTTGTTGAGAGGGTTAATACTGCATTTGCTTGCAGAGCAGGTGGCTCGCCTTAGCTGCTTTCTTCTCGCGCTCGTACCCCTGCTGGGAACACAAAGGGATAGAGAGCAAGTATTGTGCCTTTACTAGAGGCTGGAGCTGAAAGGGGATGCGACCATGGTGCCCTAAGCTGCCCTAAGCCGCGCTTACATCAATGCCAAATAATGCACCTTGAGTATACTTCGTGTGGCGCTTCGCCCTTAGCTTTTGCTTTGCCTTCTTTTTGTTTTGTTGGTTTTGTTTGGTTCTTGGATCCTGTGGTACACTTCCGCCCTTGTCGTTCCCTCTGTTTTTTGTTCTCCTCCCTGTAAAGAATTAAAGAAGTATAGACACCTAATTTTGGTGGCATGCTTTCTTCTCTACAATGATGCGGAAGACACCACTATGAATGAACCACCGTGTGATATTCGCCTAGGACTGTTAAATAATTGATAAACAATTTTTTTTCTGTCGTGCTGTTTCGGTTTCGGTTTCAACACCCGTACGATGGCTGTGACGACAGTGTGTGCTTTTGTGTCACGTGAGGCATGGAAAAACGTCCATATAATCGCTGCTTCATCGTTTTGATTTACTGCAGTGCTCAAGCCATTCTTCAAGAGCCGGAATGACAACAAATGTGGAAGCAGCGATGATATGAACGTTTTTCATGTCTCACTTGACCTGTAAGTACACGTTGATGTAGTGCTGAGTCGGCTGTTGAACCGAAACCGAAACAGCACGAGAAAGAAATGCGATTATAAATTATGTAGCGGTAGTAGGAAGAATACCAGGTGGTAACCCATGTATAATAATGCCTTACGCATCAATACAAACAAGAAAACATGCACCCAAAATTTAGTTTTTTGTACTCTTTTAATGTTCAGTTGAAACCCTGCTCTCGTGCGTGGCGCTGTATAACATCTCCCGTGTGCTCTATGCATAGAGTTAATATAACCAACTATGTCTCTATGCCTTGCTAGCCCATCAAATGTCGAAGTGCTGGCTTCGTTGTAATATCCTGTCGTTGATTCTGGTCGATTTCTAATTTGTATGTACTACCTTTTGTTGTAGGGTGAAGGCATTTGCCGTTATCGATGGTTCGTGTTACCTGCACTTGAACAAGTTGCGCTTTGACTTTTCGTGTGTCTTTTTTTTTTGACTCTACACAATGTGCGATCGCTCGGAGAGGAAGAGGCGCAAAGAATACCTGCACGAGGATCATGAATTTTCTGTGCCTGCATCGACGCGTCGCTACAGGCAGCGGCTAGAGGTCGTGAATGAAGCAGCCGCAACGGACGACGATACTGCCGAAGCTTCTGTAGCCTCTGGCGCTGTCACCGGTGGCTCGCCGTGTCCGTCAAGCAGCACTGAGAACAACGTGCCACCATCGCACGAAGACGACGAAAGCGCGTGTAG
This sequence comes from Amblyomma mixtum, assembly GCF_055824585.1. Classification (NCBI taxonomy): domain Eukaryota; kingdom Metazoa; phylum Arthropoda; class Arachnida; order Ixodida; family Ixodidae; genus Amblyomma; species Amblyomma mixtum. Next base: position 160,851,838 of record NC_143013.1, read on the forward strand.
TGCCGGAGTAGGGGAATCCATGCACTATGAGGAAACTCTTGGTGCTACTCTGGATGAATACGGAGACGAAACTCTTCCCGGCTCCTCAACAACAAAAGCGGCCGCCATCGTGATGATTTTAGCCTTCGTGGTTGCACATGGGATGCCATGGGACGCCGTTGACGGCTTGCTTCGGCTCATCAACGGACTGTTTGGTCTTGAGCGTGATGTACTGCCTCGGAGCAAATACCTGCTTAGGAAGCTATGGGCGCCTCAAGTGAACGGCAGTGTAGAACACCACTACTATTGTGATGTTTGCGGCAGCCTTTTGCGCAGCGACTGTAGTGTGCCAGATCAGATGCGGTGTGACACGTGCAAAAGAGCGCTAAGAAAATCGCAGCTCAAAGAACGAGGTTGTTTTTTTTCTATTCTTAACTTGAAAAAGCAACTTCTTCACAAAATCGAAACATGCAAGGATTTGATACTACAGCAAATGAGAAACATAGAACAAAATTTTACAGAAGATGGAATCTGGGACATAACAACTGGAAATCTCTACAAAAACCTCCGCAGCCAAGGACACATTTCTTCTGGCGACCTCACTGTTACCATTAATACTGATGGGAGCCCGGTGTACAAGTCCTCAAAAACGTCGGTATGGCCGATACAGCTGATAATCAATGAGCTTCCTCCAAAGCTTCGCCAAAAAACTCCAGTCCTGGCTGGTCTTTGGTTCGGCCCGAAGCATCCAAATATGGGTGTCTTCATTGACAAATTTGTCGAAGCTATTACATCCGTTGGGACGCTTTTGTGGACATGTGGCCAAGAAACTATAAGGTCAACTGTCCACGTGATTTGCTGCACACTGGATGCTCCTGCTCGTGCTGCAGTGGCCAACTACGTCCAATTCAACGGAAGGTTTGGTTGCCCATGGTGTGAAACATGCGGAGAAATGGTTCAAGGTATGATTTTCATTGTTTAACTATAATGAGAGGTCTTACTTGCATGATATCATACATCACTGTCTAAACATCAACCATGCAGGCCCCCACTTATCGTGGTACACAAGTGCTTTTATGAAATGCTTTAAGGACAAAAAGACATGCGTATTTGCCAGCAAAACCATAATATGCCGCATCAAGAATTCGCATCGATTTTGTTAAAATCATTAAGGTAACTGTTAGAAATACATGCAAATATTCACACAGCAACATTTTTACTTATGCTATTGATTATATAGCATATCAATAGTCCATATAATTAAACAATAGATTAATGTCTCTTGTTAGCCATAACCGTTTACAATGATGGCTTGATTTTTTGTCACGGTATGCATATCGCCACCTTTTTTGTTTCAGTTTTTACTTTCAAATTTTCTTATCAAGTTCGTTCCAGAACTAATTTCAAGTGCATAATTTCAGGTGCTCGGTGTTACCGTGAAATTACCATAAAGAACCCAAGGACGGCAGCCGGTGTGCTTCAGGATATGGACCGGGCCCTTGAATATGGTGTACATGTGAATGGCCTGAAGGGGCCGTCGCCTCTGATCAATTTGAAAAATTTTGATGTCGTCAATGGCCTGGCAGTGGAGTACATGCACTGTGTCTTGCTTGGCGTTGCCAGGCAGATGACAGAGTATTGGCTGGACTCGACGAATTCTCATGAGCCTTTCTACATCGGTGAGTATTCCACTTACCAACCTCAATTCGTGATTGGACGGTATCACAGCATCATTTGTTTTATTTCTTTTCAAGCTATTTTCATGATACTACGGTATCGTAGTGTATACACAGTTTTACGGGGGGAGCGACTCTCAGGCTGGTACCTAGCTGTACTGCGACTGGCTTGCTGTTGCCATTCCCCATTAGCACCTTTGTTTCGATGAAAAGAAGCAATGTTATATGCAACGTACAGATCATGTGAAGCCAAGACCTTAAAATGCCACATGCGCATGACACTGTCAGCAGCACGTACTTTGTGTAACAGCACGCTGTATTGTAGTTTTTCCTAATGCAATGGTTCATGCTTAATTATATGGCTTGCTCGTAGGTGCATATTATTCGCTATTTTTTGCAGGCACTCCATCAACCGTAGCCACTTTGGAGAAGAGACTTTTGAGTATCCGGCCACCTCACAGCTTCACACGGCTTCCGAGATCCCTGGTTAACCGGTGTTTCTGGAAGGCCAGTGAATGGAAACACTGGCTGCTGTTCTACTGCCTCCCAGTAACGCTTGGAGTTTTGCAGCCACGATTTTGGAAACATGCAGCTCTGTTGATGGAAGGAATCTACTCTTTGCTGATGATGGAGATATCAACAGCACGTCTTCAGCGTGCAGGTAAATTGGACCCATCCCACTTTTCCAAAGGATGCATGATTACTACATGCTTTTATTTTCATAAAATGCGTGCAGTGAAAGTGAAACAAGGTGCTTAAATTTACCTGTTTCTTAGGTACGCAGATGCGATCTTCAAAGTCTGAAAATTAATTTCGCTGATTGTGCACGAGTCTATGGATGTTCATTGTTCGATTACATTGGCCTTCATGTGCATTAAGACAACAAGAAAATTGAAAGCTTTTTTCATAATTACATAAAGAGCTTAAGTAACTCATTTGAGCAGCTATTTTATATATTTCTTTTGAACACCTTATATGTGACAGAAACATGAGCATGAATTTGTTTACTTTTATTATTTTATTTACTATAGCTACATGACTTTTCTTTTTCAGAAAATCTGCTGACAGCGTATGTCTCAAAAACAGAAGAACTGTATGGGGCCCGCTTTATGACATTCAACCTTCATCAACTTTTGCACCTCACTTCAAGTGTCAAAAATCTCGGACCACTATGGGCTCATTCAGCTTTTCCGTTCGAAAGTGGCAATGGTAAAGTGACAAAAATGGTTAATGCTGCAAAGGGGGGACCATCTCAAATCATAGAGAGAGTAATCATTGAGCAGGAATTAGAGCTAGCACTCCAGATGCTTTCTATGCCAGAAAAGGTTATGTCTTTCTGCTCTAGCTTGGTGGCCAATGGGACTACCAAAAAAGCTCTTCGGGTTGGTGACGTGTGTCTCTTCGGTGCACCAGTAAAGGGATCTCTGACGCCACAGGAGCTACATGTGGTGTACAACACTTTGAGTGTGCCGATCAGCATCATAAATGAGTACCACAGAATCAGCTTCGAAGGCACTATAATCAACAGTGAGCAGTACAGAAAGGCAAAAAAAAGCGACTCCTCTGCTGTACTGGCTTCGTATGGGGATTTTTTGCTTGTTCGCCACATCCTGCATGTGCTTGAACCAGATGTTGAACCTTCTGAGACAGTTCTTCTCATTTGTCAGAAGTTAGTTGTGGAGCAGAGTGGTGTAGAATTTCCTCCACACATTAGAGAGTGCGTCCGCTCACCTGTTACAACGTGTGCTGTGCTCAGGCCCTCAGATATTGCAACGCCGTGTTTGTTCATTGATATGAAGACTGAAGGACGATGTTATGTTTGTACACTGCCGAACATTATCGAGCGTGATTAAGCGAGGAATATGGTTTTAAGGAGTCACAATCGTGAAAACAGCGGAAACTGTACAAAACACGCAAGAATGGGCAAGAATGTACAAGTTCCTTGTTTTATGTGATGTCATTTCATCCATATTAACCTCGTTCTATTTTGTTGTTTACTTGTATCCGCTGTTTGACCTGCTCTGCAGAGAATCCAGCAGTAAATCCTTGTCACTGCTTTAATTAACAGTATATTGTAATTAGCCCAAACTGCATATATGGAGTCTTGCTTGATGTGTTGATGGGGCTCCTCTACCTACCTGTCAAGGTTCTAGAGGACAGTGCTGCTCAGTGAGAGATGCACTATTGTAAGCCATCGTACGACGCAATTTCTCATCGGCGCCTACCCCCGTCGAGACGGCGGCAGTCGTCCCCTCGACTCAAGAGGCTCACGTGAATCTGGCTCGGTGCGCCGGTCGGTCCAGAGTGCACACCGCATCGCCTGCCTCGAGTGGCGCTCACGTGAATGTGGCTCGGTGCGTTGGTCGGTCCTCCTGCCTATCCTCTTCCATTTCATCCCGGCGCCGTCAGGACGCCATTTGTGTTTGTGATGCTTTGTGTTTTCGCGAGTGCAGCGCGTCGGCGGCAAGAAGCGCAGTGAGAGTGTGTGGTGCGCGAGCGATCTCAGCGGACGTGCGTGTAAGACAGTGCGAACCCTTTTGAAGTGCGCGAACTTGAATTGTAACAACAATATATCCGTTTTTATTCCCCAAAAATTGTGTGTGTGTGGGTATTCTTACCCGCTCCCCCTTCCCTTTTTTGGTCATCACTAACATATCAGAAGTGGGGTCAAAGCCAACAAGAACCGGAGAAGACTGCGAGTGCGAATTCAGTGACTTGGGCGCGTGCACAGAGCGAATCATGAGCGATACACCTGGAGAAGGAGTGGACACCAGCGACGCCCAGGATGGCGCTAAGGCGAGCGAGAGCGTTACTGTGACGGAGCTGCTGAGCGCAATGCGTGAAAAGGACCGGCTTCTGACAAGCCTATTGGAGCGACTCGTCCTTCCATCAGGAACTCCAAGCGCGGCAACACCCAGCTATCATATGATGCATAACCTGAGTAAGAACATCGCGGACTTCGAGGGAGGTGGAGACGCAGCATCGGCTAAGGGGTGGCCGATGCACGGCCGTCCTGAAAATGGACTCCCTGCTTGAAGACAGGTTTGAAGTGTGTATTACATGTGAACTCGCCGATCAAGTAAATGTTCTTCAGAGAGGAGATGAAGAACTGCGAGAACTTATAACCGTTCTGGAGAAGCCTGGGAGCGCACGTACCAAAGAAGAGAAGGCGAAAGTAAAAGACTACAGCCTTAGAGAAGGCAGGCTAGTGAGAGAACTCGAACGAGACGGAAGAACAGTGTTCTAGTTCGTACTACCCAAGTGCACGAGAAAGGCATTTGTGGTACAGTCTCATGATTTTATGGGACATTTCGCAGTCGACAAGACAGTCTCCAAACTTCAAGAGAACTTTTGGTTCCCGTGAATGAGGAATTACATCTGGAAGCATATTTCTCAATGTTTCCAGTGTATATACAACAAAGCGCCTGCCGGCAGATGAGCCGGTCTTCTACATCCGATCCCACCAGGTAAACGACCGTTCGAGGCAATACACATGGATCACATGGGGCCGTTCGTCCCAAGCAAGAAGCGCAACCAGTATCTACTTGTATTCATTGACAACCTCACAAGATTCGTGACACTCATCGCTACACACGACACTTCAACGAAGCACATGCTCCGTGCACTGGAAGAGTTCGTCCTTGAAAGGGGCCTTCCATGAACTGTTATTACCGATAGAGGCAGTTGTTTCACATCGCGCGCCTTCGAAGAATTTTGCACTGCGCGATCCATACACCATGTGCTCAACTCGACACGCCACCCACAGGCAAACGGCCTCGTGGAGAGAGTGAATAGAACCATTCTGCCGGTCCTTACGACTTCAATGGACGACCCCAGCCAGCGCGACTGGGACGCAAACCTTGGCAAGGCAGAGCGCGACATCAATAATTCCGTCAAGACATCTGGGAAAAGACCGTTCGAGATGCTGTACGGATACCAGCCGAACTTTTACGGCGCCGCGCTGAAAAGAATTGTGAGCAGCGACGACGCCCAGTCCGGGAATCTCAAGGAAATGCGAACTCGTGCTCGTCAGCGCATTCTCGCCGAACAGAAGAACGGCAAGACAGCCTACGACCGCAGACACTTCCCAGCGCGTCTCTTCAGTGCCGGCGACATCGTATTCATGACCAGAGCGCCTGAACAAACAGGGAAGCCGACGAAGGCTCAGCCGAAATACAGAGGGCCTTTGTTGGTCACTCAGGTCTTACCGTCAGACACGTACAGGGTGACCGAGCTTGATCAGGGCAAGAACACCCGTTTTGCGACCACAGCTCACGTTTCGCAGCTAAAAGGCTGGACGTCGACAACATATCAAGATTGTCTAGAAGACGATGAGTTGTCGGCTGAGGAAGAAGAGAATAGGACTGAGGCGGACAGTATACCGCTTCCGAGGCGTTCAACACGCAAGCGAGCGGTGAAGAGATAAACAGCATTTTACGAATCGTTTGAGCATGCAGGCAACTTCTGCTGACTGATGTTCCCGTCAGTTAAATATTTCTTTTACGTGTGCGCACTGTTTCTGTTCGTTCTAAGCTTTTGTTCGTTGGTTTTAACGAGGACGTTAAATTCTGTCAGGATGCCCGAATGTAGGCGATCATACGACGCAATTTCTCATCGGCGCCTACTCCCGTCGAGACGGCGGCAGTCATCCCCTCGACTCAAGAGGCTCACGTGAATCTGGCTCAGTGCGCCGGTCGGTCCAGAGTGCACACCGCATCGCCTGCCTCGACTGGCGCTCACGTGAATGTGGCTCGGTGCGTTGGTCGGTCCGGAGTGCACACCGCATCTCCTGCCTATCCTCTTCCATTTCATCCCGGTGCCGTCAGGACGCCGTTTGTGTTTGTGATGCTTTGTGTTTTCGCGAGTGCGGCGCGTCGACTCATCAGCGTCGGCGGCAAGAAGCGCAGCGAGAGTGTGTGGTGCGCGAGCGATCTGAGCGGACGTGCGTGCAAGACAGTGCGAACCCTTTTGAAGTGCGCGAACTTGAATTGTAACCACAATATATTATCTGTTTTTATTCCCCAAACATTGTGTGTGCGTGGGTATTCTTACCTGCTCCCCCTTACCTTTTTCGGTCATCACTAACACTATCATGAATGTTTTCTTATTTTGGTTTCTTTTGTTGTAGCATTGATAACAGCTAGGTTGATTTTTAAGGCGGAAGCCTTTAATGCCTCATCGCTGTAAGGAGGAGTTGTTGACAGAAATGTCACGCTTTTTTATTGGTCGAAGTGGTCATGACGTCACAGAGCGCGAATTTCAAACGGGGCTAATTGTACTTTGGCTAGTAACCATACAACCAATTAAAGGGATGGTATAGTGATGCTCCAAGTAAGAGGGTCTGAGTTCAGTTAATTAACCAATTAGCCTAATTAACATTTCTAGTCAGGCCAGAAAGATAAATAAAACCAAGTAGGAAATTGACCGAGTTGGGGAATCGAACCAGAGTCTCCGCAGCGCAAGACGAGCACGCTAACCACTCCGCCATGCCAGTACGATGGTTTGGAATGAACAAAGGCACGTCTAGTGAATAAGGTGTCCTCGTTCACTCCCATCTTCCTGCCTTCCTTTAGGCTAGGTTAAGGTGTCCGAGATATTCCAGACAAATACATTTCCTTTTTTCAAAAACTAATTTACCGACAAGCAAGGGGTAGAGCCAAATGGGCGATGGCATTCTGTGGATTCCCTGGCAACGTTGCAAGATGCTGACGTGTTCCACTATTGGAGGCGAAGCTTACATCTTAACCACACATCAGTGACACAAGTAGCAACACCGCGCTTAAGGGTTTCGCCTCGCCGCACTTTAGTAGGTCAACAAAGTGCACCCTTAATTTTTTTGTCCCTCTGCAGTGCTGTGGGGTATATCTGCTTCTTGATGTTATCATTGTTATTTTATGTATTGTCTTCTGTAAATAATATTTGATGTGTTTCTCTTATATGTAAGTAAACAAATTTTCTACTGTTACCATGTATGTGATTTTTTAAGACGTAATAAACACACATTTTCCGCATATCTTTTTCATTATTAATAAGACCGATTCAATGCAATACTTTATGATCACTTACCATATTTGACTGATTAACTGATTATAATTTTCAACTTTATATATTTATTTGTCTTTAGCAAACTTGAATGAAATTGTGAAATTTTGCCTGTGAAATTATACATTCAAGAGATTAAGGACGAACAAACTATAGGTACGAATTTAGTGGTGTTGCATATAGCCACACAGTTTGGTTACCTTAACATCAGCTGCACAAGTGATCGATCGATGCATTCTATTTTTTCATGCCCAGTGCGATTATTAGACGTTTTTGTAACTGCACACCCAGGCCTTCCGAGTGACAAGTGGGATCCTCTACGGTCTTTGTGGATGAGGCCTATATGATAGGCTTCAATAAAAGGCAATGTATGACGCCAGTGCGATTTTACGCCAGCTGTATGACGTCTTTACGACGCTGCGTACGAGCCCTACAAGGTTCAGTCTGCTGTACGAGACCGTGTATGACGGCTACGAGTTTTTACGCGATAATTGAACGAGATCTCTAAGATGTCTCGTTCATATGTACGAGACGTGGTGCATATGAACGAGACAACGTAGAGATCTTGTACAGTTGTACGAGGCATCATAGAAGCTTTACGAGACATCATAGAATTCTTGTACAAATCACCCCATCTCGTAGATATCTCATTCATAACACATACATCTCCTAGAATTCTCGTTCATTTCTCATACATTTTTTCAGTAGGGTACTGGGAGGAAAAACCGGAGCAGATGCTATGGAACCTCCAGACTCGCAACCCGTACGCTATATCACCGCAGCCCGAAAGAATGCGTAGGATTCATGCGATTCTAATAATTTTGGGCACGAACCAGTGCTCATACCAAAGGCTACAAGAGTAGCTTACAGGTGCACTCTGTAGAAGGGAAGTCCAGACGTGTGCAAAAAATGCCGCCGGCCTGGCCACAGGTATCACATGTGCCCGCATCCCAAGACTGGTCTTTCTCCGCGGTGAGGAGACAAACGTGAACTACAAGATGTGCCCTCCGGCATCCCGACATGCATTCTTTGTGGAGACCGGCACCTCATGGGCACTGGCTCGTGCAAGGCAAGAAATCGCTCCGCCAAGCCACGCAGCCCATCATCCCAGAAAACAATGCTCCCGAATAAGACGGACTATCCTTCGCTCCGCTCAAACCTCCCGTCCACATCAGCATGGCCTCCAAGGCTTCCGGAGAAACACTAGGACCTCCCTGGACCCGAACGAAAAAGTTCTGCGGGAACACGTAAAGCAGCTCAGGACAGCCCTTTCTACTGCCATCTCTGCCCTATGTCCTCATCCACAACCTCATCCACTGAGCCTACCCAACCCCCGAAGCTCCCCCGAAAAATACGGAGGATTGAGTAGAGCGCAGTCCAGCTCGACGACCTTAAACACAAACTTCAGGAGTTCGCTGAAAACTTGGAAGCCAGGCTCATAGAGCGCTTCGCAGCGCAGGTCACTGCACAGTGCCAGATGATTGAAGCTACCATTACTAGTGTAATGGACTGTGTCATCCCAAGCATCATGACCAAGTAAGAGGGGCGTTTAGCTCACCTCATTCTTTAACTCTTACCAGCCTCTCCTCCCTCAGTCCCACTCCACACCGCTCCTTACCCTCACCACCCAACAACATGGCTCCTCCGATGGGCCATATATCTTTAGAGAGTATTGAATGCGATTGCAGGGGCTTTCTCAGCGAAGGCGCGATCCTGTCCTGAGAATTATTGCCAGTTATCATCTTCACCGACATCAACGCTATTTAGGCTGTCATTGTTTACAGGCAACTGAGAGGATGCGCTTTTATCCCTTCAGAAAATTGATCTTCCTCGGGTGGCCATATACGCGTGTATGCCTTTGCAGTGCGTGGAGCACGCAGTTAGCTGCCCTATCGCTCACAACCTTATTTATTGAAATTTTAGTTCCCACCCCTGCAAAATCCCCCATGCTCCTTAACTGCTATCGTCTCCCACGCCAGCGAATTAACCCACTCGCTCCACTCCTCAACTCCACAACGCAATTGCCGGATCGAACGCCTTACTCATTAGATCGATTTTAATGGCGCTCACGTAGACTGGAGTTATCGGCACAACATGCAACCACAGAGGCATAGTGTTATAAAATGAAACCCTGGTGCTCCACGTCACCATCTTTATTGATTTTCGCCTGCCTACGCGGATTGGTAACAGTGTTACTGCCGATACTAGCCCAGACCTCGCGCTTGGTAGAAACTTGTCCCACCTTCAGTTGGAAAGAACACCACACTAGGCAGCGGTCACCATATAATTCGCACAACCCTAAACAATCGCCCACCTCAGCGCAAATTTACCGTTTAGCACACTAATTGGTACGAGCTCCGCAAAATTAGGCAAGCGCAGCCAACATCGGTACCCTTAGACCTAAACACTTCGATTAATCAGTTCCAGAAAGACATTCACAGCATACTGAAACGCTAAACTTTACCCCACACAGTTCCCTTATTGACAGTCAGCTCGCCCACCTCCAAGATAACATAACGCAGAAATGGACACTCAAAAGTACAGTAGGAAAATTAAGCTCAAACTTGCCCAGATTCAATCACAAATAGGATGCGGTAATGCCTCTCTTTGGAAAGGTAACTGGGCTCAGGTTTGTGACGGCCTCCGCGGCAATCTCTCCACATCCCGTGCTTAGCACCTGTTTTTCTAATTTTTTTTATTTATTTGTACCTCAAAGGCTCTATTGAGGGGGTATCACATGAGGGGCTGAAATACTCAGCAGTCCATTTCTTCGATGGACGATATGAATGAGGAGGAGTCGGTCTGATCCACGATGGCGTTTGGCAGGTCATTTGTCCCTTGCTGTATGAACGAAAAATGATGACAGAAGCGCAGAAGTGCGGGCGGGGGAGGATAGACGGCCTACCCATGGTTTGTACGACTGAAGATGCGATGTGCGGGGCTGATAATAGAGTTGAGAAATGGATGATAATAGAACTTATAAAACACACACATTCTGGAAGTTATCCAGCGGTTCGCTAAGGTGGTGAGCTGAGCATTCCGTTTTAGTTCAGTTACACTTACATGATAACAATAGGCTGAGAAAATGAAACAAGCTGAGCGATTCTGTACAGACTCGAGAGTAGTGGAAAGGTTAGTTTGATGATGGTCCCAGATCGCGCATGCATGTTCCAATTTGGGACGAATAAGTGTAAAATAAGCTAGGAATTTCAGTGATGGGGGTACTAGTCGCAGGGTTCGTTGAAAATAACCATGGACGCGATTTCCCTCGTTTGTAACGTGAGATATATGAAAAGACCAATTTAGATCAGTTATCAAATGGATGCCTAAATACTTGTAAGTTGATACTGAAGAGATATTCTCCATTCCCGAATAGATATCTTGAAGATAGTTGTGAATGAAGTCGGTGGAATGATAGCAGAGATGATTTTTCCACATTTATTACCTGAGCCATGTAATACACCACGTTGTTACGTGCTGAATGTCATATTGGAGAAGCAAAATGTCAACGCTGTTAGATATAGGTCGGTATAGACCGACTACAGTGCATGCTAGAACCCAAGTAGTTCAAATCCCAGACTCAGAAGGCATCGACAGGACACAGACGCCTTTCTCGCGCAGGTGGAATGTCTCTATTCCACCCCCGGCTTCCCTTTTAAGTACCCCGATAACAGAGGTGGACCCAAGCCCGACTTTGACGGCCTTATTACAGACTGAATTTCGAGCCTCCCCCCATTAAAATTACGCAACACCGCAACCGGAGATGGTCAGATTACCAATGCAACCATCTGAAATCTTGTCGATGATTTTATATCAGACCTTTTCACGGTTTCAACGAATGTTGGGAAGCAGGTACTCTTCCTGACTCCTGGAAGCATTGAAATATCATCTTTATTCCAGAACGTCATAATCCTACCACCCTAGAAAATGTCCGCCCTATTTCTCTTACAACCTGCCTAAGCAAGGCCTTCAGCACATAATGCTTGCCCGGCTAAAGACGTGCATGGAAGACAAGCACCTTTTCGCCCACTGTATGCCAAATACCCCGTTGGATCGTCGCACTTACCCCCCCCCCCCCTCATTTCCACCCTTTCTTATACGCTCCCAACAGAGCTTCTTCAGACGCCACTAGAGCCGCTCTCTGTCATCCCGTGAGCTGTTAGCCCACAATTGTGGCCCATGCCCTGCATGCTTCCTATGTGGTTGCCCTCATGGTACATCTCCCAAATCTCTTTCGGCTACCCTGCTCATCTTGCCCCGCAGGGACAGCACGCCATCTCGAGCTGAGAAGACTGGGAGGTACTGCCCACGTCTGCAGACCCGACATCGCAGCTTGATGCAGTGACTAGGAATGCCTACTTCCTGTCCTGACATGACCAATCTGCAGCTCTGCGGGACTGCGCAGTGGCCCAGGGAACCAGCGGGTTCTATAACTCGCCACAAATTAAGTTTTTCTGTCTGTCCATCCAGACAAAGGGGTATTACCTTCCCATTTCTGAAGCGGCGACTTGAAAATTCTGTAACTGAGCTTCTGTGACAGGAAGGTTGATTTTAGCCGCTTTGCACTCCCCAATGTCAAAACAAATCAGTTACAGGCATTTCAGCACATTTCCTGCAGGAACATTTTTTTTTTTGGATGCTCTCTACAAAAGACTTCCATAATGGACCGACGCTGAGGCAGCGATCGAATATCGAGCGCTACCATAATTAGCATAGTTTCCCGTATCGAATCCCGGCCGCGAGCGATACTTACTAGCTCAGGCTTTCTTTCTGACGTGTTTGATGACGCGTACAGTGCTGGGCATGCAAGTTGCCGAATATACTACGGCGCAACGATGACAACGCAAAAAAAGGACAAAACATGCACACACGGTAGGGTGTGGCAGTGTGCGCATGAACTGTCGTTATTTTGTGTTGTCGTCGTTACGCTGCAGCACAACCCACAGGCTGCCATTGTGATGCTAGTGGCTCTAAGACTAACTTAACTTATGCCGCCTCACTTGCTGGCGTGGCATGAAGCAGGATGCGATTCGCAAAGCCCGCTCGTGCGTCGTTTTGCCAAAGCAAGAAGCCATGTGGCGGACCCCTTCCCGGGCGCTTCTAGCCGATAAATGCTAAGGTTCCTTGGACAATTGCGGCTTGCGACGTCATGGGATCTTACCCTGGGACTCCGAGTGGAAACCAATCTCTGCTTGTTGTCAGTCCATTTCAGTATATTGGAGGAGCTGTTCCCTATATGAGCGCTGACTGCATGCCTAACCATGGGAATCTGGTAGAGGTGTTGAGAGAATTCGGCTACCCCAGGCAATTGTAAATTGACAATGCATCCTCCTTCACTGCTGTACTCTTCGTGGACTCCTATGTGGCCTTGGCTTACGCGTTTCAGAACCACATACAGAGCCCAGGCCAATCCCACGGAAAGCGTGAGCCGCAACATCAAGCACATGCTCGCTGCATATCTGGAGAGTGGAGACGCACAGCGATTATTACCTTGCCTCCCCGAGTTTGGGTTGCTTTAAGGTCGACCGGAAACCGAGATATCACACACAGCTGCCGCTCTCAACATTGGCAAGGAGCTGTCCATATCCGATAGAACTCATCCTAGTCCTTTCAACCCTTATGGTTTCAATTGACACCACAATACAAATATTCCACTCGAGCCTCAGTAACGGAAGAACATGCTATTAATTTTAACACAATAGCTCCTGCGGGATCTTTGTTGCTATCGGCATCGCTGTTTACGCATTTCCATTTACTTCTGCGGTCTAAGGAAGAGGAAGCAGCTGCATGGTAGGCATGGGGTGAAGAAGACGAGGTATAGAAAATTTGTAGGCTTATATCTCACTAAACCATTGGTAGTTTGAGCTCAAATTTTAAATGTTTTGTGAAATGCCTATCCAAGCTCATGTCCACACGTAAATATTATCGAATGCTGAAGCGCTGCGCTTGAACTCATTTTTGACATGTGTGATTTTGACACCAGCAGGGCTCACGGGATGCAAGCGTTTGCCATTGTCTGAAGATAGATTTTTTTTGTAGAAGAGAATCTGGTAGTATTTTTAAGGATGCACTTTTACTGATGAGCTTATTGGACTGGTGACAATAATGTTAAGCGCAGCAAATGGACGAAATCTTAAAATTACATTTCTGATGAACTGGAAAATGTAAATTTTCGCTATCGTACAAGGTGAATGCTCGGATCGAACTTTTTAAATGACAGTACGGTTGTCGGCGAACAGCAATGGGACCAAAGTAATAGCGGGAGCAAATGTGCTCCTGACCTTGCCGTTTTATTCCCTTTTTCCTGATATCGTCCTCTATCTGTGCGTATCGATTGTGAGCTACAATGAGCGACCGGAGTGATCAAGCTGCAACTCGCGCACCGCCGCTCATGCAGCGCGTGTGTCACGCCCTCGACGCTCAGATCAATGCTGATTGTTTGGTTATGTTTTCTTAAGAAAGCGTATTTGGTGCGTTTATAAACATTTTGTTTTCTTCCTAGCCGAGAGATATGAACAACGCATAAGCCTATGGATGAGAGGGAATTTCTTGTCACCTGCAGAGAACAGCATTTTGTCAAGGTACAGACACGAGAGATTATCTTCGAGTACAGGCACAAACCAGACGCATTATGCTTCACGGAAGCTTAGAACTTAGATTCGCCGAGAGCGCCCGACGTACTACAAGCTTAAGCTAAATAGCTTCGAGAAAGATGTCAGTGTCCGCTTTAAAAAGTGAGCCAGCCAGGTTGTTCCTGTCTTCAACGTGAATTTGTTAAGAATGGCCTCTGCTTCCGAAAAAAAAAGTGTATTTTGGAAAGCGTAAGCGTCCGTCGGTGCGTCTGGCGGCGTCCGGTGTCACGTGGAAGAGGGCGGGTAATTTAGAGCACCTGGATTTCATTAATGTGCCGTGAGAATCGCACAGCACACGGGCCTGTAATTTCTTGCTCCTGATTGTTTCTTTACGAGTAGACCATGTCAACCATAGTAGTGAAATAAAGTGTGAGACTCAGACTTAACATGGCATTTTTCCCCGGACAGTTTTGGATTGGAACCACGTACCCCAAAGCTGTCGCCATCATCGCTGGAAAGGACTCCTTTTCAGAGCGTTGGCTCTAATACTTGCATTACTCGAAGTCGCGTTAGTGTGAAGCACAAGACCATTAAAAGGGGACTAGGGGGCGTTAGCCCTGCTGCAAGATCATGAACCACCTAATTGGCGTAGAATGTTTGGAATTCTTAGGGTTATGAAACAATTCACCGCGTTACGGAGCACGACATTACTAATCAAATAAAAAGCGTAGGTGATATAGTGATTTGCATAGATGACCTTCGGTTCCTCAGGCTTCTTAAATCTTGAAATATCCATTAGGGTCAAGCTATTTAACGTAGGAAATTCGAAGTGGTGTCAAACGATCTCTTCTTGCATTCTATTTTTTGGCATTAAAAATATATCCGAATGCAGCGAAAAATTTGTACCGGATATAGCGGAGATGGGTAGACGCCATATTCGTCGATATTGCTAACGCTCGAAACTCGTACGCTGCCTCAGCGTTTTCGTCATTTTTTTCGCTGCCACTGTATTCTTTGTGCAATGTAGTTTTGTAAACATGAATATTTTTCGCATTCATGGTCTGTTCTCCTGTAATTGCCAGACACTCTTGCGCGTGCTTTGGGTGCAATTTTTCCAGCCTATTTTTATGGTTCGTTGTAGCAAAGTTTTTCTTGTGCATTTTTTTAGTTTGCATTACGGTTCATCTTTAAATTTTGTTCCCCTTTCATTGTACTACCCTCTCCCCACTGTAATGCCATTTATTCCGTTGTGAGTAGCGTTTTAAATAAATTAATTAATAAATTATCAACCCCATCAAGATGCGACCGCCACGGCAGGGATCAAGCCACCCTCTTTTGGGTTAGCAGTCGAGCACTATAAATAAGCACTCAGCCATCGAGCTGGCTACGTTGTGTATGAGTATGATGTGATGGATCCCTGAACATGCCACGTCATATGTGGCCATGACAAGCACGCCATGAAGTTCAACTTTCCCACTCGGAGGTGGCGTCACGCAGCCGGAAGCCCCATTCAAAAGTGACGTCAGCAAATGGCAAGCACCGGAAAATGTCTCGGCGGGCTCCTTGTGCTGTCGCAGTCAAGGGCAACGAGTGTCTAAGCACCCGCTAACTGATAATTTTAAAACAACTCCCAGTGCCCTTCATCGCGCGCTCCTTCATCCGCATTCGCCAAATACTGAGCTCACGTAAGCCTTTTACGATATTATACGCATGATAGCCATTCCTTTCATTTGCTCAAGCATCTCGCTGGTGCATTCTTCAGCCACCGTCGCCATCGTTTATGGTTTCCACGGGCATTTCTATGCTAAACCTGACGACACGAATCAAATCCTTGTCGCGTTTCAATGGAGGATGTAACTGCGTTAGTAACTCAAACTTTGGTGGGTACTCAAACAGGGCCGTGGACGCCGAAACACAAGACACCGTTTCTTCGGCGTCGAGTCCGCGTCTCGTATAGCTTCGTTGTCGCTCGCCGCCAGCAGAAGAGGGTGACCTGACGCTTGACGGAGGCGTACGGACTGGCGGCACCCGACGGAGCTGTGGAGAGACCGTAGATAGGCCTTCAGTGATCCCCTGACCCATGTATGGGCCTCCTATTCGGAGTGACTGTAACCTACCGCCGGTGCAAGCGGGACAAAAACTCGGCAACAGACGAACTTCTGCATTCACAGAAACGACACTGTCGGGTGCAGCAGCGGCTTGGATTAATCCCGGCTACTTAGTGTCTTAATTTATATGAGGGCACCACCACCACCTCCCATAGCGATTTCGACCACTTGGCCAGTGAGACAGTTCGCTCCTTCGAAAGAGTTTAGACAGAATAAGAACATACATTGGGAAGAAGACTATTCGCACCGAGTAAGCTGGCCTTGGAGTTTGTGAAGTGTACCGGGAACGCGGTCGAGCGGAAGACCGCAGGCGGAAAGCGGCAGAGTATGCGCATGAGCACATACACGCCATAAGAGGCCTACTGATAGCCGAACCGGCAGTCAGTTCTGAAATGTAAAAATGGCCCTACCACACAGGACCTCTCGGCTAGTAATGCCAATCAGCTTTCGTTTTCCACTAAGCCGGGGTAGCTTGCAAATCGGAGATATTCGTATTGTGCGGGAGTGCATTTAGCGACTGCATTTTAAGTTTCCATTTTCCGCCAAGGCTTCGGCCATCAATGCCAATGTTACTAGAAGAGGTCTACCAACTGACGAAGAAGAAATGAACGGCGGCGCAACAAGAAGAACACAACAAGAGAGGGGACGCCACATGCGCATGTGGTCTCCCCTCTCTTGTTGTGTTGTTGTTGCGCCGCCGTTCATTTCATCATGCACCAACTCGCCCCTCAGGCCATTCTTCTCAACTGACGAAGGCTAGAGGACATTGTTAGGTGCCCTACTGAGGCTGAGATACATTAAAAAAATTAACGTGTATTTTTGTAATTATTGGTTCGTATATAGTGATGTGAAGCAGTACTATATGCGAAGATTCCTACCTACAAAAAAACGTTAATCACTGCGGCTACCCACATGCGACTACCCGCATGGTTCTCTTTTCCTCTCTTTCCCTCTTGTTGATTCGCGTTGCCTCTCTTATTTTCACATTTCGTTCGAACGTTCTCATTTCTTTTGTAGCGATACCTACGCTAAGCCGGATTTTCGCCTCTTCGCCACCGCCGCACTTTAAGCCGTGGCCGCACAGTGACATCACCAGACACCTAAAAATTTCTGTGTTGGTACCTGATCAATGCGTTGTAGTCTGAAGTTAAGAGTAATGCTTTCTTTAGTAGGTTTGTTAACGTGCTTGAAAAGTATAAACTTCGTTTTGTGCGTATTCAGTTGTCGGCAGTTGTCCTGTAGCCAAGTAGACAGCTGAGAGAGATAAAGATTAGCCGCTTTTTCTACATCCTTTGTACATTTACCTGTGACAAATAAACTACTGTCGTCAGCAAAGAGAGTTATGTCAGGCGTATACTTAACTTCCGTAATATCATTTATATACAACAAGAAAAGTGTGGGACCTAATATGGAACCTTGGGGTACCCCTAGTTTTATTTCTAGGTTTTGAGAGCGCTCTCCTTTCAAGTTTATAGACTGGTATCTTAATGATAAATAGCTTTTAATGAGGTCTGAAGCAACGCCTCTAATTCCACATACATGAAGCTTGTAGAGCAATATTTCATGGTTAACAGAATCAAAGGCCTTTCGTAGATCAAGAAAAATTCCAAGCGTATATAATTTTGCTTCAAAATTTTTTATAATTAATGTTTTTACTTTGAGCAAGGTCTTTTCGGGTGTCTTGTTTCTTTGAAACCCGAATTGAGATGGTGAGATTATACTGTACTTTAGCATGAACATGGTCAAGCGATTATTTATAGCCTTTTCATACACCTTCGAAAAAACCGGTAAGACTGAAATTGGTCTATAATTACCAAAATCATTTCGCGTACCTCCCTTGTGTACAGGTATCACTTTAGCTATTTTAAGCAGGTCGGGAAAAGTTCCAGTCAACAGAGATATGTTAATTAGATGTGATAATAGATGACTTATTTCAGGAGCTAGATACTTAACAGTTGAGGCATGGATGTCGTCATAACCACAGGCCGCGTTTGGCTTTAATTGCTTTATCAGTTTGTCGATTTCCGACGGTGTAACGGCACTTAGCACTATACAGTTTGTTTGTGATCCTGCCTGGGTTCTGGGTTCGGCTGGGGATTGAAGGTACATTGCTGCATTAATAAAATACTTGTTGATTTCATCAGCTAACTCTCTTCCACTGAGAATATGGTAGTTTACTGTTATCTGTTCAACTGAAGTGGATTTTAGGCTTTTTCCCGTTAGGGTGTTGACTTGTTTCCATATTTTCGCAGAATTGCTTCTTGTTTTTGAAAACATGGTTTCATAATACTGTAACTTGGACTTCTTTATATCAGCATGTAATTGGTTTCGAAATTTTTTGAGTTGAGCAAAAAGGTTTCTGTCTTTACTGGCAAGAAATTTGTAAAACATTTTGTTTTTAGTTATTATTCTTTTGTATAGTGCATTATTAATCCACGGTTTCCTTATTTTCCTGCTACGTTTCTTTGATTTCTGAAGGGGAAATGCAGAATCATAGCAGTTTTTGAATATGTGTAAGAATGTTTCATACGCAATGTTTGCTTCATGCTCTTGGCACACGGGTGACCAATCCGCTTGTTGAATTAAAGCTTTAAAATTATTAATGATACCTCATTGATATTTCTATACTGAAAATGGTCGTCATTGTATACCTTATAGGATAAGCAATGTGTGGCGAAAAAAAGAGGTAGATGGTCAGTGATGTCACATGCAAGCGTGCCGGAAATGAAATCCGATGCGTTACTGTCAGTGACACACACATCAATGGATGTAGAACAACTGGGCGTGATTCGAGTTGGTACCCGTATACTGTCCACGCATCCATACGATGCAACAAGATTGTTAAAATCAGGCGAATGGATTTCATCAGAAATTGTATTAATGTTAATATCACCCATGATAAAGAATGGTTTTTGATAAGATTTACAGGATTCAAGGACCCCCTCCAGCTTTGCCAAGAAAGGTCGCTTGTAGCCAGTTGGTGGTCTGTATGAAGTTCTGTGCATCAAGCCCCAAGCATTCAAGATCACCATCTGAAGTAGTTATGTCTTCAATTACTTCACTTGCAAACTGTCGCCTCAGGTAAATGGCAACGCCACCCCCTTTACCGCCTCTGTCCAACCTTATGCATGAATAATTTTGAACTTGAGGCGAGGTATCTGTTTTACATAGCCATGTCTCACAAAACATCAGCGCATCAAAATTCACTCGTAGTTCATCAAGGTAGCTAACTAAGTCATCATGTTTGTTGCGAATGCTTCGTAAATTCATGTAAAAAAGAGAGAAGGATGGTTGAAAAATGCTGAGCTTTTCACTGAGTGCGGAACTTTCCGTACATTTACCCATTTAGATGCGAGGTATGTGCTAAACAATTTGTGTTGATAAAGCGAGAACTGGGGTACAATCACTGAATAAGAGCAATGTCATCTTCTGCAGCAACGTGGATGACATCGGATGATTCATCCTTTCGCGCAAAGATTTTGCCCCCGCTTGTCCAGACAAACTTCCATTTAGCTTGTTTTGTCTTTGCAACCGTAGCGCCAAGAATTTTTTTGTTCAGCCTCGTCAAATGTTCGTTTATGTAAGCAGGGACACTTGGATCACTTGGATCGCTGATACCAAGGTCAACTGTGGAAATTTTCTTTTTCTTGGTCTTGGCAAGCAGTGCATTCCTCTTTGCGCGACTTACAAACCGGACAACAATATTCTTACCACTTTCTTTCATGGTCGGGACTCTGTGGCAGATATCGATATCTGCGTCATGAATGGCTTCGCCAACCACTTCACGAATTTTTTTTACAACAGTAGCCGAGTCATGCTCTTCTGGAACACCCTTAATCTCCAAGTTATTGCCCGATTGTGCTGCTCGAGCTCATTAAGGCGTTTTTCAAGCCTTTGGTTTTCGATCTTTAGCTGTTGATTTTGATCCGTGAGTGCTTGTATTTCTTTTCTGAGGGCCTTGACATCACTCCCTATTTCCTTGACCTCATCATAAGTGTCGCTACAGAAGCGAATGCTATCTTTTAGCTCCCTGATGTCTGCACGCATCTCTCTGCGAAAGTCTGCTAGCAACTTCTCAATTTCAGCCTTCCCTCCCATAATTCACAATCTACAGACATACAAACACTTTACAACTCAATCCCAGAAACGGCAAAAGTTTCACAACAGACACTTGGCAGTAGCAGCGAGGGCGAGGTCACAATACAGTTTACGAAGGTAACGCAACGGAAAAAGAACACCAACCTGCAAAAACAGACGTTCGCGGTTACTGAGCGTCCTTAGTCCATCGCTGCCACTGCCGAAGTGATGAGCTTTGCCGAAAAACACCGCCCACTGGTTCGAAGCGCCACGGCAGTTACAAGTTTGGCGTCTCTGGAATCAGGCGGCAGCACTGTCGATGCAGGTGACGGTACGTTGAAAGGCAGCGTCGTCTTTATGGCCAGAAATCGGCGACGTATCTTTGACGACAAATGGGTGTAACCACCAAGAGCTATTTATTTTGCTTAATAATAATAATAATGAACTTTATTAAAGCGACATTTGCGCAGCAGCAATACATGATAGGCCTGATAATGCCTCTGAAAACATGCCGTTGCTCGCTGTCCTGCGCGACAGCACAGACGGCAGGCGTGATTAAATGTTTCCTGATAGACCGAACCTTGTGTATGGCAACAGAACATGGGTCAGCACGCATGAATTCTTCCAGCGGAACAATCAGCCGCAGCACGGATTGGACAGGTATTTTTTTTTTTTTTGCTTAGCCGTACATATTTGGGAACAGCGAGCAGCGAGTCTTGCACCAACTAACCTGTTCTGACCTCTTGCACTTCGAGCCGGAACGGTGACTCAGTGCTTATGGTGCGCGGCTGGTGACCCAAAAGACGCGGGCGCGATCAGGCACGCAGCGGTCGCGTTTCAATGGAGGAGAAATACTAGAGGCCACTGTAGATAGCGAAATCTGTGCATAGAACCCCAGGTTGTCGAAATTATTCGCAGCCATCCACTTCAGGGTACATCAGAGCCCGAGTCGATGTTGGACGCTAAACCCCCTAAAACCAAAATTTTACCTCAATGCCCACGGTGCAGTAACGCCACGTTAATAGCAGCAGCAGTGACGCAGTGCTAAGGGCGTTAGGCTGTTCAGCAGAAAGCGCGAGATCTCGGCGAGGCGGCTGTGTTTCGATTAACGGGAAATGCAGGCCCGTGGTGGCTCAGTGCTTAAGGCGTTCGTGTACTGAGCGGGAGCCGTGTGCGAATCCGATCGCCTCCGAAGTGTTTCGATGGAGGCGACACGCAAGAGGCGCCCCTGTGCTGTGCGAATGTCAGTGCTCGTTAGTGATCCCCAGGTGGCCGAAATCATTCATCGATACCTCCATTGCGCCACCACTTTCTTCCTTCCTTTCGCTACCTCCTTTATCCATTCGGCGTGGACAATTTCGCGCCCATGACGACGCCGATCCGATGAGCAGGCGAGCTGCTCGACGCGGTAAATGACCGGCGAAGTTTGTGCGATTAAGTGGAAGGGACTGTTTAGCCAGACAAAAGTTTGATGCAGAGGACGGGAAGGGGGAAAGGGACCCAGAGCTAGACGAGTGAATCTGGAGGGTAGGAGGGCGCTGAGTTACTGGCGTTGCTGTGTTCCTGTTGTGAATTCACCGGAAAGCTGGCGGCACTCTTCGGCGTACTGAGCAGCCTGGGAAAGCAGCGTTTACTCTGAAGCGTCAGGGCGATACAGGAAGATGGTGTCAATTGTGCACATAGGTTCCCGACAGTAGGGAAGGCAAAAGGGCTACAACCCAGTGGTAGCTTGCAGCGCAGTATTATACGCGTATATTTCGAAGGGAAGGATTTTCTCCGAATTAAAGTGGTAGCGGTTCACATACTTAGCGAGCATGTCTCTGTGAGTACGATTGAAACGCTCAACTAAGCCGTTGGTTTGGGGATGGTAAGCAGAGTAGTGCGCTGAATAATTTGACATTCCTTCATTACTGCCTCGACGACTTCCAAAAGAAATACTCGGCCACGGTCACTAAGTTCTTACAGTGCGCCATGTCGAAGGATGAGGCGATGAAAGATGAAAGGGGCAACATTAATCGCGGAGGCGGACAACAACTGCGCGGCTTCCCCGTGACGGGTGAGTGGTTCGATGGCGACGATGACATTACGATGGCCGTCAGGAGTCGGTGGAAGGGTACCGCAAAGATCGATCCCAACGCGGCCGAATGGGTCTTCAGTGCAGGTGAGTGGCAGCATGGGTGAGGTGTGAAGGCGAGGCGGTGGCTTTCGGTATTGGCAAACTGCACAAGTGGACATCATCATCATCAGCCTGACTACACCCACTGCAGGGCAAAGACCTCTCCCATGTCTCTCCAATTAACCCTGTCCTTTGTCAGTTGCCGCCACTGTATCCCCGCAAACTTCTTAAACTCATCCGCCCACCTAACTTTCTGCCGTCCCCTGCTACGTTTGCTCCCTTGGAATCCAGTTCGTTACCATTAAGGACCAGCGGTTGTCTTGCCTTCGCATTACATATACAAGCGGACATATTGCCGCACAAATCAGTACATGCTTCGTCAATAGTACAGCAGAGGCAAGTGTGCATACGATTGAAACACTCCGGCTTAAGCGCACTCGAGTTCAACGTGGAAACTTGCGCAGATGTCAGAGCTCAGGTGGCGGGGAATAACCAGGAGCCACTTGCGCCCCTTGGAGAGATACACTGTAAAAAAAAATGCTCCACAGTACAGAGAAACCCGCTGGTAATGCGTTGCCGGAGGGTTTTCCGCAACATGAATACAGCGACTCCGTCCGACGGTTGTCACATTCTTGGTAACGGAAAGTTACGCTCTGCTATTCACGAGAATGAAATCGTTTCTTTGCAACGAATGCTTCTGTTGTGTTCTTATTAAAGTTCCCGTAATGTGTATGCATACTTCCTCCGTTCATTTGGAAGTCATCTGATCTAGAACGGAAATAATCTGCATTGTAATTATGTACTATCGAGAGCAAAAATAACAGACCCCTGCCAGCGCGTGCCAATCCGCGCCAAACTGCATGCGAGCACCGCCTGACGAAGCGCTCCTAGTGCCGAGACCAGCGCAGTGGCGTGCGCCCATCTCGAGGAGCGCTATGCATTGCGTGCCACTGCGCTCGTCTCGGCATCTGGAGTGCTTCGTCAAGCGGCGCTTGCATGCAGTTTGGCACAGATCAGCATGCGCTGGCAGGGGTCTGTTATTTTTGCTCTCGATGATACTTTCAGTAGTACATGCACATGCATCTGTGTATAGCTTCTGCCCAGAATGTTCACTGCAGATATAGCAGTCCAGAGGCCGAGGAAATAAGTATTATGTACAAGACTTTCATGCATATTATGTATTGCACACGTACAAAGAATGCAACTTAGAATGAAAGAGTGGCAAGTGTTTGGTTGAGTACAAGTACATACGTTTTATTTTCATGACAAACTGCACACATTGTACCTCTAAACATTGCTGTCGGATTCATCTGAAAAGATAAAAAAATCCTCATGTATTTGCCACACAACACCTATTATAAATTTCACAAATACATTTGAACCATTTGCTATTGAACAATCGGCTTTCGTAGAAGCTTGCAAAAGCCATTTACTGAGAACCAAACCAACGTGATTCATTGCCTAAAATTCATTTCTCATAACAGTAAACAGCCAAAACCACAGGGCCAGGAAGAAGCAGACAAAATGAGCTTACTCGGACACCACTGTGTGCATGAAAGTCTTTACGGTTGTCAACAATTTTGTGCAAATAGAAAGTAGCTAAGGATGGGTGCCAAATACAATTCAATGCAGATGCTTTTCATTACATAGTACTCAATGCACAACTTAGCGAGCAAGGAACATTGGTAACACCTGAAAAAGGCCAGACACTTGCCCACAAGCATGATGATGATTGTGATTTTTGATCGCGCGAGGGAATCTGAGGACAAAGAGCACCATGGCACAAGGTATTTTCTTCATCTCAAGGTGGGGCAATGAACCATTTGGCAGGCATTTCACCCTAAAGAAGACGAGCACCAGGTGAGGAGAAAGCTTGTACCCATTGTATTGGTGGTTACCCAGCCCTTGCCCACAAGCAATCAGGAAGCATACTTCCCCGAAACCTTATGCTTTCAGTCATAGTTTCCATTATCTCAGTATCTGCACGAAAATGTACTAATCTCTGATGTCAGTGACAATGCAGTCACAGGTGCTGGTTGAAACTCACTAAAGTATTCAAATATCTCTGCAGTGTGCCTCACAAGGAACAGATGCTTAAGTTTCCACAAAGGGCTCTTTGCAGAAATTTAACCGAAGGCTGCTGCTATGTTAACCTTTTTAAAATGATGGGCCAGGAAGACAAAGTGTCGTCATGTGTCTGATGTAGAAAAAGGATGAAGGCATGAATCCTTCAGCTTCTTCAACAGCTGTGATGTGGTTTGGTTTGGTTATTAGGGTTTAACGTCCCAAAGCAACTCGGGCTATGAGGGATGCCGTGTTGAAGGGCTCCGGAAATTTCGACCACCTGGGGTTTTTTAACGTGCACTCACATCACACAGCACACGGGCCTCTAGAATTTCTCCTCCATCGAAATTTGGCCGCCGCGGCCGGGATCGAACCCGCGTCTTTCGGGTCAGCAGCCGAGCGCCGTAACCACTGAGCCACCGCGGTAGGGCTGTTGCTGGTATTGCTTCGCACAGCTTCAGTCTTCTCTTTGACATTTCGCGAAATCATTCCAAATCTGTGAAAGATCTCGCTCGCAAACATTTTGGTTCTAATGAAGGAGCAAAAAAGACCCATGTCCTAGGCCTTTTTTTTCGTGACACTAAAGGAAGGCTCGCTTTTAGGGTCATTATTACGAAGAGTTCCATGTGGCAACAAACTTTGAAAGAACTTCTGCAAGGGCTGAGTGTTCTGAAGCCTAAGAATTTCTCATGAAGCGCCCTGTAGATTGAGTGCTCTGAAGCCTAAGAATCTCTCATGAGGTGCCCTGTAGATGCATCAGAACACCTAAGTGAGCTGTTACTGGGCCCTGTGAGTGCTCTGTCACTTGACATCAAGAGTATGTACTTTTCCTCGACGCATGCAGTGATGATGTATATGTCGAGCGAAAGCATAAAAGACTTCGAAGAGTTGCACTTCCAGATTGCTTGCGGAGGAAAGCACAAGAGTCTGGCCATGCTCAGCTGTTACCTTTGCTTTTTGCTTGCTGAGTTCTGCAGTGAGTACTACGTAATGACAGCAGGTATTTGCATCGACTCATGTTTAACATCTTTCTGTGCAACCTCCATCTTGCACGACACGACAGGCAACTCCATAATGCCCTTCATGCACCGAGTGTCAGTGTGTTCGGTCAGCTTCCTGGTCCTGTGTTTTCTGTTCTTAAATTTATTACTGCCTTCATTGTCCACTCCATGAAGCCTGAATGTGCTACACTGGGTTTTCATATATTGGAGGCACTCAGGTCGCAAGCCATGCTTACTATATTCAGCACATAAGCGTACATGTGAGACAAATCATTTATAACCAATTTTAACAGTGGTATTTCGTGCAAGAATATCTAAATGCTACTCAATTTTTGCTCAAACTTTCAGATACACACTCTTATTCAGATTAAAAACATAATTTGGCTGCTGTGCTCTCGTGATGCCAGGTCCTGAGTTTGCATCAGTAGCTTGGAATAGTGCCTCTGTTACCTCTGGCAATGAAATCGAAAATGTTCAGCGGAAGATTGTATGCATCCTTTGTGATAGATATATTGAGCGCTGTCGTTTCTAAGACTACCGACTTTCTTCTAGTAGACCTTGGTATGTCTACTCTTTATGACAGGTGACTCACGCGTGACATGCATTTTCTACATAAAGTTGTGCTTGGCTCTATTGACTGTGAGCAGTTATTGATGTCACTGCGATTTCGTGTGCCTCAGGGAAAAACCACCAAATACTATGATAGATTTTATCCTGACATGCATGCCATTTCACCAATGACTTATTTGCAAATAATACAATTCAACTTTTTATAACACAGAAACATTTGCCTAATTTGCTGTTTTCATTGTTTATTTCATAATGCTTGTTTTTCTTTACTATTATTATCATCGTATTTGTGACCATATTTCTGTATTATGTCTGTTCACGTCATGGTATTTGTATTGACTTAGTGTGCACTCGTTTCGGCCAATTGGCTGTTCAGACACATTTAAAACAAAATATCTACCTATCCATTTAAGCAGAAGCACAGCACCAAGGGGTACTCACCAACTGTTTGAAGCACTGTGCGCAAGTTCTCGTGCCGAGATGAATACAGGTACTTTGGAATGCATACTGTCCAAGTCTTCATCATGCCATGCCGCTCCGACTCTGGTGGCAAAATTTTCCACTAAAAAAAAGAGCAATTTTGTTTGTGTTAGACTAGTAATATTAAATTTTACTATATACTAGGTACTTCGCATCATTCTACCCCAGACTAAACCATACACCAGTGACCATCATGTTTTTAATTTTGTTGTATATGATCACAAAATGTGGTGTAATTAACATGTTAGAAATTCTGGTCAAAATAAATCTGACAAAGTATTGTTTAAAAAAATCTGGGCATAAGGAAGAAGGAAGCTAGCCAGATAGCCTGGACGAATGTTTTCAGTTTCATGCAAGCATCAGTACCCTTGCACATAAAATATACAATTTAGTGGATCCCTTCCAGAATGGAATTTCATGCTGCAAACATCTAGCTATGCGAAAAAAAATTTTTAACTTCCATTCCAGACAAAGGAAAGAAAATTCCTCTGGTTTTTCTTCACAAGCCTCTGCAAGTATACAATTCAGTGAATCTACTCTGCAAGTACGTGAACCTACCAGCACGAGACAATGACAAGAAAGGAGACAAAGCAGGCGCTGACTCGCAACTGAAGTTTATTGAAGTAAACAGGGAGTACATAGAAAAGCCAAACAACACCACAAACCACACAGTTACAGATAAGCTATACCACAACATGAGTAAAAGATCGCCCTTAACTTTCCTCTCATCTAGATAGTCCAACTCGTCGCATGTTGACACGATGGACAGCACACTCACAGATTTGTCACCGAGTCATAAGATGTGTCTAGCCTCGATAATTTTCCGGTTAATCTGCTCCAAATGTATCGCCAAAGTGAGTGTTGCCAAAAGGAATGGCTAGCAGCCTTCACATTCCTTGCGATGTAAGATAAGTTAGAACCCCTACCAATATCCAAATATCTCTTGTGCTCCCGTAGTCTTACATTCACACACCTTCGAGTTTGACCAACATAAACCCAACCCCAAGATAACAGTATCCAATACACCACATACATTTTACAAGGCACATATGCTTTTCCCGGACCAAATTCATACATTTATTCTTAATTTTACAGATTGTAGACAACTTATTAGGGGCCAAGAGCACCATTCCTGCGTCATAACTTCTGACCATATTTTTCAAATTGTGCGACAATCTACGTATGTACAGTAACATAGTCGATCTTTTGGCATCTCGAGGCTGGCCCCGGCCGTATCCTGCCAATCCCTGTGAAGGGGTTTTAGCTTTAACATGCTAAAGAGAAGAATGGTGCAGCATCAAGTAATAAGGACAGCAGGACAGCAAGCACACACACAAGTGCCAACCTTGGAGCGGATACAGAATCCAAGAGCACGTGCTTGACAATCAGCACTGATAGTCAAGGAAATGAGAAAACACTCATTTGAACATTCAAGATTGAATGAGCCCGATCCTTGACTGCCAACACTGAATGTCAATCACACGCTCTTGGATTCTGTATCCACTACAAGGTTGGCACTAATGCGTGTGTGCTCTCCTGCTGTCCTCGTTACATGATGCTGCGCCATTCTTACCTTTATCATGTCTGACCAACTTGGTCAATCTTATACGCTCAGCTTTAACAATTTATCACACACTCCTGCAATAGCATGGTTGGGGAATAATGCTTTCGTAAGCCTTAAAATCTGCTCTTGGAGACCACTTGTCATGCTGTGAAAGCATCAATTCATCTACCGAGCCTAGCCTAGATGATACAATGCTATTTTTCACTAGCGTAGAATGGTTCGGCCAATAGTCAAGTAGCTGCTTGACACTCCTGGGTGAATATCGGCAGCATACATGGCATGTGCAGAACATCAAGGTGAAGCCCAGAAACCGCAGCTCTTTTTGATGGGACATTTCCTCTAAGGAAAACCTAAGACAAAGAAAGGCCTTGCTCCTTAAACAACTTGACAATATGCACAGGTCCCACACTATCGCAACCTTTTGTAAAAGACCAGAAATCAGACGCAGTGAAAGATTTTCCCCCAGCCCATGCAAGTTCTTGGCAATCACTCCATCCACCCTGCTTAAGAGAATATTACTTAGCACAGAGGCATTCAATCGATACATATACTGGACTTTTGAACATATGCCGCACAGCCATACTCCAGAAACATGCTCTTCAAATAAAAGTAGGTAAGTCCAAAAAAAAGACTATTACGCACCTGTTACTAAACACAAGCTCATCATTGTGCTCCGATATACACATTCACAAGCGTTTCATAAGGTCCTCATACGGGATGGAATAAAATAGTTCTACATCGACACTAACCGCCAGACAATCCGCTGGATTGCCATTCTTCAGATACTCAACCACGCTGCGAAGTAGACAGATGCTTTTGCAAATAACCAGACAAAATTTTGCAAGAACCCTTTTCTGAAATTTATCTGAAGAGCATGCTAGTGAATAGCATTTATTTTAAGAGCATGGTTGTAGAGTACTGTAGTGTGGTATGTGTTCAAAAATCTGGTTCGAAGATGGGCCTTGTGCTAAGAGATATTTTAAGTAGGGTGAATAGAATGATTGTCAAGGACTTGCATGGACTGGGGAAAAAATCTTTTGCTATGTTGATGATTTTCTGGTCTTTTGCAAAGGTTCTGATAATTTGGGACGTGAACATATTCTCAAGCTGTTTAAGGAGCAAGGCCTTTGTCTTAGGTTTACCTTGGAGCAAATGTCGCCACAAAAAGAGCTGCGGTTTCTGGACCTTACCTTGATGATCTGCACACACCATGTGTGCTGGTAATATTCACCCAGGAGTGTTAAGCTGCTACTTGGACACAGGTTGGCTATTACGAGCTACTGAAAGATAGCATTGGACTGTCACGCCTGGGCTCAGAATTGATGAAGTCATGCTTTCACAGCATGACGACTAGTTTCCAAGAGCACATTTTAGGTTAATGAACGCAGGATTTCCTAACCATGTTATTCCAAGAGCATACAATAAATTGCTAAAGAAGCCGAAAGCTTTTCACGGCGACCGGCGCAATCAGGCCGGGGCCAGACAGCGAGATGCCAAAAGACCGGTTGTGTTACCGAACGTAGATAAATTGTCGCACAAATAGAAAAATGCGGCCAGAAGGTATGATGAAAAAGCAATTTTCTTTGCACCTAATAAGTTGTTTAAAATATGCGAAATTGTTAAGAATAGTTCTCTGAATGTGGCTAGAGAAAAGTACACATGTGGAGTGAAATGCATATATACCTTGTAAAATGAACATGGTATCAGACACTATATCTTGTGGTCGGGTCTATATAGGTCAAACTGGAAGGTGTATCAATGTAAGATTACAAGAGCACAAGAGGGTAGGGGTTCTAACTTTTCTGTATATTGCAAGGGATGTGAAGGCTGCTACCCTTTCCTTTTGGCAGCACACATTTTGGCAGTAAATTCAGAGAAAATTAACTGGTAGATTATTGAGGCTAGACACACCTTACGACTCGGTGACTAATGTGCAAGTGTGTTGTCTATCGCACTAACACGCAATGAGTTGGACTATCTCGATCAGGGGAATGTTCAGGGGCATTGACTCATATTGTCATGTATGCTTATCTGTAATTGTGTGGTTTGTGGTGTTGCATGGGTTCTTCATGTATTCCCTATTCACTTCTATAAACTTTGGCCGCGACTCAGCGACTGTCTTGTCTCTTGTCTCGTCTTTCACACTGGTAGATTCACCATGATGTCTCACCTCTGCAGAAATCCAACACGACATTTTCCTCTTCACACTTGAGGTTCAGTGCATAATAAGGCCAACGCCAGTCATCCGCAAGAAAAGTTCATGGCTCCATTAACACCGCCTCCTGCTTACAAGACAAAGTGCGGCATTCATTGTAGATTCTACCTGCAACACAGAACGCAAAGTTTTAGTTTGAGTGGACTAATTAGGAAAGTAGCACAAAATATCTACAGCCAAACGGCCAAGCTGAAAGAAATTGAGGGTAGTGTAATAGTGAATATACTGATATAGTTTTGTGTAACATCATCTATTCATATAAAATGTACACTTTTTTTTCTTATGCTGACGCCTGGGTACACTATTTTGTGCACTTATTGCATGGGCCCGAACTAGCAGCTTGCTAAGGGCCCAGATGCTTTTATCACCCTGTTTGTATAACCTTCATCCAAAGTGAATAAACTGATACTGATATAGCATGCAAGATATATGCATGATATATTGTGATATTCAACACTGCTACCATTGGCTTAGCCAACTATTATGCATAACAAAAAATGCAGTATCACATAAATACTGATACAGTACTATTAGTGTTAATATTAGCAGTGCAGGTTCAATGAAAAAAAAGGGGGCCTAGTGCCAGCTGCCATTCCCACAGCAGGCTTGTGACCAATCGCCAGTTTAAAGGAAAAAGGAATGACTGAAAAGGGAGAGAGCCAGTAGGAAGGAAGACAGGCATAAAAGGACTTATGATACAATAGGCAGGCAAAGTTATTTAGACAGCAACCACAAAAGAAACATTAACACCCAAGTAAAGATGTATAAGACTAACCATACCATTGTGCAGAGTGGATAACTTGTTAACCTCATTTAGCCCAAAATATATTTTCATATATACTTGTGCTATAAAGTGATTACATTCATTAATAGCATAACTGACCGACTGAAACCAAAACAGGGATGAAGGGCGGTGAATGAGCCCTAGGCGTGATGCTTTTACCGTCCTAGTGGTACACAGAAGGATCATTCAGTTGAACATCGGGTCTTTGAGATTAATATGTAGTTTAATATTAGCGGAAAAATAGAAGTAGTAATAACAAAGCAAGCAATGTAGCTGAACATTGTTCTATGCACATGAGAAAAAAAGCATTATGAATAACCAAGTATGCAATGTTTGTAGCTGCACATTTCTTCACACACGTGTCTAAAACATATGCGCATGATTTGCTACAAGAGAGTGTCTCATTTAGATAGGGTACCTGCTATGGCAGTAGTGCACAATCAGGCTGGAATCAAATGCAAACAACGCCTATGAACAAGGCAAAATATTTCACCTGTGTGATTTCAGCTTGAGTATGCAGCTAGCCTGATTCTTGTTTCAGGTTAAGAGATCTACCTAATACACATATATGAACCCTTTCTAAATGTATACCTCGCTGCAAATTAGAAAAGTACTGCACATGTATGTTCGCATTTCGTTCCGTCCTAACTGTAAATGCATAATGTGTGTCTAATGCATATCATTATCAGTCGAGGCTGTCACTTCCAACACCAAGCAGATATGTGAAACGTGTAAGAACTCCTTGAAGGCAAGAGTCTGGAGACAAGCTTCTAGACCCACTTTGAAGGATGTAGATTTGGTGTTTAGTGCGGCATATAATTACTTCTGCATTAATAGCGAGCATGTAAGGCCAATACAGGGTGCTTCTGAATTTGGTCGCCTAAAATTTGCTTGGGAGAACGCAAAATAATGCTAAAGAGCAATCTATAGACACAATATTGCATGCTGAATAAACAACATGAAAAAAAGAAGGCAATGCTCTGAAAGCACCTTCAATCATTCAAGACAAAAATGATGAGGCATGCTGATGCTGCTACTTGAACAATAGAAAAAAAGCGACTACTGCTTACTTACAATGCTTTCTCTGAGCAAGCAATGAAAGAGAGCTGTAACTCATGAAACCTCATGTCATTCTTTTTACAAAAAAGGAATTTAAAAGGTTGCAATGCAAGAATCCCTGCCATAATAGTATTCTCCTCACACTTGGGTTACACAAGCCAAGGCTTTTAACAGTATGTGTTTTTGCCTGTGTTCATTCTGAAGCATTACCCGGTTGAAGCGACACAAAATATTTACTTCCCCATGAACCTGTGCGTTTAGCATAATCACAGAAAATATTTTTTACACTGGACAGAAATACAACAGCATAGTGGCGTGACTGACACACAACAGGCTTCAGGGACAGTGCAAGACAATGATCTGAAATCCTACACAACAGACCTGCGACATCACAATGGCTAAATCCTTGATAGTAGTATTTAACAGCCATCTAAATACTCGTGCGCAACAGGTGGGAGCACTTTACTGCGATGCAACAGTAAACCTTTGCCACTAGTCTAAACAAAAGTGCGCCTCATTGCGACTTCCACTAAACTTTTTTGCTCCCAGTGCAACAAAGCAAGTACACAGGGGGCTCGAATGGCAACGATACGATGTGTTAGGCTATCATGTCGTCATCTTAACATAAACAATGCATGTGGTCCCTGTTCCGGACTGCCAATCAGCCTCGAGAAGACAAAGATGCTTATAAAAAAAAGAACACAGCAACAAGCTCTCAAACCTCACAGTGAACATAGAAGTAGCAGAACCATGTAACCTAGGCAATAGTTTGAAGCTAAGCAGCAGAAGAAAATATGTTAAGGCCAGGACTGAGCAAAGAGAAGATCATGGAGGAAACCTAAAAGCAGCAACAAGCAATGAGAGTGGAGTTGCCTTGATGTTCATTGTCAATACCTACTGCTCAAAGTAAAGCAAACCAGGGTATAAGAAATACAGCATTTCATACTATGCTTTGAGAAAATGCAGTGAGAATGAAACAGGGTAGAGACTTGTCTTATAAAATTTTCACTCTTTACTTTGCACCAGAGGAAAACAGAATTGTGTGCAGTTCACCTACTGCTTGGCACTGTCCTAGAAGGAATGAATCCAGGTTTTGAAAAGTCTACAGAGAGAATACTGATGCTGCATGTGCATTTCTCTCTAGACTCCCTCGTTTATTCCTTCCCTTAGGTTCAGGAATCCACCGAGAGAAGTGAGACAGTTACTGCCCCATTTCCTTTCCTCAAAAACCAATTTTAATTTCATTTCTCTCAACTGTTCTGAAATGTGTATAAGTTACCAATTTTTTTAGTGCCTAATTACATACTGTAATTTTTGCAAGGAATATGAGGTTGATGGACAGAAAAAAAAGTCTGGAATGGTACCTTTGGTAACTTGGCACCTGGACAAACAGCTGACCCACTGGGCGTCCCCAAGGGCTCTGCTGCGAGGCGCCCCTAGCAACAGTAGCCGGTCGTCCAGATCCAAAGGAACCACGCGAATGATTACTGAAAAGTTTAAGGACAGCAGATGCATGAACACAAAACAGCTTTTCAGCACTGTTGCAGTGGAATGAACGGTTTCAAATCTCTAGACCATACCTGGTAATAAATAAATTATCAGAAGACCATCTCGAGCGCAGAATGATCTCAAAGCACATTCGACACGCACTACCAATATGGACAGCCTGTGCTTAATTGAATCCAAAAGTTAACGCTGATCGACCAATGTTACTTCAAATAGAGACACAAAGCGCATGCACGTTGTGCTGATGTTACCCTGATGTTACCATGCGACGAGACACAGGGTTACAATAGAAACAAAAAACCGCTTTCAAAATCTGAGAACAAAATTAATTGCTCACCTTCTCACAAGTTCACCAAACCGGAGACGATGCCGTGTGGCTGCCGCCAGTCACTCGCGATGCACAGAAACAATAAAAATGAATGCCGCTGACTTTCCTTGAGCAATTTTCAGTCGATTAAACTTCAAACTGTTCGCACCGACCACCGTTCACCTCACCAAGCATGTGTGCACGGAGGAAATAAAATTCGTGCGGGCAAGTTAGCCGCGCAAAAAGCCGAGCACGATGCCATTTGCAGAGCTACGGTGGTGGCTAGCAGAGCTGCACGGGAAATTCATAGCATCATTCGCGTATTCGCATCCATGCTTACGTCGCTGACACCGCAAAAGCGCACCACCTTGAAAACATATCAGACGTATTTAATTTTACCGTAGCTTTTTTAGCTGACAACTTGAATGGTTTTACATATTAAAATTTTCTTTTCGTTTCATGAGCGTTGTTACCACAAGAGCGCAGTGCATGCAGCTTGGCCGTGACGAGTCGAAGCGCTAGCCAAGCCCGCAGTCGGAACCATGCGCGGAGTATGTGTGTTGTTGAGTTGGTTGAGTGAACAGGTGCTTTAGAACGGTTTTTGTTCTTCCGTGTTCACTGCGTGCGTCCTGCGCGCTGTATTATCGTTACGGTGTGTGTATGTGTGCGGCCCGTACGCCGCAGTGGAGTGTACAACCGCTTGCTGTCCCATGCGGCATCGATGCATAGTAAAACGACCGTGCAGAATGTGCGTTACAATGCCAGTGGCCCTGCACGAAAGAGGAGACTTGAAGCCGGCGGAAAAGCTGCTCACCCGCGTGGGACTGCAAGAATCTGGCGAGGAACAGTCGACACGCGTTTCGGTGGATGATTGCGTTTATCAAGCTAAAAAATTCAGGACAGATCGGAAATGGGACGTCATATCGTGCCTAGTCCGGGGGCCAACAGTTACGGCGAGTCATACGTTTCAGAAAATGCATAATACGGCCAGCCACCTTCACGAATGTGTTACGGATGGACCCTCCATTTTAGATTCAACAGAGCAAGCGTTTGTTCTGTTATGGAGAGTTTGTACGTAACATTCACGGAATTTTTTTGCAGTGTAGGTACGGCGGTAGAGCAAATAATGCCGAACGGCGAAGTGGCGAGCTTGGCGTTCGAGAGCTGGAGAAGCGGAATGGCGGGAAGGAGACAGCAGAGTGATGACGGCGGCAATCCAATGTCTCTTTCTCTGTTCAGACGGCATGTCTGAGATTTCAAGGGACGACAAATTGTTAATGGTGGAGACGAGTCACTCGGAATAGGTGTATGGGAAAGGGCGTCAGCATCAGAATGTTTGCCGCCGGAGCGGTAAGCGACATGAATGTCGTACTCCTGCAGGCGGAGGGCCTAACTAGCAAGAAGGCCAGATGGATCCTTCAGAGAAGAGAGCCAAAAGAGGGCATGATTATCCGTCACGGAGCAAAACGCACGGATATAGAAGTAAGGCCGGAATTTTCCAATCGCTCAGATGAAGGCAAAGCATCCTTTTCCGGTCACCAAATACACCGATTCAGCTTTTGTTAAAGTACGACTTGCGTAAGCCACCACGCATTCACCAGAAGCCGGCATCGGCTGCGCGATCGCTGCGCCAAGACCCACTCCACCGGCGTCAGTGTGCATTTTAGCCGGTGCAGTGGGGTGAAAATGTCGTAGAATCGAGGGTGACACGAGAAAGTGGCGTAAGGTGGTAAAGGCGTCATTGCAAGCTGGTGTCCAAGTGGACAGATTGTCGCTGGAAGAGAGCACGCGGGTTAACGTGATGAGAATATAAGAAAGTTTTCAAATCAAGAGCTGAAAATTCGAACATAAACATATAAACCTTCACACTTCTTCAAGATTTAGTGGCTTGGGAAAATCAGCAACAGTACGAACTTTTGCGGAATCGAGAAGAACGCCAGCCTTGGAGACCACATGGCCCAAAATATAGAGGTTCTTAGTGGCGAAGCAACACTTATGCAGATTTATTTCAAGGACAGGAGCACTCGGACAAGTTAGGACGTGCTATAGACGGAGGTGGGTAGGAAAGTCTTGACAGAACAAGACAATATCATCAAAGAAACAAAGGTAGGAATGTCACTTGAGTCCGCTCAAGACAGTGTCCATCATTCGCTCGAATGTCAAAGTGTGTTTATTAAGCCAAAAGAGATCAAGTTAAATTCTTGTTTATTTATTTATTTATTTATTATACCCTCGGGGCCATTACGGCATTACAGAGGGGAGTGGTTACAAAAAATGAAATTTAACAAACAGGAGTTAATTAAACAGGCAAAGTACAAACATGACTACTATACATACATTATTAGCAAAGGCGTTCAGGGAAAGACAAAAAACAATAACACAGTATAACATACATCATAGTTAAACAATGTTAGCTATGACATTCTCGAATGAACGATGATCGGTGATGGTGGCCGTCGAAGAAGGAAGGTGATTCCACTCATTCGATGTGCATGGTAGGAATGCCTGAAAAAAAGTTTTAGTTCTGCAGAAAGGGATGCCAACCTTATGAATGTGATCTAGTCTTTATGATGCGTACTGACGGGGTGAGATAAGTTCGGTATGAAACTGCGGGTGATAGAATAACTTGTGAAAAAGGGAAAGGCGAGAAATTTTGAGACGTGATGATAAGGATGGTAGGTTAAGGCTAGATTTCATGGCACTGATGCTTGCTGCTCTGGTATAGTTAGAAAGAATGAAGCGAGTAGTTATTCTGAACCATTTCCAAAGCTTGTGTTAGGTTTGTTAGGCCGGGATCCCAAATTGACGCGGCGTATGCGAGTTTGGGCCGTATTAGAGTTTTGTAAAGGAGTAATTTTAAAGAGGATGGTCCTTTAGAAAAATTGCGTCCTAAGTCGCCAAGCATTCGATTAGCATTGGATATTATATGCGCGATGTGAACGGCACATGTTAGATCAGAGGTGATGTGAAGGCCAAGATACTTGTAAGTAGTTACCGGATATAAAGGTGCGTTCTTAAGAGAATACACAGGAAGTTCATTAGCATTTCTTGACACAAGCATAAATTTACACTTGTTAACATTTAATTCCATAAGCCATCTGGGGTGAAAAAGGACGTTTTCGCGCGGACAGGGTCCGCTGGGCGAGACCACAGAGCCGTTCTTCGGAGCAAAGCTCTCGAACGGCAGGCAGGCCGAATGCACCCTAAAGGCAGTTGTAAATCGCGACCAAGTCGGAAGGATCGCTTCACAGCTCCTACACCACTGAGGGGCAACACCCCACTGGTAGAAGAAGACCATGGACAGTTTAGTGGTGCTGTCCCAGTTATTACGGCGGCTCACGCGGTCAAACGTGGAGAGCCAGTCGTCGACGTCTTCATCGGCGTGGCCGCGGAAGAGAGGGGGGTCGTGTTAGCACGTGGTACTGGGTGATGGTAGCGCCTAGGGTTGGCGAGGTCTGGCTTGACCGCGGAAAAGAGGGGGGTCGTGTTAGCACGTGGTACTGGATGATGGTAGCGCCCAGGGTTGGGGAGGTCTGGCTTGACCGCGGAAAAGAGGGGGGTCGTGTTAGCACGTGGTACGATGGTAGCGCGTAGGGTTGGAGAGGTCTGGCAGATATTGAGAATGTGCACACTAAATTTCGATTGGTGTATTGAGCTCGTGTGGGCGCCGGCTCACTCTGGCAATCGCGGAAATGAGGCCGCCGATAACATAGCGCGATGACCTATTTACCTTGAGAATGGCAACCCCAGCCGAGATTTCTCTAGGGAGCGGGCACACGCGTTCTCAGAACTGACTCAATAAGCACGCCTCACCCGTCGACTCTACCCCGCTCCCCACCCCCGCCTATCCGACTCCCAACAAATGCTCAGGAGGAGACACCACACCCGAGCCCTTCCTACGCCTCAGCTTCTATCCCACTTCCACCCTATTTCCCTAGAGTGCGCTCTCTGCGGATAATCGCAAGCCAACCTGGACCACAGCCTCCTAGGCTTCCCTGCTGATCCTCCCACGCAAGGACAGCCCGCCATTGTTAAACATGGTATCATACTGTCTAACTTGAACACCACTAGCTGCGGGGTGAAGGTCGTCGCCTATGTCAGCGACTTCCTCTCTGCGCGTCAGGTGTTCCTCCGGATCGAGGACAAGGAATGCGGCCCGTACTCTATGGGTACAAGAGGTACACCACAGGGGGCGGTGTTATCGCCGTTCTTTTTCAATATCTCCATGATTCACCTGCCCGGCCGAGTGGTTCAGGTGGAGGGCATAAAACACGCACTCTGCGCTGACGATATTGTCACGTAGTGGTGACTGCAGTACGGCGAACAGGAAAACAGCGAGAACGTCTTCGAAACGAAACGCTTTATTCGGGCTGACTTGCGCCCGCAAAGAACTGAATCACTCGGCGGCGGCGGCGTAGCAACAAGCGTGCTCGGCGGTCGTCGTACAGAATACCCGCCGCTGTCGGCCGTGCTATTTTTAAAGCTGATAGCGAAGCATCCAGATAAAGCGTGGAAGGTTCTAGAACTTCCCGGCACAAAGTAGAATCGGATCCGCCTCGATGCGATCAATCTAGATAATTCTAGGCGCGTCTTGCGTCACAAACGAAGCGATAAAGCGGCGTGCCGGCAGCCAAGAAGCATGAACAAATAAACACAACAAACAAACGCTACAAAGATTCGCGGCATTACTCCCCTCTCAAAGAACCATCGACTCGATGCTTTAAACATAATGCGGCTATCAACAATCAAAAACGGATTGTGCAAATATAAGCACCGAATGTGGAAACAAGGCGTCCTTTAGCGTGCATGATAGGGCTTTAGGCGTACAACATGGACTACTTTGGGTCGCACGCGGCGTCGCTTGGATGCAGTCATTTGGTCAGAGACGACTTCGCTGTCCAATTCACCAATCCAACGAAGAACCTTGTACAGGCCGAAATTGCGCCGCAAAAGCTTTTCGATCAATCCTAGGCGGCGAATGGGCGTCCAAACCCAGACTCGGCCTCCTGGCTTGTATACCGCGTTGTGTCGTCGTAGGCTGTAGCGTGTGGCGTCGGTCCGCTGCTGGTCTTTGATCCTTAATCGGCAAGTCTTCGGGCTTCTGCGCGTTGTAGGTAGGCGGCGACGGCGACGTTATATTTCACGTTAACGTTCGGTAGCATGGCGTCCAGCATGGTCGTGGCCT
Source organism: Amblyomma mixtum (assembly GCF_055824585.1). Taxonomy (NCBI): domain Eukaryota; kingdom Metazoa; phylum Arthropoda; class Arachnida; order Ixodida; family Ixodidae; genus Amblyomma; species Amblyomma mixtum. The sequence continues at coordinate 160,891,143 of NC_143013.1, forward strand.
CTCTGCCATGGACGAGCCTAAAAGGCGTCATCTGGGTGGTCTCCTGCACTGCAGTGTTGTAGGCGAAGACTACCTAAGGCAAGATGACGTCCCAGGTCTTGTGTTCGGCATCGACATACATGGCGAGCTTATCGGCGATGGTTTTGTTGAGGCGCTCGGTCAGTCCGTTGGTCTGCGGGTGGTATGCAGTTGTTCTCCGGTGGCTGGTTTGGCTGTAATGGAGGATGGCTTGCGTCAGTTCCGCCGTGAATGCTGTTCCTCTGTCAGTGATGAGCACATCAGGGGCGCCGTGTCGCAGAAGAATGTTCCGCTCGGTAGGGCTTTTGCCTCGGCATAGCGGGTGAGGTAGTCGGTCGCTATAATGATCCACTTATTTCCAGATGTTGATTTCGGGAACGGGCCAAGCAAGTCCATGCCGATCTGCTGAAAGGGCCTTGAGGTGAGTTCAATGGGGTTCAGAATTCCTGGTGGTCTGATTAGAGGGGTCTTTCGTCGCTGACAATCTCGGCAGGTTTTCACATAATGTGCGACATAGGCAGACAGTCGGGGCCAGTAATACTTGTCTTGAATGCGGCGGAGGGTGCGAGAAAACCCGAGATGTCCAGCTGTCGGCTCGTCGTGTCAGGCCTGAAGAACTTCTCCGCGCAGACTTACAGGTACAAGGAGGTAGGCTGTCTTGTTCGCTGCAAAGTTCTTCACGAGGACATCATTCCGTAAACAGAACGGAGACAATCCTCGGTTGAACGAGGCGGGGGGTGAAGACACCTTGCCTTCCAAGTATTCGATGAGGCATTTTATGTCGGGGTCCGCGCGTTGCTGTTGTAAAAAAGAGCTGCAGCTGATGGGTCCCAGGAAGGCGTCCTCATCATCGTCCAGCGGCGGTGCATCTACAGGGGCTCGTGACAGGCAGTCGGCGTCAGAGTGCTTGCGTCCGGACTCGTAAACGACGGTTACATCAAACTCCTGGAGCCGTAGGCTCCATCGAGCGGTGCGGCCAGAGGGGTCCTTCAAACTGGCGAGCCAGCACAGTCCGTGGTGATCGCTCACCACCTTCAACGGTCGTCCGTACAGGTAGGGGCGGAATTTCGACGTAGCCCAGATGATGACAAGGCACTCCTTCTCAGTTGTCGAATAATTTGCTTCGGATTTGGACAGGGAACGGCTAGCGTACGCGATGACCTTCTTCACTCCGTCAATTTTCTGAACGAGGATAGCACCTAGGCCCACACTACTTGCGTCGGTATGAATTTCAGTCTCGGCGTTTTCATCAAAGTGCGCAAGGATCGGTGGGGTCTGTAAACGGCGCTGAAGTTCCTTGAAGGCTTCTATTTGCGGCGCTTCCCATTTAAATGGCACATCTGCCTTTGTCAGGTGGGTCAGTGGCTCGGCGATGCGCGAAAAGTTTTTACGAAACGTCGGTAATACGCGGACAGTCCGAGGAATCTGCGCACAGCTTTCTTATCGGCCGGTGGCGGAAACATTGCGATAGCAGCTATTTTCTGCGGGTCTGGCCGTACTCCCTTCTTGCTAACAATGTGGCCTAGAAACAGCAGCTCTTCATAGGCAAAGTGGCACTTCTCTGCATTTAAGGTTAGCCCGGACGAGTTTTTTGCGTCTAGTACTGTTCGAAGCCTTTTCAGGTGTTCCTCTAAGCTGGAGGCGAAGACAACGACTTCATCTAAATATACCAGACAAATCTGCCACTTCAGGCCTGCCAGCACTGTATCCTTTACTCGTTGAGATGCCGCCGGTGCGGAACAGAGACCAAACGGCATCAGCTTGAACTCGAAGAGGCCATCTGGAGTGAGGAATGCGGTCTTCTCGCGATCTCTTTCATGGACCTCAATTTGCCAGTCGCCGCTCTTGAGGTCCATCGATGAGAAATATCTGGCGTTGCAGAGCCGGTCCAGTGTGTCGTCGATGCGAGCGAGGGGGTAGATGTCCTTCTTTGTTATGTTGTTCAAGCACGGTAATCAACGCAGAATCAAAGTGCACCGTCTCTCTTTCTCACTAGAACAACAGGTGCCGCCCAGGGGCTCTTTTAAGGCTGGATAACTTGGTCCCGGATGGCTTGTCGTTCTCGCGGCGGCACTCGGTAGGGGCTCTGGCGGAGAGGTCGGGCGTGCTGGTCGGTTATAATGCGATGTTTGGCAATTGGCGTTTGTCGGACTTTTGGCGACGATGAGAAGCACTGGCTGTAGTTCCGAAGAAGATTGCGGATCTGGTCTTCTCTGGCCCGGGGCAGGGCTGGTTTTATGTCGAAAGTGGGCGAGCCCCGTGAGCCACCGACTTTTCGTGGAGAACCACACGAAGATGGGGAAGACTGACTGGACATGTAGATCATGTAGCAGCGCTGAACGCCTGGGACGACAGCGCTAAGTTTCGAAACGTTTATTTTGCATTGGACGGCTCCGCCAGAACATGGTTTGAAAACCGCGAATCTTCCCTCACGACCTGGGCGACCTTCAAGAAGCAACTACTGGCTACGTTCACTAGCGTGGTACGCAAGGAAAGAGCGGAGATCCTGCTGCAGTCGCGATTTCAACACCAAAACGAGACCGTTACTACGTATGTGGAAGATATGAAACGCCTTTTCAAGCGCGCCAACCCTGACATGAACAAATAAACACAACAAACAAACGCTACAAATATTCGGGGCAATATTACAATCTGGACCACCGAGGGGTCCTTTGGGGAGATGGAGGACCGCTTTCAGCAGGCCGCCTCCATAGTCGATGCATATGCTGCTGCCTGTGGTCTCCAATGTGTTCCCGCCAAATCAGAGCTTCTACACGCCAGGACAAACCACAAGGACAACAGTCTCTTCATATATATTTGCCGGGCGGTCCCATCAGAGAAGTGGCAGAGCTCCGGATCCTGGGTCTGTTCATCAATAACAATCTTAGGCCGGACTCTACAATTGCAAAACTCAAGCGCATAGGTGAACAGGTAGGGCGCATGCTGCACCGCGTTTCCCACAAGCGGGATGGTCTGCGGGGCAGGGACGTGCTTCGGCTCACCCAGGCCTTCGTGACGAGCCAGATAACCTATGACGTGCCGTACCTACACGCCACCAAACAACAAGACGAGCGCATTGACGCCATCATCAAGAAGGGAACAAAGCGAGCACTGGACCTCCCGGTTGCTACCTCCAACGCCAAACTGAAGCGTTGGGAGTGGCAAAATCCTATCAGGAGTTGCGGGAGGGCCACCTCGTGAACAAATATACGCGGCTATCGTAGTCGGCTCCTGGGCGCCGCCTGCTAAACCGCTTACTCATCCAACACACATGCATGCCAGCGAAGACGGAGAACATCCCAGTGCTGTGGCGCCACATGCTCCGTGTCGCTCCGCTCCCGCGTAACATGGACATGGCTTCACATGAAGGTAGACGACAAGCGTGGATTCGCACGCTCGAGAGGCAATATGGATCTACATAGGGCGTCTACTACGTGGACATCACAGGGCCGTCGGCCGCGGGATTCTACACGGCGGCCGTAGTCCACCGGAGAATGAATGTCGATGGGCTATCTTTTCTGGCCCCAAATTCAACACGAGCGGAGGAAGTTGCAATAGCTCTCGCTGCCGCCGATCCAAAATCGAGAACGGTTTTCACACACTCTCGCCGGGCCTGTGAACATTATATTGCCGGGCAAATATCACCTCTTGCCTCCCAAATCCTAAGACGCGCTCCCGCCGATCCAAATCGCACAAACGTGATCTGGGCGCCACCATGGTCTACGAGGCGATGAGGCCGCTGATGCGGCCGCCCGAGTGCTCACACACCGGGCTCCTCACCCTAGCTCTCCTGGCACAGAAGCTCATAAACCGCTTCTTCGGTTCCGCGAAATCCTAATTCATTAGTGCGAGAGCCACCGCCTCTACCCGCCACCTGCCAAGGGGCTGAGTAAGTTGAAGGAGCGAACTCTGGGGCGCCTGGAGACAAGAACTCTTCTCTGTCCTGCCATAGCAAAAAACTTTGATCCGAACACAGATGGGCGCTGCCCGCACTGTGGAGAGATGTGCGATATCTTTCACATGGTGTGGGCATCTACTAAGAATCCTCGCCTTGTCCCTTTCCCCACCCCAACCCGAGAGGCATGGGAGACTGCCCTCCTCAACTGCTCCACGCTGGAGTCCCGAGCTGGAGTCCCCTCGAACTCTCTTTGAGTATTAAAATTTTTCGCCACCTCCACCACCCGCCATAGGAACATGAAACGAATGCAAGGCCCTCCTTGCGTTGCAGGACCCGGGCACGCAACTTCGCTGTGTGAAGCGGGTTGCTAGTGCCATGGTCCTACGTGGCCTGAACACATGCGCGTAATGTGAGGGCTGTGCGGTTGCCCTGAGACCTTGCAAGGTCCAAACTCGCTTGCATAATAAAGTTTTAAATCCGTCCATCAATCCATTCACTACCGCAGCTACTTTTCGCTTTATTCTTTCGCTCCAAGCTTCCTCCATTCCCTTACTGCGCGTGTCTGCTGTATGTGAGACATATACTGCGCACTTTCCTTTCCCCTAAAATTCGGCGGAGAGATTTAAGTGGTAGTAAGGGCTTTTAGTGACATAATAAATGGAAGGAAAATATTTTTCCTCTCCCCGGCATCTCCTATCTTTGCTGGAAGCACCTGAGCTGCGGTAGCGGAACAAAAGGAACAAAGCAGGCAGTGTAGAAGTGAAATGAAAGGAGTGAAAGGATAGTAGAAAGGACAGGGGAAGAGGTACACTGTAATAAGTCATTTTACATATTAACATGTGTACAGGTCGCGAGAGCGTTATTTTATTAATGCCCATATATTCCGAATTGGCCATTCTCTGAACCTTATGCTGCTGACCCTATGTAGCAGTGAAATATAGGCGCGGAGCTGCAAATCAGGTAGAAGTGCTGGCAGGCGCCTTGCTGAAACGCGCGTTCTGAAGTTGCACTCGTAGTTCTAGGCAACATCATCCTCGACAAACCTGATGCCCCGAACGCTTGCGTAGCTGCCGCGCCGAACGAACGGCCAGCAAGCCGCAAGCTTCTTGGTGAACGCGCCTTGGATGCGCGCTGCGTTGTTCGCCGCTCACCGCGTGATTCCTGCATCCCCGCGCGGCTTGACTACGCTAGAACGAGACCATTGGGAGTCGCAGCCGTCGAGCTCTATCTGTTGGGGCAGTGGCGTACATTACGAGAAGGAAGAGGAGGGGTCGGCTTCAAGGCGAAAGCCGTTAATGCCTCATCATTGTCGACAGAAGGCTGACAGCACAAGCTTGTCAGTAGAGGCATCACGCTTTTGGAGCGGTGTCGAACGAGTTATATGAGACAGTTACTGCGGAATTTCCTTTCCTCAAATAAAATTTTCATTGTTTTTATTATGCCCCCTCTTTCTCTTTGTTCTTTAACTACCACTTCCTTCCTATACAAACGAATGATGAGTGTCCAACGAGATTTGTGAGACAGTTACTGCGGAATTTCCTTTCCTCAAATGCTATTTTCATTTTCTTCATTACGGCCCCTCTTTCTCTTTCTTTCTTCACTCCCACTTCCTCCCTTCCTGAACGGTGCGGTGCAGGTGTCCGCTGAAGTGACAGAGACGTACTGCGCCATTTCCTTTCTTCAAAAAAGGTGCGTTCAAAGGGCAAGGCATCGGACAGAACGGGTGGGGACTCCCTGGCAGCGCTGCAACACGCGGTCGCGTTGTACTCCTAAAGGCGAAGTTCAAGTGGCAATAATTAGCGGCTAATTTGCATCTAGTCATTATGAAGTAGGCCTAATTAGGCGTTAATTAGTAATTTTTATTCCTTCATACTAAGTCAATAATTGTGTGACGTTATCCAGTGGTGACGTCACCAGTGCCACAGATGCAGTCAAAGTGGTACGGAAAACGCTTTCGCGTCTAAGTAATTTAGACAGTGAAAGTGTCCCCTGAACTACCGCCTGATGGCCGTACGTGCGCTCGAAGCGAAGAGGAAGAGCAGCGGGAACGTGCTTTGCTAGTCACTTAACTGCGACTTCTGTAATTTCTATGCGGAGCGCCAGCCTTCATGTGTCGGTTCCACCGTGTTTTTCCGATATCAGTATATCGTCGAGGTAAGCCTGGGCACCTGATATGCCTTTCAAAACATTGTCGATTTTCCGTTGAAAAGTTGCAGGCGCGGAAGCTGTACCGAAAGGCAAGCGGTTGTAGCAGGACAACCCCCGATGCGTATTGATAACGCACAATTCCTCGGACTGGTCATCGAGAGGGACCTGATTATAGGCGTCACGCAGGTCGAGCGTGCTGAATTGCTCGCCACCATTCAAGGACGCAAAAATGTCATCAATGACAGGTAGCGGGCATTCCTCCAGCTCACATGCAGGGTTTAGGGTTACTTTGAAATCTGCGCAGATTCGATTCGAACGGTGCCATCCTTTTTGTAGTACTGGCACAACTGCTATAGCCCACTCTGCGTTTGTTACAGGGGACAACACTCCGATGGTTACCAGCCCTTCAATCTCTTTGGATACCTTGTCGCGCCCAGCAAATGGAAGAGAACGGGCCTTACAGAATTTTGGTGGGGCTCCTTCTTTCGGTTGAAGATGCACTGGTGGTCCGTCAATCAGGCCCAATTCTGTGCTGACGACGTCTTGGAAGTCCGAGATCACCACGCCCAAAGTTGATGCACAGTTTTTCCCGAGGGGCGCCCCGAGCTTCGCCCCCAGCTTTGCCCCGATGTTGAGGACTGAGGACCCTGCGTTGCTGAGTTTTGATATCAAGGCGCGTCCGCAGAGGCTTTCTCCTGGGCAATCGATAATAATGAGCCCTCGACGACAGTCCATTTATACGAGACAGGCATATCCAACTGCCCCAGAAGTGGCAAGGTCGCTAGGTAAGAGGAAAGTTCTATAGTGCACAGTGATAATGGTGGCCACTGTTTCTTCTGCTGCTCAAAACGTTGCCTAGGCACAACACACACAGCTGAACCAGTATCGACAATAATCGGCATATTGCTGTCACACCACGTGAACGTTCGGCGAATCGCAGGTTCCAACTGAGACTTCCGACACGCAACCAAAGTCCAGATGTGCATGCTGTCGGCCGCGTCATCCAATGCTTCCTCGATTACGTTTAAAGGTTGGCTTGACCTGCCTTGAGAATGGGTTTTCTGGCGTTCCTTGCTGTCGTCGCTAAGGCACTTTTTCGCCAGGTGCCCGAACCTGCCGCGGCGGCAGCATCGAGCTTTAATCCTGCTGCACGCCTTTCCATTGTGTTTTGTGCTTCCCCACCGTCCACACTCTAATACCGGTTCCTCGCTGGTCCGTCTCCGCGCGTTTATTTTCATTGCGGCCGTCAAGCCTGAAGAAATCGCGTTAGCGTCCTTTTCTGCTGCCTCGGAGCTAAGCGCTATCGCTTCGGCTTCCTTCACGGTGAGGTCTGTTTTCGCCAGCAACTGCTTTTGCAGACACTAGACCTGACGGCGCATACTATATTGTCGCGAAGCATTCTGTCGAGCATGCTTCCGAAGTGGCAGCCATCCGCTATTTGGTGAACTGCAACAATAAACGTATGAGCAGACTCACCTTCCAGCTGACGCCGGTTGAAAAAGCGGGAGCGCTCCGTTACTTCGTGGCGTTTTGGGTGAAAATACACACTTAGGACTTGAATTACTTCTTCGTACTTCAGCGCATTAGGCTTCTTCGGTGGAACTGTCCCTGAAAGTACTTGTACTGTGCTTGTGCTCAGTGCAGAAATGAGCAACGCCCTCTTCATTGAATCTTCTATTCCATTTGCTTCGAAGTAGGCTTCAACTTTCGTCAGATAGGCTCTCCAGTTGTCACAGCGTTCGTCATACTCGGGGAAGCTGGTGATGTGCCATGGCCGAGATGGTTGTGTCCAGCGACTCAGCCTTTACCGACGTTTCAGGTTGGCACTTGTCGTGGGTTCGCTTTGCGCTCGTCGCCACTGTTACAAGGCTCGTACGCGCATTGCGCGTGCCGTGCTTCCATGGAACACAAACGGACGCTGGGGATAGAAAGCGCGTTTATTCATCCCGGTCAGCCAGCTTATATAGGTGACCTGGTGAGGGTAAGGACAGGAGGAAGGGACGAGAGAAAGCTTGAGGAGCGTGCGCTTAGCGTTCGGGAGACATGGCGTTCGCCGTAGCGAAGACATGGCCTCGCCCTAGTGAAGGCAGAGCGTTCGCCGTAGTGAAGGCAGAGCGTTCGCCCTAGTGAAGACAGAGCGTTCACAACATAATTTTTGATATACACCACTATTCTGATTCCGTGGCACGCGTTGGGGCTGCGGCCACTCCTCAGATAGGTGACAGGTCGCAAACACAAGGAAAAGCAACATTTATCCAGGCATTTACAACCTGTAAAAACGCGGTGCTGCTACAGTCGTGCAGCGCGGTAGAAGGAACGAAAGAGAGACGAGTTACGTAGGATGAAACCCCGGAGAGAGGTGTAAAGAGGGAGAAAGCACGCGGGCGAGAGGGAAGGCGCACGGGGGGAAGGAAGAGAAAGATCGGGGAGAAGAGAAGTCCAGTGTTCGCAGATGAAGCTGGCACCGGCGGGATATTCAAACTGGACTCGGGACAGCACACTCCTCGTCTGGTTATACATATAACCAGACGGGGAATAAGCAGAACTGCCTCATGAATAAGCAGGACTGTCTCAGTCACAGGCCGGAGAACCGTCTTTATCACTCCCCGTGTCGCCGTCTTGATCTCGACCTTTCGCACCCTGCCGTCCGCACTCGCGATGGCGTTCACAATGAGTCCCATAGGCCACTCGTTGCGATAAACCTGGCTGTCGCTCAGGAGCACTGGTCACCTGCCTTGAGATTTCTAGTTGTCCTCTGCACTTCCGATGGCTCTGCAGGGTGGTAAGGAACTCGGGTCGCCAACGGCACCAAAACGCATCGGCCAGCCACTGAACCTGCCGCCACTGTCGCCGATACATGTTCTTTTCACCGAAGGCTGGTCGCACTGTGTTGCCGCTGACTTTCTGGGTCAGGAGCGTTGAAGGAGTCAGCACTTCCCGGCACTCGAGGTCCGTTGAGACAGGAACGAGGGGTCGGGAATTTATGATCCCCGAGACTTCCGCCAAGAAGGTTACCAAGACTTCATGAGTAAGGCGACGAGAGGTACTCTCAAGAAGCATGGAGTCCAAAATTCGCCGTGTGACTCCTATCATTCTTTCCCACACTCATCCCATGTGAGAAGCATGAGGGGGTTTGAATACCCAAGTGCATCCTTGGTCTGACAGGAATGATCCTAGCTTCTCATGGTCTGGGCCACTGGTGTTCAGTTTTAGTTGTGAGCACACTCCAACAAAATTCGTCCCGCAATCGGACCTCAGTTGCTTTGCCGGGGTCACTTATGGCGAAGAATCTTCGGAGAGCATTAATAAAACTTGAGGTGGCTATGCTCTCGATCACTTCGATGTGAACAGCGTGGATACTCATGCAAGTGAAGAGCACGGCGCACCTTTTGCTTTGGGCCTCACCGCCTCTGGTCCGACGGGAAACGACTTGCCACGGGCCAAATATATCTATGAAATGAAATGAAATGAAAATCTTTATTTGCCATCAAATACAGATGGGGGATTGTAGAAAAAAAAGCTGTCTTTGGACAGCTCGACGGGTCCACAATCCCTTATTTTGGCAGAGTGGCGGCATCACGTAACATGTTCTTGATATGCAAACATATACATATATATTTAATATGATACAGACTAAGTACTCGTTAACGAAACCAAATACATCTGGCGGAGGTTCTTGTAGCTTGCCGTGAAGAGGTCAAAACGGACAGAATTATAATATTTCAAAAGCGTTGGTATTGTGTACTTAAGGCACTGTTTCCCGTAACTTGAACGTGACATTGGTACTGACCAATCCTTGAAGTGTCTTGTAAGGTGACTCCGAGTTCTGTCTTGTAATTGGGATAGGTTACGTATATTCTTGATATTCCTGTGGATTTCTTGCTTATATACATGGCTTAAGCGATATCTGTAGAGATTGTGAGCTGGAATTACACCAGAGTTGCTAAAGCAAGTTGAGGTGGAAGCAGCATAAGAAGCATTATATGTGTGTCGGAGATACTTTTTCTGTAACAAGTGGATGTGCTCTATATTAGTGGATGTTAAGTTTTCCCATACTAGTTGACAATAGTTCAAGTGTGACTGAAAGAGTGAATGATAAAGCAAACGTTTGATGCGTGTGGGAAGGATATACCTTAAACCACCTACTACCCCAGTTATTTGACTTATTTTGCTTAGAACATGCTTGACGTGATTATCACAGGACATCTTTGCGGAAAAGGTGACACCCAGACATTTGAAATTCTGGAATAAAGCGATTCATCGTGAGTTTATTATGATATCTTGATGCGGAGGTATGTGCTTGTTTTTCGCCCTGAATATAATCGCTTTTGTTTTGCTTTCATTTACCTTTATTGCATTTACTCTCGACCATTCCTCTAAGGATTTCATTGCACTGTTACATTGTTCAACAAGAAGATTAATATTATTGCAAGCAATAAAAATAGTAGTGTCATCTCCATAGATAATAAATTTTGCTTTACGGGTAATAGTTACGATATCATTCAGATAGAGATTATAAAGTAAAGTTCCTAAAATACTTCCCTGCCGACATAAGTGAAATGTGGCTCGGTGCTTAGTCTTTCTGCAGGCAGGTCTGCCATTTTCTGCTGCAGCTGCCTTCATCTGAGGTTGCAACACGTAACACAACTGTGTATGTATGAGGCGATGCTACGCTTAGCTCCGACGATCCAGAGCCCAGCTGCCTTGGCCGCTCCCTCAGTAAAATGGCGTCCTTGGTGTTTGACCTGCTCGTGGTAATGCCGCATAATCAGGGTGGTGACATGGTGTCGTCCTGGCAAGATGATGGGCTTCCGCTCTTGCTGGTCGAAAAGTTGGCTCTCCCTAGTCTGCCACCAATCCTCAAAAGCCCGTCGGAATCGACCCATGGGTCCAGTCTCCACAGAGGGCTTGACTTCAGGAGTCTGTTTCCTTGTTGCAAGCTTATCAACTCTACTGAAAAGGCTTCGTTCTGGACAGACAGAATAATGACTGCCTTCGCTCGGGCTGTGTGTTCTGTCGAAGGCCCTAATTGGTGAGATGAGCTGTTATGCGGGCAGTCTGACACGTTGCGAGAGGTGCCCCGAAATTTGCTCACCAGCCCCACAAGCATTGCAACTGCGCAAGTCAGCTTAATCCAACTCGAGAAGCGCTCGAACCGCCTGCTGCCGAGTTCTTGCACGTCTACACTGGTTGTGAGAACAGTTGCCTGGAGCCGCACCTCCGTGTCAGAATCAGCATCGACGAAGTCAAACTTGTCCTTCGTTACCCGAGGGCAGTGTTCTTGATGATAGAAAAACTCCGGGCCTGTCAGCCAGACCGATCCTGCCATTTGGGCTGCTGGCACAGACCTCGTTCCGAGGTCCGCAGGGTTCATGTCGGAAGGAACGTAGTGCCATTGCTCTGGCCGTGTAGAGCTCCTGATGCGTTCGACCCTGTTACTGACATACACATAAAACCTCCGAGTCTGATTATGTATGTAACCTAGGACCACCTTGCTGTCAGTGTAGAAACTTACAGCATCAAGTTCCATGTCTATTTCACGACTGATGAGCTCTGCTAGCTCCACTGCCAACACCGCGCCGCACAGTTCAAGCCTTGGGATGGTGTGTTCCGGCTGTGGTGCTAGCTTAGCCTTTCCTATGACGAACTCGACATGGCACGCACCATCTAGATATGTCACTCTGAGGTAAGCCACTGCAACCACAGCGTTGGTTGATGCGCCGGAGAATATGTGCAATTCCTTGCGCTGTGCAGTAGTGAGTGAGGCAGGGGAATAGGTGCGAGGTATATCCAGCTGCTCGAGTACTTTCAAGGAGTCTTTCCACGTCTCCCACGCGGCCCTATTCTTCAGGAAGTGGACAGTCCCAGACGCATGTCCCAACGACTAGCTGTCGGAGGAGGGACTTCCCTTGAATGATGACTGGAGCAACAAACCCAAGTGGGTCGTACAGGCTATTCACCACTGACAAGACACCGCGCCGAGTGAATGGCATCTGTTGGATTGAAGTCGTAAATGTGAAGACATGCTTTTTCAGGTTCCAAGAAACTCCCAGACTGCGTTGCATTGGCGGTGTGCCATTGCACACCGCCCTTATAACGAGCCACCGATTTATAACGAGTCCCTCATTCCCCTTCGCTTCTTTGCTTAATTGCTTAGCGCGGGCCTCGGTTCTGGCAGCCTTGACGCCATCGGAAGCATAAGAGGGTTGTCACACAGCTTCCACCCTCGCCGTTTGACGACGTTCTACATCATATCAGCGTCAGCTCAGGACAGGCTACGTCCGCCGCTTAAAAACGTGGGTTTCGCTGATGAACACTCCCAAGGTTATGAGAGAAGCCAACAGCCACAGAAACCAAGGGGCATAGGGGATTTTTAATTTTTATTTAAATATTTTGTGGTGTTGATCAATTTATAACATTACTGCGTCTGTTATCCCTTAAAGCTAATTGATTAGAAAAGCAGAAGAAAAAACAACCACATGCCGCCACTGGGATCCGAACCCACGACCTCCGATTTACGCGTCTGGTGCTATACCGCTGAGCTACGGCGACGGCAGTCAAACCTTCTGCTTCCAGGGGCATATATATTTACAAATAACCTAACCTTGGGAGTGTTAACCAGCGCCACCCACGTTCTTAAGCGGCGGATGTAGCACGTCCTGAGTGACCGCTGATGTGACGTAGAACGTCATCGAACGGTGAGGGTGGGAGAAAGAGGTCGTGCAACACGGTGCTGACGGGCTGGCAGATTTTGTGGGGAAAGACTGCAGGATAAATTTACCACGCGTAAAAAGTAAAAGAAATCAACGAGGGCCTGTAGAGGAAGGAAGGAGGAGTTGAAAGGAAACAACAAAAAACGAGAACGGAAAAACAAAACATTCTCGATAGGTGAAAGGCAGAGCTGAAAAAAAGGAATGCTGCAATCAAGTTTTTCGTGTCCGAGTGATGAGTGTGGCGGGTAGTTGGTGCGTCGAGCGAGGACGTGTGGCGGGGCGTCGGCGCAGTCAGTAGGCTCAGGTCTATGCCCTAACGGAGACGTGGTGCTGACGGCAGTCTCCCCGGGGGCAGCGTCAGCGCCACACCGTTGGCGTACGGTTGACGCCGATGTCCCGGCGGGTCTCAACGCTGGCGCAGGAAGCCGTCACATCTGTGTGTTACGGGCATGGCCTCCAGGTACGGCAGCCGGGTAAGCAGCGGGGGTGACGGTGTTCAGAGGCTGCCGGACAGGAAGGGAACAGCGGCGCCAGGGTCTGGTGGGTCAGGCTCTTGATGACGGCTGTCCAGGTCTGGTAGCCGGGGCGTCCGCGGCTGAGGCCCAAGCCGGCGAAATTGGGAAGCCAGCAGATATGGTCCACGTCCGTCGCCGACCGCGTTCTTCCTGTTCTGCCTCGCACGCTCTCTTCGCCAAGTTCCACTTCCGCCTTTTTTCTTCGTCCGCCACCTCGTCGCCTTCTCTGGCTGCAGTGAGGCGCTGGCTCCTTACAGAGGTATACTGGCGAACGCACTGTCAATGGAGTGGCAGCTGGTGGGGGTACTTCTTTTGTCACTGCAGGCTTCTCGCCACACACACACTGGCCAAGGACACAAAATCATACAGTTGCTCACACTCTTGCAGATGCGTGCTGTGCGCCGACACGCGGCAATCACTGCAGCTGCACCATCTTTCGGTACGCCTGCCTCTGGAGCCGAGTCGCCCTAAAGAGGCCGAGAATACCGTAGCACATTGCTCTCCCAAGGAGGTAGGTCAGGAGGGAAGCAGTCTACTAGGCTGCCAGCATTTAGTTGCGGCCCATAATTTTGGTCAGTGGCAGGTCACCTGCACCCTCTGAAAACATGGGCGCATCCAAACAGAGGTTGTGAAGTGCGTTACGCGCGATGTTTATGCACAATGCGCACTCCCACTGACACTGGTGTGTCCAGTACCTTCGCAAGCACCAGAAGCAGCTCCGCGGCGCACCGACGCAGCGTCAACGACAAATTGCGTGAAAGCTTTTGGATTGTGGTACAGGCCATCTGCTGGGTCGGGTATGTGGTGCCACGCCACTGGCGCAAGCAGCCATGGCTCCAGTGGGCAGACATTGTCTCCTGCATAACAAAAAATTACGCTGTTACGCATGCCCTTCCTCGGTGATCTAAAAAGCCTTGCGGGGCGCTTTTCTATAAAATGGACGACTCGTGCTAAGTAGCCCACTGCCAGACAATGCATGATTGAGATGCACGACTGAGCACTGCTGTAAGGACAACTTTTACCATCATACTGAGAAAAATGATGCGCTATGATTGTCTATACAACACAAGTGCCGTCAGGTACATTTTGTGTTGGTTTCTTAGACAGGAAATGCCATGTATTTCAACAATGTTATATGCTTCCTGTGCTTCTGCTACAATTATAAATAATGTAAAGGGTGGCAATACACTACCATACTGTAATCAGTCTGCTTTGGTGTAACGTAGCTGTAAGCAGATCCGGGCCAATCCATAGTGCTGAAGCTCTCTATCTGCAATTTAGGTGGCCCGACGGTTGACAGGGCTTTTTTACTGCTTACAATGAAAAAATCTCCGTCGTGTAGCTGGCCTTCCGCCATCGTGGAATGCTGCGAGACGAACGCGTCTTTGAAGGATACGGGTTAGCGCGGGCCCATGGCCAGAGTGCGCATGGTAGCGCCACAGATGTTAGAAGAAAACGTGCACAGCACAAAGCTACCCCTCAAGGTTTGTTGCCATGGTCCGGATTTAACCGAATTCATGTCATCAAAAACAGACGCTAAGGTCTACTCACTATCATGATGCCCGCAGCGTAGAACCCTTTGCAGCATGTCTGCAGGAGAGCCCCGGGGCATTTTGCTGGCGATGAGTATGCCATCGAGCCACCCGATGTGGTGTCTTGTCTTCGAGTCTCGCCGGAAGGCGCGCACCTTCTGCCATCCAACGTTGACAAGTCGGTTGGGCAACGCGGACGCGTGCTTCACTTTCTACGGTGCCTAGAACACTGGTGGCGAAGAAGCGCAGCGCGCACAGCACTTGCAGCTCCAATGGGAACGCTGTGACAAGCACACCTCCCTGTTCATCGGCGAGTACGTCGCACAGACACTGTGCAGTCTCCTTCCTATGTCGAAGCCTCGAAACAACTGAAAAACTCGTGTGCGCTTCAAAACAGTCTTCATGCACCCTCCTACACTGTTGCTCGCGGGGACGCCCGAGATGTAAACAGCCGCCATACTCGGTCTCAAACACATCCACACAACTTTCTTCGCTGTCAAAAAAATTCTTAATCAGCTCGCATAATTAGGTAAGCAACATCCGGCACGTTTACGACGTCAGCCGGTAACGCAAAAAATCAGTATGGCTGCCGGTCACGGCTGACCAGAACGGTGCAGTGACAACGTTTTTGATAATGTTTTGGAGTAAGAGCGATCCGTAATACGGTCCCTGGACCATACAGTCATCACCCCCGACTGGAGAGGGGCCTGCAGAACTATTCAATAGGGGTACATTGCTCACTTTGCTTATCACATCCTTTAATATAGCGACTACCTCGGAGCCTCCCCGTCTCGAGCGATCGTGTGGGCTCCTGCTCAAGTGAGCCTCGAAGGCAATGAAACGGTAGACGCCATCACCCACGCTCTCACTCTCCGGGAAACACCTGCAGAACCTTCCGAAACGGATCTCCAACCCATTCATGGCCTCAATTTTTGAGAAATTATTCAGTTATAACAATTCGGTCCGGCAATTTATTCTAATCCCTGTAAGGGCCTTACAAAGGTAGACGAACGCACTCTCCTCCGCCTTTACATAAACACTGCTGTGCACGGAAGTTTTATAACACTGATCCTGCATGTACAGGACATTGCCTGCATTGAGGGGAAAAATCTTCGGAGACTGCATGTACAGGACATTGCCCGCAATATGCGGGGAGGTCATCGGACACCTTCAACATGATGTGTACATGTCAATCAACCCAGAACCTCGCCCCAAAACACAAGCCCAGCCAGGAGGACTGCGAGGCAGCCTTCATCGGCTGCTCCGACCTGGTGAGCCAGAAGGCCTGGGTCGGCCAAGCCCGATCCGCGGAGGTGACCAATGGGCTACTAGAACAAGCAGCGCACCTAATGATTGTGAGGGGTGGCGCTTTCCGGGTGGCGTTCGTCTTGCCAGTAGTGCACAAAGATTAGAGTGAGGCTACGGAGGAGTATACGTATGTTAACTGTTGGAGAAGTATCTGTAGCTTTTGTAGCAGCTACATTGTGCACAGATTCCCCGTTTCGCGTAACTCGAACAGGTGCAGTTCTGCGCATGCGCGAGGAGCTGAGTGACGTGACAGTGCGCAGTCGGCGCGCGCCTCACCTCCCGCCTCGTCGCCGCTCCGATCGCATCGTTTCGCCAGCTGTGCGCATGCGCGAGGAGTCGAGTGAAGTCATTACGCGCGCCGGCCCCTAGCCAGATGTGATCATGCAGGGCGCGCGCTACTGCGCATGCGCAGGGAAGCTGCGTCGCCGTATAAATGCAGGGTGACACCGCCGCGGTTTATATCAATTTACATATGGAATAAGGAGAGTCTGGCGCTGTCAAGCGGCTCTGGAGACTGGAGAATCTCAACTCTCCGACTCCCTAGGTTGCGGCCTGGCGGCTGGCTGCCGAGAACAGGAACAATGAACCGCGCGCGGCCAAGCCAGAGGCTGAGATGCCGGAGCAGAGAGAGAGCGCCTGGCCTGGAGATACATCGCGACGCGGAGCGGCGTGCCCTGGCCTAGCCGGAAGGCGATGCGGCGATGGAAGACGACGTGAAGGCCCGCCGTGTATCCGATCACGTGATTTTATCACGCAACTCGGGGGAGAAACCAAAGCTATCTGAAAAGGTGTAACCAAGATAAATTTGTACCTTTCGCTACGTATATCCTGGCATAGGTTATCTAAGCCACTGCCACTTTTTTCGCGTGAAACACTGTCACGAGAGAAAAAGAAAACGATAGACCTATGAAAAGGCATGTTAAGTGGAACGTGACACTTGAGAGAAATAGAAGGGCGAAGAAAGGTGAGTGCAGTGGTATTTTAAGGAGATGGAGAAGAAGACCACGAATCCGAAAACGAGGCGGAAGAAGAAGAAAATGAAGAGGTATAAAAGGAGGAGTTGCGAGGTGAACAGGAGGAGGAACGTTCCAGGTGCGGAGGACGCTGGCGCACGGCCGTCGGCAGCTGCCAGAGGTGTTTCATCGTAAGGCCCACTGATTCGAAGTGGTTCCATAGGCTGATGCCCCGGTCCCGTGGATCACGACGCTGACCGCGTATTCGGAAGGTGAGCGTTGTGTTAACCCCTCCAAAACGCCGACACAGCCAGCCGCTGGTTTTACCTCCCAGACCTCGTCACCGGTGTGAGGACGCTCCTACGTCGGCATCCAGCTTCACCTAATCCTCAAAATTCCTGTCGTAGAAAAGCGGCGTCTGATGAAACAAGGTACCACCTGGGATTTTGTCCGTACTCCGCGTCCGACATAGCGTGCGGACCACCCGCTTTTGGTATCAAGCCTGTATGAGTGCGGCTGTGATTTACTCGCCAGGACCCTTAGTGTGGTAGGACTGCGGTGGTTGTCTGCAGTATTATCTTTGTGCGTGTAGTGTGATGTTTGTTAGTTCTTTAGGCACGCATAAAGTGTGGCATCTTGAGTTTCCCCTTCGAAGCCTTTTCTCTGGTTTATATGCTTGCACACACACAGAATGCATACCATAAAACTTCGCAGGCACACTTTTCTGTGGCACACACACTTTGACGCAAATTTTCTCCTAGCCACTTCAATCCGGGGAACGTGGAATCTGCGTTCCTTGAAGCTACGCAGCAACATGTTAAATTGGCTAAATATCTAGACGTTTGGGTTAGGCAAGCCGGCACTCCGAACTGATGAGATTTAGGGAACGGCTGGCAACTATGGTTGCAGATTAGAGAAAGACCGATGTATAAACCGATCTTCTACATTTGCATTTTCACATGACACACCCTGCGATGTGCTTGGTTTTCTCCCAACCACTTTTCTCCGGAGAATTGTTCTAGCTTACTACTGCACTAAATATTTAAATCAATTAATTAAATAACTGTAAGGAAGACTCTTAACCTGTTTGACTGGATTTTTGTGTAGCATTGTGCTAACCAGGTTCTCAACGAACTGTAATGATTATATCTGGGGATAATCATAGCTTTGAACGCTGAAGGCGCGTGGCAGCATGAAGAGATTTTCTCGGCCTGCCCATGTGACTGGCTACTAAAAACTCTATATATTCGTCTAAGGACCAAACAGTAACAGATCTGATTTTCAGGTGTTATTTCTTGCACACTTCGCCGTCGCAACCGAGGGGCAATCATACGGTTAAGTTGCACAAATCCGAGCAGCCGATCCGCCGATCGGCTTGCCCGGCTGTACGGCCGCTGCGAACCGCAATGAACCTGTGAAAAATTATGCAGCCTGCCTCTTGGGCCATCAGATGGAGCCAGTACATTGCATTGAGAGTTTTACAGCCAGCTGATGAGGGCCTGACAGCCAGTAACGGTCAAAGGGCATGCACGGGCGGGTGCACTGCCGGCAATTGCATTTGTCGGCAACATCTTTTAGATTTTTTGTACACCAGTACGGCGTAGCAAACAGCTATTCTCATGGATTCATATATGGAGGGGGGCAGGGTCTGCTCCCAAGTTTTAGGTGCACTTGCACACTGTGGGAGATAGGGTGAGCACTTACTACCACTGCCACGGCTAGCAGCAGGGTTTAGCCGTTCCGAACATATGGGCTACAGGGATCATTTCCAGACTTGTACAGAGTGTGTCTAAGGCACGAGAGATACGATAGAACCAAATTGGCGTCACTCCAGTGTATGGCCGGCAACCGTTATAAAAATGAGCTTTGTTTTTCTGTTCACGCAATGCTGAGCATGTGTTCAGCCAACAGAAATTTAACTGAAATTTAACTTTAGTTATGTTTACACAACACTCACTCAACAGATGGTCTGTGCCCCAAAACCTAACAAATATGGTGCATAATTACTATTGAATTACTGCTGTTTTTTCTTTGAGAAATATATTTGACAATACGTGGTTTGCAACCATCCGTGACACTGTGTGCGACTCTATGAGCTGTTCCGACAGGAGAATGTAATACTACGTTAGAAATATTCTTCTACCCTTAGCAAAAGCTAATACGTTTGAAATATACGGCGGGCTATTTAGATTGCATTTTAGACATATTTTGTGTTCATGAATGCACTAAAAATATGTAGGAAATACTTTCCTGGAATTTCATGCTTGGTATTCGAAATATATATTCTTAAAATATGCCAAATATACCTCCCTTAAAGCATACTTCTAGCACTTTTCAAATACGTGAAAAAATGTGTACTCAGCATTAGCATCTTGTCAGTGTATTAAAAGTGTAATTTCAGAAAGATGAAATTAATTCATCCAAAGTATACTCCAATTCTAAAAAACGGGCAGTCCTTGTAAGCGTATATGTATGCAGTTTTAGCATCTTGTCAATGTATTAAAAGTCTACTTTCGTAAATATGAAGTTAATTCATCCGTAGTATACTTGAATTCTAACAAACGGACAGCCCTTCTAAACGTATTTGCAGCATACCTCTAGCTGCTGTTAAACAGTCGAGTGGCTCGAAATCGCGTTTCGGGAAATGGCATTTGCGTGTTGTCAACGTATTTGAAGCGGACTTCCGTCAATACGCAACTAATTCGTCCAAACAATACTTAAATTCTAGCAAATTGGCAGTCCGCCTTAGCATATTTGCAGCACACTTCAAGCTGCCGTTGAATAACCGAAAGCTCGAAACCGAGTTTCGGGAAATTGCATTTTTATGTTGGCAATGTTTCTAAAGTAAATACGCAATTCATCCGTCCAGGTATAGTTAATTTCTAACAAATCGGTAGTCCGCGTAAAAATATTTGCATTACACTTCAAGCTACCATGGAACAATCCAGTGCTCGAAATGACATTTTAGGAAACAGTGAAAACTCCCCCTTTCCTGTTGTCCTTTCGTTGCAATACAGTAATCATAGCGCGGGAACATCGCAGGACAAAGACGAGACGTGACGAGAACGCCTGCGTTGTTCCCGCGCTATGATTACAGTGTTGCGATGAATTACCAAACTGCTCAAGGCTTTTCTGTTCTAAGTCCAATAGTTTATGGTAACTTCTAGCAGGATCGTAATCACCACTTATTTACACTACGTGCGGAGAACTTGATAGCATGATACCGACAAAGACGCGTTGGGAATTTCCGGGCCTGAATATGCCAGCGAAAAGGACCACAATTGAGAAGGCCGACCGGCTCACTTAGACGCCCGTGTATCTATTGGTTGACAGTTCGACTCCCGACCTATATCTGACGCAAGTTTCGACTAGCAATTCTAGCAATATATTTTTAACCCTTTGAAGGTTTTTGCCGTATATGTACGGCGGCGGTTTTCTGTCCCGCAAGGTCTTTGCCGTACGGGTTCGGTTTCGATTTTCTGTTTGAAATTTTGCGCCAATAGAACAATGCGTGCTCACTGGGGGGTGCTTCCACCTCTTAGGACTTACAAGAAGTGTTTGAATTTTGTGCTGCCTTCTTACGGAGATAAGCAGAACTTATGTCTAGCTTTAGCGCGGCGGCACAGACTGCGGCAACACCCCTTTTGTAGGTTTTGGTTTCGCCGCGTGATCGCAACGGAGTCGTGCGAAATTTGAGTTTTCTTTTTGTCAGCACTATCTTGCAGGGGCTGCCGAAGTTGATTTCTATCTTTATTGGCGCTGCTCTTAGCTTGCTTATCACCGTTGCTCGCGAGGTATTTTCGCCCTCTGTGGCAACGCGCCTACGCGGTTTCGATACCGCTGCGGGATCGCAACGGAGTCGCACGAAACGTGTTTTCTCTTTGTGGGCACTGTTTTGCAGAGGCGGCGAAAGTTGATTTCTATCTTTATTGGTGCTGCTCTTAGCTTGCTTATCACCATTGCTATTCTATTCTATTGAACATTTTCCAGTTGTGAGTGATGCTGTCACCAAAGTACTGTTCCTAATTTTTTTTACTATTTATTCTCGATTATATACATTTTGTAGATTCAAGATCCGCAATAAAGTAATTTGACCACCTGGGAAAGTTTTCTTCAAAATAATTCGACCCTCAAAGGGTTAATGTATTAAATGTATATTTTTAGTGTATTTCTAGTGTTATCTAATGTATTTATTGTATATTTTTAGTATATTTTTAATGCATTATAAATATGCCAAGCGGGCAAAAATGCGCTTTTCACGTATATTAAAGAAAGTTCAAAATACTTTTTGCAGTATGCTTAGAAAGCATTTAGTTTAAGCATAGGGACAAAAAAATGCGAAATAGATATGAAATTAATACAATATGTTTGAAATGCATTTTAAGCACATCCTCTTTTTCGCTAAGGGTACTCTTGAATCATGTAAAAAGAAAACTGCGCGAAATACGGGGAGAAGACAGAAACATACACGACAGTACCAGCGCCACGCGTAGCGCCGGTACTGTATGATCATCATCATCAACATCATCAGCCTGACTACACCCACTACAGGGCAAAGTCGTCTTCCATGTCTCTCCAATTAACCCTGTCCTTTGCCAGTTGCGGCCACTGTATCCCCGCAAACTTCTTAACCTCATCCACGCACCGAACATTCTGCCGTCCCCTGCTACGTTTGCCTTCTCAAGGAATCCACTCCGTTGCCCTTAAGGACCAGCGGTTATCTTGCTTTCGCATTACATACCCGGCCCAAGCCAACTTCATCCTATTGATTTCAACTAGGATGTTATTAACCCGCGTTTGTTCCCCGACCCACTCCGCCCTCTTCTAATCTCGTAACGTTACACCTACCAATTTTTCTTTCCATAGGTCGCTCCGTTGTCCTTAACTTAAGCTGAACCCTCTTTGTTAGCTTCCACGTTTCTGCACCATAGGTGAGTACCGGTAAGATGCAGCTGTTGTATACTTTTCTGTTCAGGGATATTGGTAAACTACCATTCATGATCTGAGAGCACCTGCCATATGCGCTCCACCCCATTCGTATTCTTCTAGCTATTTCGCTCTCATGATCCGGATCAGAGGTCACTATGAGCCCTAAGTAGACATATTCTCTTACTACTCCCAGCAGCTCGCTACCAACTGCGAACTGCTGTTCCCTTGCTAGGCTGCTGAACGTTACTTTCGCTTTGTGCATGTTAATTCTAAGCCCGACCGTTCTGCTCTGCCTGTCTAACTCATCGATCATGTTTTGCAGTTCATGTCCTGAGTGGCTTAGCAAGGCAATGTCATCGGCGAATCGCAAATTACTCAGGTATTCTACATTGACTCTTATCCCCAACTCTTGCCATTTCAGACCCCGGAATAGCTCCTGTAACCAAGCGGTGAATAGCATTGCCGAGATTGTTTCTCCCTGCCTGACACCTTTCTGTATTGGAATTTTACTGCTGATTTTATGGAGAACTATAGTAGCTGTGCAATCGTTACAAATATTTTCCAATATTTTCGCATAACACTGTGCCACACCATGACTCCCCAATGCCTGCATGAAAGCTAAGGTTTGCTCTGAGTGAAATGCTTTCTCGTAATCAATAAATGCTATATATAGGGATTTGTTATATTCTGCGGATTTCTTTGTCATGTGACTTATAGCATGAATGTGGTCTATTGTAAAGTATCCTTTACGAAAGCCTGCTGATTATTTGGTTGACTGAAGTCTAAGGCTGTCCTGACTCTGTTAGCGATTACATTAGTAAACACTTTGTAGGCAACGGACAGTAAGCTGATAGGTCTAATTTTTCAAGTCCTTGACTTCTCCTTTAATATGAATTAAGATAATGTTAGCGTTCTTCCAAGCTTCTGGTACAAGGCATTGATTGCGTATACAAGTTGGCAAGTTTTTCTAACACAATGTCTCTTCCGTACTTCAAAAAATCTGCTGTTACCTGATCCTCACCAGCTGCTTTCCCCCTTCGCATTGATCCTAAGGCTTCCTTTTCTTCCCCTTTCGTTACTGCTGGGATATCTCATTGCTGTGCTCGACTGCATCTCTCAGTAGCTTGATGATTACATTCGCTACTGTATGCATTTGTGTACAACTCTTCGGCTGCTGTATAACATTTTACATATTAAGAACGCATGCAGCACCTGTTAAAATTCTCGTAAACCGCTCAGTCATTTTCTGGCATAGAAAAAAGTGCTTGTAGTGCAATATGCTCTATCAGGCATACCTACATAGGAGGATTCGTATGTGCGCTCATAAAAAAGGCGAGCTTTTTTAGGGGTTCATTTCTATTGTTTATGCATGAATCAAGGCCTCCAACTAACAGATCAATGCATGTGAACTCGATTACTTCTACTACATGAAAAGAAATATTAATAGTAATAATTGACATAACTTTGCTGATCGGTAGGGCACTACCTGCGCAGATCCGGACGCCGGTGGGCAGGACTATATAAGGGTTGAACCGAGATTGCGCTTATGATTGAAAAGTTATGAACTTTTATTTCATGCCATAGCCTAGTGTGAAATACTGTTCCATGCAGTTTATCTGATGGATGTGTATTTATATGTATGCACAAGTATGTTTGTGCGTATATCTGGAGCACTACACGAGTGGGGAGGTCAGCGTCACGTTAACGAGATATGGCAGCAAAAATGTGAATATACCGCCGGGAATTGCATCGGTCGTCAGTCCATCTGGCGCAATGCGAATGTATTAATAGGATTTTTTTCTTTTGTTTTGTGTTAATTTAGCGCATACTCAAGAGCAATTCATGTGCCAGTTATCAACATGCGCTCCACATGCTGTACACACTGCATCACCAAAAACTCTCCACGTTTTCAACATTCTTTCAACAGGGTGTGTTGCGGGCTGCTGTAGTTTCAACATAAAGTCAACCATGCATTTTCGTAACGGAAGTATGATTCGCGCGGCGAGCAGCAAGTGTCCTCGATACTCTGGCATGCGGTCAGTGAGGTTTTATTCTTACGCAGATTTAGGCCCAAACTCTGAAAGCTTCCTTTCCTTAGAAGCCTTCCTAACCTTACGTGAGGCCGCCTTTCCGCGAATGTTCGATGGAGGAAGCCAGCTTACTCTGAAAGCTCTCCTCGCCTCTCCTCAAGTAAGGAACGCATGCCGCGTGTCTGGGTTTGAGGGTTCCTTCACATTGGCCAATAGGACGCCGAGCAGGAAGTTGCATTCCCGTGCTGACAACAAACATGGCGGCGCCCTTCGAAGCTGGGCCCCTCGATTCAAACTGAATTCGTCGTCGTTACTGCGTTTTTCAGTGCGTTCGCTGGCCATAAATGGGCCATCGGTCTTTCGCTTCCTCTCATCTCGCCTCTAAGGAAAGTATGAGTGATAAATTTGCCTTAATTTTTTATTTAGATTGGCGATTCAGCAGCTGTTAGGCTTAAGGCCATCGGTTTGTTGACAGAAATGGTTTCCGTCCTAACAACGAGATGGCGCCACTAGGCTGGGCTAGGCGGAAAACTCGTCCACCAGATGCAAAGGGAATAGCCACGTAAACGTCAATCGTCATGTCATTGCGTCGCTGTTTGCATAAGCTGAATTAAAAGTGGAAATTTGAGAAACGTTGTAACGTCCCGCAAAATACCTGCGTTTAGCGTACGTAAGTATGCACACACGAGCGGCGACGTGGTGGCCGGGAGGTGTGAACGAGGCAACATTTCGGCGGCGGTGGATTTCGCTCGCTCTCGCCGCCGAATGCCCAAGTGTGACAGAGCCACACCGTTGCAGAATCTGAACGCAAATTCTTCCTCTGAGTGCACTTCCACTGGATTCACCGCGTCGGGAAGCAACCTAGCTGTTCGAGGATACAGGTACACTTCATCGAATGCGTATTCACAAGCACGGTTAAAAAATTGCGTGTAGTCGCCCGCGTAGCGGTCAGTCCACGCTGCCATTTTCCCCCGCCAGCTCAACTGCACTCACGCCGGGCTCGCGTCCTTGCGCCGCGTCTCGCCGCCCGCATGAGTGTGCGGAGTCACTTGTGGCAGCAGTGAGGTGAAGCACTCCTCCAGGGCCAGGAGCGACGTAAGGACGCATGAAGGCAGCTGGCAGCTGCCTCAACTGTGAGGAGGCACCAAGGACGACCTTACTTAGGGCTCCTCAGTAAGGAAGCTTTCAGATTGACATGAGGGCTCCTCACTGCAGTGAAGGCTCCCTTACTGAGGTAAGGAAGCTTTCAGAGTTTGGGGGTTAGACTTGTATACCGAATAGATGCGGAGATTATGTTCCGACCATACATCAACCTTTGGCCGCGAGCCGCTGTTGGGTACCGTGGTGAGTAGGGCCTCAAGCTGAAAGCAAAAACCGCATGGAACATGAGGCAAACACTATAGTAAGGCACACAACTACAAAGATACAATAGGTAAGACTTTTGCAATAGACTTCCGCTTGTGCGTCGATAGTGGGTACCTGGAGTGTGCGCGTCCTTTGCTTAAGGCGCAAATGAGACTTGCAAACGACCTGCCTGAAAACTGTAAAGTAGACATTCGTAGGGCGCTATGGAAAATGCTTAAAACGTATGAAATTGACAATTCCCTCCCTTGTACAGTGAGTGTCCTGCCAGCGCATCATATGATGCCCATCTATACGACCTATGTGGTTTCGCCGTGAACACCTAATGATATTCGGCCAACAGAAGTGGCTTATGTTTGCACTCGACAGATCTGCCTCAAGGCACAAAATTAAGCTCTGCAGATAATCCATTAGAAATGATTCTCATGCGTTCAGAACTCTTGGAGTCCTATGATCTGTGCTTCATTATCACGGGATCTCCACCCTTTCAGCTTAGAAGCCTTTTCTGGGTTTAAGAATACGCCGAGACGGCCTTATATGGGCTATGGCAAGCCCCTGATCAGTGGTATCGGTTCATACCACCAACCGTGATTTAATTCTTGCGCTAAACTTAAAGCTCAGTTTCTCCTTTGCCTCCGAAAATTACCTCTTTACCTTCATGCACATGTGCCTATATAATCGTTTTCCTCTAGGGAGAATTACGTTCAATGCTACTGCAGTCATTATATAAAGCACTTATTTGTATAGAAGAGTTAGCTTTAAAACTAACTGAACCGCTGCCGTATATTTTACACAAAAATTGCAGCTCTTAATTATTATGTTTTCATTGAGGTTGGTTTAAAAGCAGTTATCACACATGCATTACCACTAAATAGCTCCAGAGGAGCTCCCTAATTATATATGCCGCCGCGGTGACTGGGGTTACGCCACTCGGCTGCGTTCCCAAATGACGCGTGTTCAATTTTTGCCATAGCGGTCGCACTGCTGGAGACCCATTGTGCGATCTCAGTGCAAGACCGCAACCCTTTGCGGTCGAAATTTTCTGGAGGTCTCTACTACGTGATCCCTTATAGCGTGAGCCGCTTTGGGACACTAAGCCCCTTGATCATTTCTACATTGTGTAGTGACCACAGTGCAAGAATATGATTATGTGTTAATAAGTCATATAACACCTTGACATTTATCAAGTAACATCATCTATTTGTCACCAGTAGCGAACACCTCGTAACTGAGTAGGAATGTTTTACTCTGAGAAACCCAAGCTCTAGAGCGAGACACTCATCACTGAAGACTCTTCCTCCTCGTTGAAAAATCTTACCTATAAAATGCTTCCTGCGCTCGCACCAACCATTTCAGACGGACAACAAAATCGATCAGATGTAGTGAAAATCTGAAATTCGCGCGGTTACTTTGAATAACGTTCAGTGCCTCGTGGTACGTGGAGACGGCTGAGCTAAAGAGAAGAGCGATTTCCTGGGCTTGTTTACGTCGACAACAAAAAACCGCATCACCATACCACGCATGCCATATTAAGTGAGACCCTCTAGGGCAAGCTGTTGCATGGCACAACGCCGAGCAGGGCTGGGTACCGTAACTAGCCTACCACCTCCTCCAAAACAGCCTCTAGACCGAGGACCCCGCTCACCGGCGTATAGTTTGGGGTCCTCCTCGCATGGGCCTTGAGGCGCGCCTTCTAACCGGACATTCCCCTCTGATTCCGACGTTCAGGATCTCGAATTCACTCCAGCTTACTCCTTCAAAGACATTTACTTCATCAATATGGCCATGGCCGTTATTCCCGCCCTTGTGAAGGTCTCTCAAAGGAAGAAAAGCGGCTTCTGATTCGCCTGCATACTCGTATTTTGCTGGGCCGGCAGCACTCAAACACCCTTCCTACTCGGGCCACCGTTGCTGCTTGTGCGCAACCGAGTAAGGCCGTCAGAATTGGGAAATCCCAATAAATGGTTTTGCCTGCGGGCTATTCCTCGGTGGTGTGGTTCTTCATGGCCGCAGCTGTGGTCGAGCTAGCGGAATGGCGTTGGCCCTGACTGCAGATGCGAAACTGCGCTAGAAACCCCCCAGAATTTATTTTTCATAAATTAGCTCTTTGTCGTCACGATAATCCGTCAAACTGCCCTCAAGAGAGGTGTTTACTTCCGTATTGTATTTGATGCAGCATGCAGCTATGAATAATTGTACCTATGTGGTGTTCCATGAATTAAGCTCTAAACATAAATTACCCACAATCGAGTCATGTTACAAGCTTTTTCGTATTCGGCGAAATTACGCGGCCTTCTTAATTACTCCTCCTGATTAAAGGATGAAAGCGGTTACAGGACACTAGCCTATTCCATACCGAAAGGAAAGTTCCCATATCTTTCCGGCAGCTGGTGTGAGGAAGAGGACTGTCTACAGCTAGTACAGGCAGCAAAAGCGCGGGAGTCAAGAGAGACGAAGAGGGAAATAATCTTTACGGACATAAAGCAAGGAATAATGGTGGTAGTTTTCTGCAAGTGCATTATATTAAAGGCAGGAATACGGCCCATAAATTGCGGAGAAGCATTGGAAGGGATGCCAAAGAAACTGGATTTCACAGTGACGCAACGGGCATAGTTGTTGCACGGCAACAACAAAGCCGATACAAGATTAGACAGCACACATTTTCTGAGGAAAATTTCCGCGTTCGAACAAAGCAAACCATATACGCGAGCCTATTCAGATGTAATGGTGAACAGGAATCTTAGAGAGGTGCGCTATTTAACTAAATCAGAGTGTTTGTCGAAGCAGCCAACCATGTGGCCCTATTGGTGTCACTGGGGCTTCGAAGGCAGTTTATGGATAAGAAAAGCTGCCATTTGCCTAGTGAACTAGGCGCGCTGAACGCCGCCCTTGAGTAGTCGCGTGATTAGGTTCGACTTGGATGAGAAATGGTATTCTGCTTCTAAAGGTTGCAACAAAAGACGCACCACTACTGTTACACATGCATTTTAGTCGCTAGGTTGGCTGGGTATCTAAAAAAAATACTTTTCTCTGAATGAATACGCTTTCTGTGATTTAGTGTGGTGCGGTTATATTGTCACAAAAGACCCGCTGTCTCCAAGGCGTGCCAACATGATGTGCGTAAATATTTTGCTGAAATGCAGCAACCAGATAGTTTTACTTAGAACCAAGGTTCGTATCGGTTCCTTCGCTTTACTGGAGCTCACTAATTTTTTTAGCGAGAAATAAATGAATCATGCAGTAAGCGGTTAAGCGCTATCAATAAAAGACATTTATTTCTTGTATGCAGTGCACAGTGCAACTTGTAAAACGTGCTAGCTAGTTTTTATGTTTCCTTCGGTTGCAATGTGTTTTTCAAGATGTCTGATTCCTCCCCCCTCTCCCCCCCCCCTACCTCACGCGCTTGCTTTGAACCTTTATAAACCCCTCTAAGCGCCAATAAAGCGTTTAGTGGTGGAAGTTCAGCGTTTAGTTGAAGTTTAGCGCTTGTGTCCTGCCTTGTCCCGTCATTTTGCGCCATGGAACCTCATGTGAACGACCTGCTAGCTGCAACTATCACCCTTCTAACTTTGAATGAGGCTCACCTTGGGCAACGTGGAGGTATCGAATAACTATTGCAGTGACTTTGCTTCAAACATGAGGCAGGGCGAACAGATAAGCATCACTGGCCACTGCACATGAGCACTAAGCTATTGCAACAGGCGATCACACTCGTGATGTGCAGTGCAAATCTTCGCCTTGACTTCCATCTGTGAGCGTCATGACAGGAAAGAAATCGCGCTTTGGGGCACCTGGCGCTGCTGTCCCTCTCCAATAACCTGGTTTCACACAATCCTCCAAGGTTAGCACTGCTAATCCACCAGGGATTTTCGGTTTATAAGCCTCGACCAGTTTGCGTGCTCTCCAAGCTCTTTCACCGTGCACTATTTCAGGAATCTCTCTTTACCATATTCCTCTCAGTGTTCGGGTAAGTGAGAGCACGTATTATTCTGCAGTGAAAGTTTATGCTTTCAGCCGTCTCAAGACATTTGAACAATGTACACCATTTCAAACGACCGCACAACCCGCAACCCACCGCACTCCTCACAAATGAGTTTTCTATGCTTTTCACACACATGACACTGATTTAGTTGACCTGGAAGGTTCAATTGATGTTGCTACATTTGGTAGTTTGCATAGAAGCCCCGTTTTGTTTGGTTTGGTTTGTTAGGTTCAACGTTACAAAGCAACTCAGGCCATGAGAGATGCCGTGGTGAATCGCTCCGGAAATTTCGACTGTCTGGGGTTCTTCATCCTGCACTGACATCGCACATTACACGGGTCTCTAGTGTTTCGCCTCCATCGAAATTCGTCCGCGACGGCCGGGATCGATCGTGCGTCGTTCGGGTCTGCAGTTTCAAGGCACAGATGCTCACCTCACATGAAACGAAGAAATATGTGGTAGAACACTGCGATAAAAGCCTAAAGATCTCGAATTTAAGTGATTAGGCACTGAGAACTTCTCGTGAGATGCTCACTTTTAGTTTGTAACATACTTTGACTGCCATGATGACCTTAAACCTAAAATATGGATTAGCCCCGATTGCAAATCTATTGGGAAGAAAGGAAGCTATTTTTGTGCAATCAATGTCGCTGCTTTGCGAGAATCTTTGCGACAACCGGTAGTTTCCATTAAAAAAAAGACTTATGTGCGCAAGCTTAAGGATACTGACTTCACAACGAACGAAGAAATCGGTGGTAGCTAGAACGTGCTAACAAAAAACTGGCTAAACATTTTCTACAGCGCGCCTTATATTTTCAGCGCGCGAAATCTGCGCATACTGCGAAGACTGGCCTTGGAACTGAAAGCAGTTGCATCGCTACCTGCGTTTACGTTTAACACCTGGCCGGCGCTTCCGGCCGAGGAAAAAAGTGGTTCCTTAAAGAGATAGCCTCGGCGGAAGTTCATATTGGTATAACATGCAAGCGACTCACGGTAGTTTCTTGAAATTCCACTTGCTTTGTATTGTATAGCCACGTGACACCCTCGCTGCACGGTGGATAAGTCAAAGAGCCCTTGTAGGAGTACATGGGGACTTTCGTCTCGTTCCGAAAAAAACCGGCCAGAGACACGCCCTGCACCACACCAAGGCACCCAAGCTGATTAAAAAAAAATATGAACTTTAGTATTTGAGCATATTTATGCACAACGAAGAAAAAAAGGTCCGAATTTCTCAATTCAGTCAAGAATGAAATGCATGAAGGATTTTTGACGTGCCCTTTGTTGGGTACAATGTACAACCCCAGACACCCGAAGCAGTTGTACCTAGAATATAATTTTCCAGCCAAAGATTTCAAAATGTGCTCCATATATTTCACGCAAATGACAATAGGCTCCTTGCTGCAAAATAAATAGTTGAAGCTCCTCCATATGCTAGGAAATGCGGCTACAGAACAGCTGAGGCTGCTATAGAGATTCATTACAATAAAGAAGCATGCAGTTTTTAAAAAAAATCTCAACATTAAGGATCTTGAACTCTAAACTGTCACTTAAGTTATGATTGAAATATAAGGAATAATTCACCTGATCAGATTCCACATAATGTTTTTAAAAAACAAGCCCTGGGAAAGAAGCACGCAATAAGCCTTATGCAAAAGAATTCCACGCTTGCAAAGAGACGCTACCTCAGAACCACTAGGCAAGGAGCCGATTTTTCTTTCATATGGTGATGCGATAGTACGTGTAGCCAGCATGTACTCGCATGTGTTTCAAAGGAACTCTAATAACAGGCTTTATGCTGCTTCATATTTGGCGCTACTAAAGGGTCATGATTTGTAACATAGCAGCCGAGAAATTGGAAGCTATTAATTTTGCTGAGACTTCCACTAAACGTCGACTGTACTGAGGGTAAAATTTACCGCCATGACGCATTTCCATGCACGACTGCTGTTATTGTATTTTAAGTGGGCGAGCCTGAAAGCGAACGATGAAACGAGTCACCGACGTGCCCCGAGGAGTTCTTCTCTTCCTGTAAAAGGAAGAGATTTTATTATTGTTTCTCTCTCCCCCTGTAACTGGGTGCCGCTGAGAAGGCACCCGCTGCTCTGGGGAATCGTCAGATCCCTGCCTTTGTTATGAAGCCTGCTGCACGGCACCTGGGCACAAACGGTGCCATGTTTGCGCTTCTATAGTCCATAGTAGCTAACAGTATTCGGATCCGGGAAGACCGGCGAAGCTGGGGGTGATCCCGCACATTGAGGCGGGGACGACAGCTCTGTCCGCTGTCGCGCCAGGTGCAGCAAGAGGCCCCTCCTCGTCTGAGAGAACGGCGGGCCTAATTCGCGGCCGCACGTGGTCCACAGCGTTCCTCGTATTTGCAGCGACGAAGATCTTGTGGGATGGCGAACCATTCCGCCAATCGAAGCTGGGCGTGGACGGATGTTTCGAACAAAGACGTGCTCGCCGGACGAAAGCAAAGAGCTTTTGCGTACGTTACTAACGCAGCGCATCTTTTGCTTCAATCGCTTGAAGTCCACATACGTTCTTAGGCCGAGGTGCATTCCTTGAGTGGGCGCTTGCAGCTGCCTGTCCATGAGGATCTCAGCGGGTCGGGACCCAGAGAACGCGTGTGGCGTCGTCCTGCAGGAAAGCAGGATCCGCTCGATGTTTGGATATACCCAGGCGCCGCCTTCATTGTCTACTTGACGTTTTCCGCTGCTCCATTCGATGCTGGGTGCAATGGCGGAAACCGGTTTCGCCTGATGCCGTTTTTTCTGAAGAAGTCTGAGAGAACGGCGGGCCTATTTCGCGGCCGCACGTGGTCCGTGGTCCACAGCGTTCCTCGTATTTGAAGCGACGAAGATGTTGTGGGATGGCGAACCGTTCCGGCAATCGAAGCTGGGCGTGGACGGATGTTTTGAACAAAGAAGTGCTCGCCGGACGAAAGCAAAGAGCTTTTGCGTACGTTACTAACGCAGCGCATCTTTTGCTTCAATCGCTTGAAGTCCACATACGTTCTTAGGCCGAGGTGCATTCCTTGAGTGGGCGCTTGCAGCTGCCTGTCCATGAGGATCTCAGCGGGTGGGGACCCAGAGAACGCGTGTGGCGTCGTCCTGCAGGAAAGCAGGATCCGCTCGATGTTTGGATATACCCAGGCGCCGCCTTCATTGTCTACTTGAATGCGGTGCCGTTGTCGGAGACAATGATGTCTGGTATGCCATGCGCGCAAAATATGCTTCGGAGGCATCGAATCGTGGCGTCCGCTTAAGTTGCATAAAAGGGAAGCACCTCTACCCATTTAGAGTAGGCATTGGCTAGGCTGAAAAAGTATTGTCTTTGGAATGGACCACCAAACTTGACAAACAGTGTAGACCATGGTTTCTTCGGAAACAGCCACGGATTCATGCTTTCCGTCCCATTCTCGGGTGTCGAAAGATTTTTTAAAATCGCACTTTGTGTGCAATGTTGATGTTGACCCCTTCTCACCGGATCTGGCTCCGCGCGACTGCTGTCTTTTTCCACACCTGGGTGATTTTCACGAATCAGTTCAAGAACTTTTGCTTGCAGTTCTTCAGGAAAGACTCATGCTCCTCGCCAGACGCAGTTCTCCTGAACAGTAAACTCTGTATGGTTCTTCTGAAATTGTGTCCGATTACCTCCTCTTGGCAGCTCATCTACACTAAGGAGCGCCCGGCGTAGGAAGCACGATTTGTAGCTTTGGCGATGGCGGATGACGAAGTCAAAGATATGAGCATTCAAGCATGAAGATGCCAGTAGGCTTGGGTACTGTACCGGGCTCTGTAGGAGCCTGTAGCCGCGTCAGTGCGTCAGCATTGCTGATGCTGGTGCCAGGGTGGTACACAGGCGTTTATTTGTACGCTAACAGGGTAATTGACCAAGTTATCATACTCCGTGAGAATGGGCTTGTCTTGGCCGAAAAGGCCCAGAAGTGCTTTGTGACCAGTTACAACATCAGAATGTTGGCCCCAGGGATACCGATGAAACTTCGAGGCGCCGAAAATTGAGGCAAGGGCTTCTGTTTATAGCTGACTAATTTTTTTCTGCTCGAATTCGGCTCCTCGATGCGAAATCAATAGGATGTTTCCGTGTTTTGTCTGTGTTCGAGAGTAGCTCCTATTCCTGATGATGAAGTGTTGCAGCTGAGAAAGATTTGCTTGGACGAATCGAAACGATGTAGTACCGACGCAGAAGTCAGTACATCTTAACTTTTTTTGAAAGCTCGATACTCTACACTTACCTACTTCCACAGAGTTTTTGTAAGTAGCAGATTCAAGAGCCGGACAACTGTCGAAATCTTAGGTAGAAAACGCATTGAAGATGCCTGGCGTCTTTGGGACTTGTGGCATTCAGGACAGCTTCTATCTTCCTTGGTGTTGGCCTCACTACATCTGCGTTTATGACATGGCCCACAGTTGCTAGAATGAACATAAATCTAAATTGAGCCTGACGCCTGCTTGCTGTAGACGGTGTGGCACACTGGCCACGTTCTTCAAGTGTTCTGCGTAGTCCATTCCCGTTACCAAGTCGTTATCGAAGTACACGGTGATGTGTCGCATGTCCTGTAGCAAATGTTTTAGTTCTCTCTTGAATATGGCTGGCGCTGAAGCTACTCCGATAGGCCATCTGGTGTCGAAAGATTTTTAAAAATCGCACTTTTGGTGCAATGTTGATGTTGACCCCTTCTCACCGGATCTGGCTCCGCGCGATTGCTTTCTTTTTTTCCACACCTGGGTGCTTTTTACGATTCGCGGCAAGGGGATATTTTTCGAGCACTGTGTCACCTTAGTGACATTGAAGTCGCCACATATGCGCACGCGGCCGTCTTAACTGAGCACAGGAACAACTGCGGCTGCCCCACCGGATGTTCTTACTGGTGTAAGTACCCCTTCTCGTTCTATTCTTTGCAACTTTTCTGCGACCTTGTCTTGCATTGCGAAAGTAATTGTTTGCGGTTTGAAGAATTTGGGAACTGGATCTTCCTTGACGACAATTTTGGCTTTCACACCTTTGAATGTTCCTAGTGCCTCTGAAAATACTTCTTTGTAGCACGTCAGCAGCTCCTTAACGCTCGTGATTCAATGTATCTGACGTCATTGAGATGGAGCTGCAGTGCACTAATCCACTTTCGTCCGAGAAAGGTTGGAGACTGGTCCGAAGCTAAAAATAAAGGCAGGGTTGCCCCTCTTCGTCCGAGCAGGACCGGAACGGTTACCTTTCCCCTACCGGGTGTCATTCTTCCGCAATTACTCTTCAGAATCATGTCTCATGGTCTACTGACGGTTCAGGTAGCCGATCTTGGAATGCGGCCTCCCCAATTGCGCTCACACTGGCCCCAGTGGCCACCTTCATTCTAAGAGGCCTGCCTGAGCAGCATAGAGCAGCTATCCCCTGCAATAGCAATTTATCGTCTGTTTCATATGCTCTGGGCATGGCACTGTGAACTGGGTGCGCTTCGGCCATACACTGAGCTTGCATTAGTATGCTAAAGTTTTTTCGCCATCTTCATTTCAAACAGGAGCTTGACTTCTGACTCGAACGTTAGGTTTGACTCTTCAGGCAGGTGCCGCTGCATTGGCACGTTATTACAGGCGCAGAGGAGTCTGTCCCTAAGCACGTCAGGAAGGAAGGTGCTCTACCTACTCAGTTTGCTGAAAGCTTTTTAAGTGATGCAATTAGTCGCTGACATATTCTTCCGGGTGGCGAGAGCGACTATTGAATTTGAAGCGGCAAGCCCCCCCCGGAAGGCATCGCAGTGTAGCGGCCGGAGAGCACGGTGGATATTTCGTCGATGGAGACTTGTTCCGGTGTTTTAGGCGTGAGCAGGCCCCATTTTATGGAGTAGGTACCCTCCAGGCATGCACATTCCTTGTTCTTAAACACAGCGACTGTGCATTACAAGTCTAACTTTATAAAAACTTTCATGAAAAAGGGGCCTGTGAGATAAAACTTATGTTAAAGCCTTCCTCGAGTGCGAGGCTGGTGTAGTTATCGCAGTCCGTTGACTTGGGAAAGCATATAGGACAGAAAACCAGTTGCGTTAAACGCTTGCAGGATAACTCCCTAGGATGAAAAGACTTATAGGAGGACATTCGTCTATTGCAGGAGCTTCAAATAAGGCAAACTGGGCAGTTGTTCAAAAGCAGGAAATCTTTGAAGCGTGCTTACCTGGACGGTAGGTAATAATGATGAGAGGTGTCATCAATGCGCGTGGCATGTGAGTAGTCGAGGATACATTTACGTCCGATATTACGCGCGGTAGTTGCTCTATCGCGATGGAAAGAAACGCAAACAACGCGGTGCCTACGCGCTACGCTTTTATTTCTTTTTATCGTGATTTAAGCTGGTTGCTAAAAAGCTGCTGTGTTCCCATTTCTTTTCACCGCCCCTGTAGGTTTCAAAAAAACACAGTTTGAAGGCTAGCGCCCGTCCACGCGTCTTTGCATGCGCTGACTCCCATCGTGTTACAATTTTACGATGCACCAAATAGCCCAACGGCATGCTGTATCGCGATCTTATATGTCCCATTTGCAGTGTGCGCGCATTTTAACAGGCTTGATACCTCCTACTTACTCGGCGAAGGGCGCCTGACTTACTGGACCGATGGCGTGCCCAGCAATAGAGCCTGATGTGGTGGTTTTCTAGCCGGAGACTAAAAGCAAAACCTCAAATACTGTCATATATTTTCCCCGCGGTAGGAAATCAGAAGGGGCTCAGTGATTATAAGTTACTCGGTGGTAGTCCTATATTTAAAATAATTTTCCTATACTCGAGTATTCACCCGACTCGTAGCAAAATACTACTAAATATGCACTTCATCAATGTGTGGTCGTCGACAATTGAGCGAATCTCGCTTCTGGTGGCCCCTGCGAATGGGGCATTCCGCCATCTTCCCCTGGTCAGCAGCCAAACTTCTTTTGACCAAGAGGAAGATCAAACATGGCGATAAACGATGCAAACACAAAGGACATCTCTTTGCTTGCATCGTTTACTGCCAGGTTTGATCTTGCTGTTGGTCGAGTTAAACGTGGTGTGCAAATATATTAAGTTTAATTTTCTCAGCTTTCAAATTTTCTGCGACCACTCGTCCTTACAGCATTTCAGAATGAAAGCATAAATATTGACACTGAGGAATACAATTATGGTCTCTAGTTTGTTTGTTTTGACTGTTCAATGTGACCGGGATGACTTTACAAGGATGGTAATTGTAATTGGTTAGCAATTTCAACAGATAGCTTAAAATGATATGATATTGTGAAAACTGCATAAAAATTATTGATCGGCCTGGATTGAGCTGTCGGTGTTTAAGGATCGAAAATTATTTTAGGCACAGTGTCCCCCCTTAAGAGGCTAGTGGCTGCTCTACAATAATCACATTAAAAGGCCCCTCTGGATTTTTTTCTTATGCTCTACTGCTTCAATTAGATTTAGAGGACGGGCAGAGGCCACATGCGGGAAAACGCCATAAATTCGGGACAGAGGCTTATGTAACCCATAGGCTAAAAATTCTCGTTAAGCGGTTTGTACACAAACAAGCAAAATAAGACTTCACAGCGAGGGTTGTCAAACTCATACTCCATTCTCTAGCGTTGTCGCAGGCGTCAGCAAAAGGCAACACTGCGGTGGCAGGGGTGACTTGCACGGTGACACTTATTGCATAAAAGAAGCCCAGCAGCTGCTGTGCGGAGGGAGAGGGCACAGTAGTTACGGCGTGAAGCAAATATTGGAAGCGACATGGGGAAGTGAAAAGCGAGAAGTAGGAACAGCTTTCCTGTGTCAAGAGTGTTCGGTGTTTTACCAAGCACCCATGTGTATCGACCACCAGTGGCAGTTAGAGGAGGATTATGAGCTTGCCCCTCTGCAGAGAACAGCCTCGGTACATCTGTGAGCAGATGTGGGCATTGAAGGTATATCTACTGCACGCATGTGGAAATAACGGCTGTCATTACCTTGGTCAGTTCGTCGTGGCCTCTTCTTGCCAGGATGGCTTTAAGAAAACTTTCGAGACCTGCAGCGTCATGATCCTGTGGAAGGTACCGAATTCGCGATATTCATTTCATTAGAAATTATAGTCGGACACAGGTAATTCTGCCGTGAACATATGGCCACATAATTATTGCGTTGCTACTGCTTAAGCACGAATGCACATGTCTAAGATTCTTGAAAAAAATACTGAATATTGAGTAAATGCACAATACTGGTATGGAAATCTTGAAGGTAATGGTCTTTTGGGCTGTGTACCGAAATCTTTCTTTTCCCTGTTTCCATCTATCGCATCGAGCTCTTAAAACTTCCATTTAAACTAATGGGGAACGCTTTTGACAACAGCAACAAGTTTAATACCAAGAAAAACTGGAAAATTGTCCTGGTCTGCGGATGTAGTAACTGTCATAGTATAATATTACAATATACGTAAAAAAAGAGCGTCCATAAAGTGTTTCCGGCAAAAAAATGCTTTTGTCTGGATGGGTCGGGTCCGCAAAATGCATGTTTTAAGCGAAAGAATTTCCTTATCTCTCTCTTGTTTGTATAGTCACACATTAAGAACCTGCTTTCGCTCTCAGCTGTGATTCGTCAGCAGATTATTAGATAGTACCTAAACAACAATAATATAACGAAATTGTAAGCGCTATAATTTTGGCATCTCTGCAGTGATCGATCTTTTCAAGCAATAAAAACCCAATTTTGTTCACTGCCCGAATTGCCCAGTGTAGCATTACAAGACACCGCGGGCAGTGATCCATTGCTACTAAATACTGCTTTTAAAAACAACCCACCTGAGGCACAGATAACAGTTAGGAAATTCAGTATCAATCACTGGCTGAAGTAGTAGTGAGTGCTCTTATTCCAAAGGTGTTTTATGTCAACAGTGCTTAAGTGTGTCCTGATTGATTTTAAAACGCTTTTCAACACAGGTTTTGCTCCACCTCTATGAACGCAGTACGGATGAACACAATACGCATGAACAAAAGGCAGGTATGAAAAGCACTCGTAAGCATCCCTCAGCTGTTCCGTTCCGGTTGGCGATTTCAAAGGCAGCGTTACAAGACACGAGACCCAATTTCACAGGAACAGATCAGTCCCGACCCGCTGTGATGGCTCAGTGGTTAGGCCGCTCGTCTACCGAGTCTAAGAACTCGACCCCGCAGGCAGCCTTTCGATCGAGACGAAACGCAAAAGGCGCCCGTGTGCTATGCGATGCCAGCGCACGTTAGAGATCCCCAGGAGGTCTAAATTACTGCAAAGCCCTCCACAACGGCACCTCTTTCCTTCCTTCTCTCACACGCTGCTTTATGGCTTCTTTACAGCGCGGTTGAGGTGTCCACCGACATATGTGACACAGACACTGCGCCATTTCCTTTCCCAAGCAACCAGTTTACCTGTTGCAGTCCCGCCTGTCGCACTGCCCACTCTCCGCAGGCCTCATTCGCCCCACTCCAAAGTCCATCAGATGTTTAAGAGCTTTAGAATAGGGGGACCCAACCGGTTAGCGGGACAGGAAATAACAGGGTGCCAGTAGGCATATTCCCTGTCCCCTAACCGATAAAGTCTTAATTCTAGAACTCGCTCTAGAAAAAGCGAAAATAAGCTGTAAGGGTCTTCCTTCGAGCTTAGCGCATTTGCGGCGCTATGTAGAACGCGCTCGCCAGGACAGCTGATGCCACTGACCAGTTTGCCCCGTCGGGCATGGCATGGGACGGAATATGCCAAGACTCCTCCTTGTGCAGCGTTTCTGAAAATGTCCAACTTGTAGTTTTTGACGTGGATGAATTGGACCTGGGTGTAGAAAGAAACAAGTTTGCAAGATGCACTCTCCGGCTGAAGACGCCCCTCGGTATACATAGATTTATAGCGTGACAAAGTCTCGCAAAAACTGCGATGATTCACTGCGAAGAGATTCCCTCCCCTTCCCTCGGAGAAATGTAGGCCATGATGGTTGTGCAGTGGATTTCACTAAGGCAAGAGAGTGCCACAAAGACCAGCCGCCATAAAGCGTGTCGACCTAAGCATTAGCATGAACTGAGCACAAGCGCTTCTAGTTCCATGGCTGCAACCACGTGGTGCATGGCTCTTAACATAAAAAATGGCGCATTGACAAAGCGAGCGATTTAGCAAGGGCCTGCCATGGAAGCGCTACATGCCACTAGTCTTAACAGACTGGCTGGACCATCGTTAGTGCAACTAGTTTCGCAGCTCCACCAAAACTCTGGCCCCACTGGCGGCCACGCCAAATAACGGCGCTGCAGTCGAGTCTTTTTCCGGCCCAATGCGTGGTCTGCTGCACGTGAAGCTGTACGAATATTTGCTTTATGTGCAATCTTTAGAATGAACTGTTCTTTGCAACAAAGCAGGGAAGTCACATCTGCTTCGTCACGTTCCGGGACACGATAACAATGCCCTGAGATCAATGCAAGTGCGCGAAAGTCCTGTGGGGCCCTCTTTTATGTCTGCATTGTCTCGCGAAACACTTGAAGGTGATCGCTTTCTTGACGGCCGAAGCAAGAGATTAATTTTTTTTCTCGTTACACAATTCCTCTTTCTCCTTAACTAGAATTTAAGGGTAGAAGGATAAAAGAGCGAGATATACTCATGTGCTTTGTTTTGGATGTTTTGCAAATATAAATTGCCGCAGAGTCATTTACCCTAGTAGGCTTACATTAAACTTACTTCCTTCATTGATTTCTCTTGCACATTTTTTTTCCAGTCCTTGCGAACATTTGCATGACACATTTTCTTTGTTGCTAATATTTTGACTGCAGTAGGGGTGTGTGTAAATGCCATTTAACAGGAGGTAGTGCAGCCACAGAGGCGGCTGTAAGGTGTGCTGGCTCTCATGCTTTGTTTGCCTGCACAGTGCGCTGTAGCCAAGCTTTCGAGATCAGCTGAGTCCCGCGGCTATGCCCCTCAAGTACAAAAGAGTTTCAAAGATCGATTGTTGGTAAGAAAGCATTTGATATTGGGACATTTCTGACTTACCGGAAGACGTTAGGTTGCTCTCGAAACCACTACTGCGTGAAAATATATAAAAATCTTTCGCCTTGCGAAATTAAACGCAGTACGCTATTCCGTTTGTAGTGCAGCTATGCC
This sequence comes from Amblyomma mixtum, assembly GCF_055824585.1. NCBI lineage: Eukaryota > Metazoa > Arthropoda > Arachnida > Ixodida > Ixodidae > Amblyomma > Amblyomma mixtum. Next base: position 160,931,634 of record NC_143013.1, read on the forward strand.
TTTCCTATTGAAAATAAAAGAAAAATAAACCTCCATACATACGCCATAGCTGCCAATTGCAGTTAGCAACTTCCGAGAGGGGTTCGAAGGCGTGCTCTGCTTACATTTGTCCGCTCCTCCTGATGCTGTAATACTACCGCGTTTTTGTGATAGTGCTACCCAAAACACGTTCCCTGGGAAAGCCCGCTTATATAGCTTCGTATGGAAACTTTAATTTTGCATCAGAATATATTAGTGCTTAATGACTCGGGGATGAACCCTGAGGAGCCTAGCGGAGAGGACACGCTCTGTATGGGCTCCGTCAACCTTTTGCCCTTTTGCCGAATCGCCTCATATGCGGTTCCGAAATCTTCAGTGCAGGCCGGGTCCTTTGAGAGACCTTCGTTGGCCGTGAGTGCTCCCTATTTTTGGAACGCTGCCTTCGAAGACAGAGGCGACACTAATGCGCTAAGTCAAACGCCCCTCCGTCGGTGCACGTCAAGCCCCGCGTCACGTCTGCGTGCCATATAGAAACTGCACCGCTTGCTAGCCTGGCCCCAGAGGATTTTGTGCAATGCCTACTGCTGCCGGAAGAAGTCAAGACTCAATTGAATGGGAAGTAGAGGACATTGCACCCGAGTTTTACGAGCAACGCTCGAAGGAGGAGGGACCAGCACTGCGGATGCCGCCGGAAGACCATAGCTTTAACAACGCTAAACGTCTACAAGCGCACAAAAGTTTCTAAATTCCTGCTTCGACTTCGGCCCGGCTTTAACTTCATTAGAATCAGCACCCCTCACCAGGAGGTAGCCGTACTACTAAAGAAAATCTCCCAGATCACGCTCGAATGCATGAAATACCGCAACACATACGTGGCTGCACCAGACAGAGTATTGAGAGGAGTCATACCCGTACTGGGACACAACACACCGGCGGACGAGCTCATGTCCCACCTCAGAGTTCGCACCCAAGGAGTTAGAATTCCTGCAAGCCCGCATGCTCGGTAAATCGACGACAGCGGTCATCACTTACAGCTCGCCGACTCCTCCCCGTTGGGTCTAATACTACGCGGGAGGAATGGCATGCTGCCCCTATAAGCCTACCCATCAATTCTTCCAGGTATGCCAGAGAGCATCGGACACTGGTCGTATATGTGCCGAACACAAGACATCAAGATAAAAGATAAAAGATCAATAAATAAAATAAAAAAGATCTGCCGCAACTGTGGTACGAGGGATGCAGCTGAACTCCTTACATGATATTCACGCTACGCAGCCTGCGGAGAGGCCCGCAACACAGGGTCCTGGGATTGCCAAAAACGCCTTAAGCCAGACACACGACACCGCTAAAAGCATCCTGTCCTACCCAATAAAACGTGCAACTTGCAAACGAGCCAAATCCAGAACATCATTGCAGAGCCGACAATGCATCCAACCTAAGGTTCAGGTTGCTCAGCTCTAATCAATAACCTCATCGCTATCGCGGTCGAGATTACGTTCCCACTCGAGATCCAAGGTTGACCTACGCCATGCAGAAGACCGATCCTACATTCCGTCAACATCTACTGGGAAGAACCTCAAGATATCCACGAAAATGACAACACCCAACACCAATGACCAGGTGGTGTGGCGAGCTTTGAGCGTCTCTCGTCCTTCAAACATCTGCTCCTAATCTTCCCAACAACGCACGGACAACACACACTTTAGAGAACAAGTCAGTGAGCTAAATTGGCGCCTACAGCGCGTAAAAGCACAAGTAACAGAGTCAGCACAACTGTCAAAAAAAGGCGGAAACTAGAGAAGACCCACTGCGCAAGTAATGGCATCCTCTGCAGAACTCCCTAGTTCCCTAAGCTTACAAGCTGCAATTCAAACTATCATCACCCAGTAGCAGTAGTTTGCCAACCAGATGCAAGCTAAGACGTAGACCAGTACAGAGCTAGGGCAAACCGTAACCGAGCTCCAACGCAGCGTTCGTGTCCTGGTACACAGCCCACGCTATAACCCAAGAGCGAAGGTATACAGGCGCATCAATACAAGTGACGGCAGTGATGCAGAATGGAGCCTCGACGGCAGCCTCTACTAATACTTTTCCTGACATCCCAAATAAAATGGAAATATGGCAGTGGAAAATGGCTCCTTCCATAAATAAGAAATCTCGCTACAATCCTTCATTCAGACCTTCCCTACTCCACTCGCGATCATCAGTCTTCAAGGAATAGTATCGCAATCTGCCTGCCTAAGAGGCTACTACAGGCTTTTAATCCGGATTGCCCACGCGTCATTGTGTATGTATCAAAATCTATAGCCTCAGTGGCACAGGCCCCCAAACTTACCGTGATTAACCACATATTACTGGAAGTCCTTTCGCAAAAGCGAGGGAAACGCAGCACTTTTATATTAAACCTATATAGCCCACTGCGTGCGGAACAGTTCGGAAACGTTATCCAGGAATGTGCTTGAATAGCAGGCAAAAACCAGCTTCTGGTGTTGGGCCACCTGAACGCCTCCCATACGGCCTTAGGGTATATAAAAAAAGGACACCAGAAAGGGCACCTCCTTGTTGGAACCATCGGACAGGGATGGCTTCAGGCTAGCTAGGGACTTCACAACACCTACCAGAATCGGCAGCAGCATACGCACAGACACCACCCTTGATGTATGTTTTACGAAGAACGCTGCCAAAGCCACATGGATCAACCTCGGAGAGACCCTAGGGAGTGATCATTGCATCCTGAGTGCAGCAATCACGACTTCTCGCAAGCTCAAACTTAGCATGGGGGATAAGAACATCACTAATTGGGAAGCGTTTCGTAAATGCTCCCCCGCCCCCCCCCCCCCACTCCCGAAAGAAGGATCAAGAACGTAGCAGAGTGGACACAAAACATACGATATAATAATGCTTTCGCACGGCCGCCACTCCGGAAGTCCATCGACATCTTCTACTGTTGTGGGAAAAGAAAATCTTTTTAGGTGTTGGAAACAGTAGAGACTCAATAACGAACTGTGTCTGCGCATAAGCTTCGGTCAGAGAGCAAGCACAACATTATTCCAGCCAACTGGCCCAACAGAATTGGGTACAGTTCAGTGAAAGGAAGGGAAAAGAAGTGGAAGGCGCTTTTAAGAAGCCCTGAGTACTGCTCATATCTGGCCCATCCTCAGCAGACTCAACCCTACAAAGCCAAATCGGCCACTAATCGTGCCCTATAAACAATAGCTCAACAATTTTATGGGTCCGACAAGGAGCTCACGGAAGCCCTGTAGGCGCGTTATATTCGCGACACTCCAATACCATCTTCTTCCACCACCGGGAACGGTCTCAAACACCTATCCTTGATGCCCCAATAAAAACATCTGGGGTGCATGCCGCAGCCCGTGCATCGCAGCCGAACACCGCTACTGGAGCGCATAAAATCACAAACGCTATTATTCGTAATCATAGTCATCCGCATACCAAAGCCATCACTGACTATTCAGTGATGACTTCTGGGAAAAGGAAGTGACCACATGAAGTTATCACCATTGCCAAGCACGGCAAGCGACTGTCTCTTGATTCCCTCGGGCCAGTGTCTCGTAACATCATATGAACAGGTCATTCACACCCCCAACCAAAATTATATTCAGGACATTATCTCTTTCCGCCTACTAAGGTCGGCTTCAGGCCATGGCAGTAGGCCCAACAATCCTTCCAGCTCCTGCGCGAAATGCTTACCAACATCGCCAGATGTCAAGAACATCTCGCGTTGGCCTTATACTTAAAGGGCGCCTTCGACAATACATCCCACAAGGCGACCCTTCCAAGCCATAAATGACCTCAACTGCGACGAATAGTTAATTTATATGCGTGCGTTCCTCACGGGCCGCACGGCCAAAGTGGGCATTGGTCAAACCCGTTTCGATGTCAAAGATATGCCACACAAAGCAACGCCTCAGGCTATCGCGTGCACTACAAGCACTTATAAATTTTGGCTTTACCATGTACCCGAATGATATAGGTATATGGGCCACAAAGGCCTCCTGGGTTAAAAAGAAGCCATCTTACAATCAGCAGCCTGGATCGTCGAGGAATTCGCCTCTCAAAGAAGCCAACTCCGCGCCCCGGAGAAACCAGAGGTCATAAGGGTACATGGCCCGAGATACGTCTCTCCAGGTTCCATCAGCGTCACGATCGAGGGTCAACCATCAGGGAAGTTAACCTAATCCGCATTCTTGGTCATTTAGATACAACCTTCGTGACATCCACACCACCAGACTCGCAAAACCGCATCAAGCCAAATAGCTCACATGATCAGCCGCAATACCAAATATCGCCAAACAATGCGAGAAGACGCCCGGAGGCTGGTGTAAGCACTGGTACTCAGCCAAGTCACATCAGACTCCAGTTTCACATGCTACCAAAGGGTCAGGAAGAGCAACTTGACTCCATCATAAGGGCGATATACAATACGGCTTTTACCCTTCCAAAAAAGACCTCGACGGAGCGTCCTACCACCCTGAGAATCTTTACGGAACAGAAGCCTTCCGTGCATCTCAAATACTAAGCTAGACCGAAGCTAGGCGAACTATCATACTCCGAGCAGGCACAGTTGCACTGACTCGTGCACTGGATGTTGAAACCTCAGTAAAACAACATAGGAAAGATATCGCTATTACCCCGATATCTAAACATGCTTAAAGACGTTCACACAGGCACACGACGAGCGCCAGTGTCCTACCTTACGGCTTCGCAAAGCCAATTCGCCGAACGTGGAATATTTGGACGCGGCAGCATACCTGCACCGCGACAAGTACGCAGTGGCGGCAGTGGACCACCACTTCTGTACACTGTTCACTGCTTCAGTAAGGTCCGAAACACCAGCCGCCGCGAAGAACACCGCCATTAGGCATTACGAGTCCCAAAGCCAAAGCGCTCATGTAATAACAAACATAACATGCGTGTCGAAACTTCTTGAGAGGCCGAGTTTGCAAGCACGTCAGCCGCCTCATGGGCACTAAAGCCCTCACCAAGCACCACCTATTAACATCATCCCCAGAGCATGAGGGACTGGAGGTAAACGAGAGGGCACATGCTCTAACTCAAAGGCATCATCAACAGAGCGGGGCCACACACTGTGGTCGCTTTTACTCATCTACCTTCCAGGTTCAACGAACGACGCCTCGAGTTTCATCCTCTTCAAAGGAGAAACTTCCTCCCACCTGACAGGAAATTAGACACCCAGATACCCTCTCTTCGCAGTAGATATTGATGAACACATTTCGAAGCATCCATTGTGTGCATATTATGCACCCAACATTATACTCCGTCTCGCGTCCCTGGTGCCAGGCTCGTCCTACATTCTTCCACAACTTGTGGTGATGCGAGGCCAAGCCAACACTCATATAGATGGAGAACACGTCTTTTGAGCGGATGGAGGCGCTGCTGACCAGCGGTAGTCTGGAGTACAAAAGGGCCCCCTAATACAACAGGTCCGCAGGGCAGCTCAAGCCAGTGGAGCTCTGGAATGAGGACCCTGCCCATAAGCTCACACAACTCCCCTTCTCTTTTTTCTCCTCCCTTCGTTGATGACTCGTCCTGTGCTTAGCGCCCAACGCCTATCGTTTTCAAGCAAAAACTACTGAGGCCTGGCACAGAAGACATAACTGGGTGTTTATAATTGTTGATAAAGCAGTTTTCAGTTCGTGAGATCACTAACTCCGGGACGGACGCTCAGCAAAGGAACGCGCCGGTTAAATTATTTCAGCAAGAGCAGTGTGGAGAACATACTACAGCAGAGAGCTAGTCAAGGTGGCCTCTTCTTCCGATTTTTTTTTCTGGTTAAGCTTCAAAAAATAGTTTTCTTCCACCTTTTGAAGATGAGAAGAGCCAAATTAGTTCAATATTGGGATTGTATTACATGCGGAATTAATAAAAATTAATACTGTTCATTTCATGCATTTTTGCGAACGAAAGATATGAAAATAGCTTTTGTCTTGTGCCGAAAATGCTGCTAAATGTGCGTGGAAAAGTAGAAGGTGGGAAGGGTCCTAGATACGCAGGTAAAGCTACACTAAGGCGCGCACATCCTTCAAGACATACAATATCTGGCATCAGCTAATTTTGGGAATGGAAATGTCGATGATAAATTCCAATACTGCCCATTTGCTTTTTCTTTACGGCGGGATTTAGAGCACTGGTAGCCGTCAGAAACGCAGCACCGATGTTCTGGTTTCGAAGCTCGTAGTTGCTGCCTCGTAGTATGCCGGGCAGCTACACTCCTCGTCTTCTTTTACGTCTACGGGTTGGGCCCAACTTCTTTACTACAATCTCCACCCCCTCCCCCCCTCCCATTCAGGAAAGGGGAAGCCATCCTGGCAACTCAGGGCGACGAAATGATGGCGGGATCATAGTATGGCTTCAAGCGCTCGACGTGAACGATCTCACGGCCATGGCGGCGAAGGTCGCTGGAGTGAGCTAAAGGTTCAACGAGGTAGTTAGCACGGGAAGTCTGTTGAATGAAACGTTGGTTCTGTGATATTTCGCAACCAGCTTGCTGGGCAGGCCCAGTGGTGCCGAAGGGACCCACAGCCAGACGCGATCAACAGGAAGAAGGGCGGAGGGACTATTGTCGACGCGGACTTTGTTGTGGCACTGATCTTCTGTGTCAGGGAACGCGCCAGCTGGCGGCACTCTTCAGCGTGCCGGGCAGCTTCGTAAAACGACGTGTACTCCGAAATATCCGGTCGGTAGGGCAGAATGGTGTCTAGCGGAGGCGAAGGCTCGCGACCCTACAGGAGAAAGAATGGAGAGAATCTGTTTGTTGCTTGTACAGCGGCATTGTAGGCATAGGTAACAAATGGCAGAATCCGGTCCCAAATGGAGTGATCGGAGGCGATGTACGTGTACAGCATATCGCCCAGTGTGCGATTGAAGCGTTGCGTGAGCCATTGGTTTGAGGATGGTAAGCGCTTGTGGTCCGGTGAACTGTGTGACATTCATGGAGGAGCGCTGCAACAACTTCAGATAAGAACGGTTTGCCTCTATGGCTGAGAAGTTCGCGAGGGGCGCCATGCCTCAAAATGAAGTGGCGAAGAAGAAAGGAGGCGACATCAGTTGAGGTGGCGGCCGGAAGTTCTGCAGTTTCCGCGGATCGAGTGAGGTTATAGACGGCCACGATTATCCACCGATTCCCCGCTGGCGTGTGCGGCAGAACCCCATAGAGATCGATGCCAAAACGATCAAATGGTCGGTCTGGGCAAGGGAGAGACTGGAGCGGAGCATGAGGATGTGGGGTAGGAGGCTTGTGATGCTGGCAATCGGTACACGAGCGCACATACCTAACAACGAAGGTATACATGCCGCGCCAGTAGAAGCGCTGTCGCAACCGTTCATAAGTCTTCAACAGACCCGCATGGCCACACTGGAAGTCGTTGTGGTAAGAAGTGCAGACAGCACTGCTGAGGTGGCGAGGTACGACAAGCAGCCACCTACTGCCGTCTGGCATGTAATTGCGTTTGTAGAGGTCGTCACAAAAAGCGAAGTGCTGCGCCTGACGACAAAGGGCACGCGGGGCCGACGAGGGCGACGAGTTGGTGAGGAGTGCGGTGAGTAACGCCGGCCAGGGGTTTTTGCGTTGTTCTGCAGGCATGTCGTCAACGGACAGGAAAGACAAGACGGAGCTGGAGGCAGACGAAAACCGGACGTCGGGGGGCACAAGAGAGCGGGATAAAGCGTCGGCATCAATGTGCTTACTCCCAGTCTGGTAGACGACGCGGATATCATATTCTTGCAGTCGAAGCGACCAGCGGGCGAGACGACCGGTGGGGTCTTTCATTGAAGATAACCAGCAAAGAGGATGGTGGTCAGTAACAACATCGAATAGGCGCCCGTACAAGTACGGCCGAGATTTCTGAAGTGCCCAGACGATGGCGAAACATTCCTTTTCGGTGACGGAAAATTGATCTCGGCCTTGGTTAGAGTCCGACTCGCGTGCGCCACGACGTATTCTTCATCGACAGATTTGCGTCGGGCCAGAACAGCGCCGAGGCCGGCATGACGGGCGTCGGCGTGAACTTTGGTAGGCGCAGCCGGGTCAAAGTGGCGTAAAATGGGAGGCGAGGTAAGTATGGTGCGCCGTTTCATGAACGCACTATCGCAAGAGGGCGACCAGGCATAAAGGTCGCTGTGGCCACCAAGAATTTGCGTCAAGGGGGCAATGATGGTCGCAAAGTTTCGGACGAAGCGCCGAAAGTAAGCACACAAACCAATAAAGCTGCCGAGTTCCTTGATTGAAGTCGGTTTCGGGAGCGCAGCGACAGCTCGGAGTTTGGCTGGGATAGGAAGGATGCCTTCTTTTGACACGGAATGCCCTAAAATGGTTAGTTGGCGGGCGGCGAAACGGCACTTCTTCAGATTGAGCTGCAGACCGGCGTCAGTCAGGCACTTCAAGACCGCCTCAAGGCGAGTGAGGTGGGTAGCGATGTCGGAGGAAAACACCACAAATCTCTTCCAAGTAGCAAAGACATGTGTGCCACTTCAAACCCCGAACGATAGTGTCCATCATGCGTTCAATGGTGGCGGGAGCGTTGTATAGGTCGAACGGCATGACGTTGAACTCGTAGATCCCATAGTGAGAGACGTAAGCTGTCCTGGCCCGATCAAACACCGCCATGGAGACTTGCCAGTAGCCAGACTGTAGATCGAGAGAGGAGAAAAGTTCGGCGCCATGCAGACAGTCAAGCGCGTCATCTATGCGTGGTAGGGGGTAGACGTCCTTGCATGTGATTGCATTCAAACGTTGTTAATCGACACAGAACCGAAAAGATGCGTCTTTTTTTAAAGTAAGACGACCGGCGAAGCCCAGGGGCTGTTGGAAGGCTGAATCACGCCCGTTCGGAGCATGTCATCTACTCGCTCATCAATAATGCGGCGCTCTGAGACGGATACATGGTAGGGATGTTGGTGTAATAGCGCATGCTCATCAGTGAAGATGCGATGAGCCACTGTTGAGGTTCGACCCAACGATGGTTGCTGGGCGTCAAAATAAGTGCAGAATCTATGGTGGAAGTCGAGGAGCTGGGCGCTTTGATTAGGAAAGAGGCCGTTGTGAACGGCGGCGGTGAAGGCAGCCGGTAGTGATGAGGCGGCAAGCAACGAGGCGGGCTGATGGAATTGAGGCTGTCGTGGGGGGGGGGGGGGGCGGGGGCGAGGTTGTCGGGAAGGAGAAGTGGGGCCGGAGCTGGTGCTGCCGGTGGCAGTCATCGAGGTGTGGAGCCGATGGTTGCGGAGCGCCAGGGTGGACAGTGAACATCGAAACCTGTGACCTCCCTAAGTGTACGGCAGGATTTAAAGCACGTGCCACAGGTATCCGTCAGAAACGCAGCATCGATGTTCTGGTTTCGAGACTCGTAGTTGTTGCCTCGTAGTCTGCCGGGTGGCTACAGTCCTCGTTTTCTTTTACGTCTACGGGTTCGGCACAGCTTCACTACAGTTCAAACTAATTACCGATATTATCTCGGAAGCATATGACCATTAATAGACTCCTGCCATTTCCTCGTTACCCTGAGAGCTTATGACGGAATTTGGCATTCATTTCATTTCATTCATTTTATTTGTTCTTCACAACATGACGTACATATTGGGAAAAGGGCCAAGTAAAAAAGCCGTCCCTTTACGGCTTAAAAAATTATTGGTCCCCCTGGCATTGACGGCAACGAAGCAACACAGTCCAGAAACAAAGGTACAGACATATACAGAAACAAACAAAATTATAACTTGACATCTTTATTAATGTACGGCGACAAGCTCATGTCACGGTCGGGGAATAAAGACAGTTGTAATGAAACAGTGGAGAAATCTATCTACACGGTGTTTTGTTTATGTGATGCGTGGTGTGTATTACGGACATGCAAATTAATAAAACAGCGCCTTCAGGTTCCGGAAATTTAGTTATAAAATATCTGTTTCTGCTTTAATATGTTTATTTAGTAATCGAGGCATGTTTCTCCTAAGACTGTTAAACCCATAGTTCGTGCGGCATTTTAACACTTTTCAACGGTCTGTTGTCCTCGTACTATAGGCCGCGTTGCCTATTTATTCTAAGTTCGACATGTCCAAAAACAGCCTTTGATTTTCCTTAACGCGGAGTTTATATTCGCGTAGCAGTTGATAATGATACCTTTTAGTTATTGTAATGACCTTAAGATTTCTGAGGATAAGTTTACTTAAGTGAAACATAGCCAAATTATTAATGCTCTGTAAAATCTTTTTTTTTTAAAGACTACTGAGGGTTTTCTCTCCATAATGCTAATCCGGTGCGTGTTCCACTAAGAAGCTTAGCCGTGCAGTTTTGTCACAATTTCACAAAGCACTGAACGCATTAAAACGTTTTAAAATCACTACTGCGGAACTTGTTTCATGCAGACGGTCCACGTACGCGAACTCCAGCTCTATGCATCTTTTAGCGTGCATTACCGGGCGAAATAGAAAAAATGGCTGAGGCTTTGCTTAGGTTAAGCCTAGTCAGATGCGAAACTAGTCATATGCGAAGCGACCAAGGAGGCGTCCTCCTTGGTTGCGACGCCTCGCGCGACTGCGCTAGCTGGGGCCCCGTTTCTCCTATGTCGTTACGTCACGCATCACGTGGTCCTCCTTGGTCGCGACGTCTCGCGCGACGGCGCGAGCTGGGCCCCCGTTTATCATCTGCTGTGACGTCACGCACCAGGTGGCTCGTGATGCACGCAGTTCAACTGCGAAGTAAAGAAATTGCGTAAGTCCCCCACGGCGCTATATGGGTCGTTTTCCGACCAAGAAGAGGCCTCGGTATGCAAGCTACCAAGTGGCAGCCACTCACGCAAGCCATGCAAACCAGCACCGCTGGACGTGACCTATGGGATTTTCAACTCAGCATCCACCCATGTGAATAACAGCTTAACAGTCGCTACGCCGCACGAGACAATCGCCCTCCACCTCGTCCAGCTTAAAGTAAGTGGTTCTCCAAGAGACACTGTGGCAGCATACATTGCACAGCCGTCGGCTGCTACGCGGAGTCATCTCGCAAACCTACTGGGAGGAAAAACCGGAGCAGATGCTATGGAACCTCCAGACTCGCAACCCGTACGCTATATCACCGCAGCCCGAAAGAATGCGTAGGACTCATGCGATTCTAATAATTTTAGGCACGAACCAGTGTTCATACCAAAGGCTACAAGAGTGTAGCTTACAGGTGCACTCTGTAGAAGGGAAGTCCAGACGTGTGCAAAAAATGCCGCCGGCCTGGCCACAGGTATCACGTGTGCCCGCATCCCAAGACTGGTCTTTATCCGCGGTGAGGAGACAAACATGAACTGCAAGATGTGCCCTCCTGCATCCCGACATCCTCATGGGCACTGGCTCGTGCAAGGCAAGAAATCCCTCCGCCAAGCCACGCAGCCCATCATCCCAGAAAAGAATGCTCCCCAATAAGACGGACTTTCCTTCGCTCCGCTCAAACCTCCCGTCCAGATCAACATGGCCTCCAAGGCTTCCGGGGAAACACTACGACCTCCCTTGACCCGAGCGAGGAAGTTCTGCGGGAACACGTAAAGCAGCTCAGGACAGCCCTTTCTACTGCCATCTCTGCCCTATGTCCTCATCCACCACCTGATCCACTGAGCCCACCCAACCCCCGAAGCTCCCCCGAAAAATACAGAGGCCTGAGTCCAGCGCAGTCCAGCTCGACCACCTTAAACACAAACTTCAGGAGTTCACTGAAAACTTGGAAGCCAGGCTCATAGAGCGCTTCACAGCGCAGGTCACTGCACACTGCCAGATGATTGAAGCTACCATTACTAGTCTAATGGACAGTGTCATCCCAAGCACCATGACCAAGTAAGAGGGGCGTTTAGCTCACATCATTCCTTTACTCTTACCAGCCTCTCCTCCCTCAGTCCCACTCCACACCGCTCCTTACCCTCACCACCCAACAACATGGCTCCTCCGACGGGCCATATATCTTTACACAGTATTGAATGCAATTGCAGGGGCTTTCTCAGCGAAGGCGCGATCCTCTACTGAGAATTATGACCAATTATCATCCCCACCGACATCAACGCTATTTAGGCTGCCAATGTTTGCAGGCAACTGAGAGGTTGCGCTTTTATCCCTTCAGAAAATTGATGTTCCTCGGGTGGCCATATACGTGTGTATGTCTTTGCAGTGCGTGCAGCACGCAGTTAGCTGCCCTATCGCTCACAACCTTATTTATTGAAATTTTAGTGCCCACCCCCGCAAAATCCCCCATGCTCCTTAACTGCTATCGTCTCCCACGCCAGCGGATTAACCCACTCGCTCCACTCCTCAACTCCACAACGCAATTGCCGGATCGAACGCCTTACTCATTAGATCGATTTTAATGGATCTCACGTAGACTGGAGTTATCGGCACAACATGCAACCACAGAGGCATAGTGTTATAAAATGAAACCCTGGTGCTCCACGTCACCATCTTTATTGATTTTCGCCTGCCTACGCGGATTGGTAACAGTGTTACTGCCGATACTAGCCCAGACCTCGCGCTTGGTAGAAACTTGTCACACCTTCAGTTGGAAAGAACACCACACTAGGCAGCGGTCACCATATAATTCGCACAACGCTAAACAATCGCCAACCTCAGCGGAAATTTACCGTTTAGCACACTAATTGGTACGAGCTCCGCAAAATTAGGCAAGCGCAGCCAACATCGGTACCCTTAGACCTAAACACTTCGATTAATCAGTTCCAGAAAGAGATTCGCCAGCATACTGAAACGCTAAACTTTACCCCACACAGTTCCGTTATTGATAGTCAGCTCGCCCAGCTCCAAGATAACATAACGCAGAAATGAACACTCAAAAGTACAGTAGCAAAATAAAGCTCAAACTTGTCCAGATTCAATCACAAATAGGATGCGGTGATGCCTCTCTTTGGAAAGGTAACTGGGCTCAGGTTTCTGACGGCCTCCGTGGCAATCTCTCCACATCCCGTGCTTAGCATCTGTTTTTCTAATTTTTTTTTATTTATTTGTACCTCGAAGGCCCTATTGAGGGGGTATCACATGAGGGGGTGAAATACTCCGCAGTCCATTTCTTCGATGGACGATATGAATGACGATGAGTCCGTCTGATCCACAATGGCTTTTGGCAGGTCATTCCAGTCCCTTGCTGTATGAACGAAAAATGATGACAGAAGCGCAGAAGTGCGGGCGGGGGAGGATAGACGGCCTACCCATGGTTTGTACGACTGAAGATGCGATGTGCGGGGCTGATAATAGAGTTGAGAAATGAATGATAATAGAACTTATGGAACAAACACATTCTGGAAATTATCCAGCTGTTCGCTAAGGTGGTGAGCTGAGCATTCCGTTTTAGTTCAGTTACACATACAAGATAACAATAGGCTGAGAAAATGGAACGAGCTGAGCGATTCTGTACAGATTCGAGAGTAGTGGAAAGGTTAGTTTGATGATGGTCCGAGATCGCGCATGCATGTTCCAATTTGGGACGAATAAGTGTTAAATAAGCAAGGGATTTCAGTGATGGGGGTACTAGTCGTAGGGTTCGTTGAAAATATCCAAGGACGCGATTTCCCTCGTTTGTAACGTGAGATATATTAAAATACCGAGCTGAGAAGACTGGGAGGTACTGCCCACGTCTGCAGACCCGACATCGCAGCTTGATGCAGTGACTAGGAATGCCTACGTCCTGTCCTGACATGACCAATCTGCAGCTCTGCGGGACTGCGCAGTGGCCCAGGGAACCAGCGGGTTCTATAACTCGCCACAAATTAAGTTTTTCTGTCTGTCCATCCAGACAAAGGGGTATTACCTTCCCATTTCTGAAGCGGCGATTTGAAAACCCTGTAACTGACCTTCTGTGACAGGAAGGTTGATATTAGCCGCTTTGCACTCCCCAATGTCAGAACAAATCAGTGGCAGGCATTTCAGCATGTTTCCTGCAGGAACATTTTATTTTGGATGCTCTCTACAAAAGACTTCCATAATGGACCGACGCTGAGGCAGCGATCGAATATCGAGCGCTAACATAATTAGCACAGTTTCCCGTATCGAATCCCGGCTGCGAGCGATACTTACTAGCTCAGGCTTTCTTTCAGACGTATTTGATGACGCGTACAGTGCTGGGCATGCAAGTTGCCGAATATACTACGGCGCAACGATGACAACGCAAAAAAAGGACAAAACATGCACACACGATAGGGTGTTGTAGTGTGCGCAAGAACTGTAGTTATTTTATGTTGTCGTCGTTACGCCGCAGCACAACCCACTGACCGCCATTGTGATGCTAGTGGCCCTAAGAGTAACTTAACTTGTGCCGCCTCACTAGCTGGCGTGGCATGAAGCAGGATGCGATTCGCAAAGCCCGCTCGTGCGTGGTTTTGCCAAAGCAAGAAGCCATGTGGCGGACCCCTTCCCGGGCTCTTCTAGCCGATAAATGCTAAGGTTCCTTGGACAATTGCGGCTTCCGACGTCATGGGATCTTACCCTAGGACCCCGAGTGGAAACCAATCTCTGCTTGTTGTTAGTCCATTTCAGTATATTGGAGGAACTGTTCCCTATACGAGCGCTGACTGCATGCCTAATCATGGAAATCTGGTAGAGGTGTTGAGAGAATTCGGCTATCCCAGGCAATTGTAAATTGACAATGCATCCTGCGTCACTGCTGTACTCTTCGTGGACTCCTATGTGGCCTTGGCTTACGCGTTTCAGAACCACATACAGAGCCCAGGCCGATCCCACGGAAAGCGTGAGCCGCAACATCAAGCACATGCTCGCTGCATATCTGGAGAGTGGAGACGCACAGCGATTATTACCTTGCCTCCCCGAGTTTGGGTTGCTTTAAGGTCGACCGGAAACCGAGATATCACACACACACCTGCCGCTCTCAACATTTGCAAGGAGCTGTCCATATCCGACAGAACTCATCCTAGTCGTTTCAACCCTTATGGTTTCAATTGACACCACAACACAAATATTCCACTCGAGCCTCAGTAACAGAAGAACATGCTATTAATTTTAACACAATAGCACCTGCGGGATCTTTGTTGCTATCGGCATCGCTGTTTACGCATTTCCACTCACTTCTGCGGTCTAAGGAATAGGAAGCAGCTGCATGGTAGGCATGGGGTGAAGAAGCCGAGGTATAGAAAATTTGTAGGCTTATATCTCACTAAACCATTGGTAGTTCGCGCTCAAATTTTAAATGTTTTGTGAAATGCCTATCCAAGCTCATGTCCACACGTAAATATTATCGAATGCTTAAGCGCTGCGCTTGAACTCATTTTTGACATGTGTGATTTTGACACCAGCAGGGCTCACGGGATGCAAGCGTTTGCCATTGTCTGAAGATAGATTGTTTTCGTAGAAGAGAATCTGGTAGTGTTTTTAAGGATGCACTTTTACTGATGAGCTTATTGGACTGCTGACAATAATGATAAACGCAGCAAATGGACAAAATCTTAAAATTACATTTCTGATGAACTGGAAAATGTAAATTTTCGCTATCGTACAAGGTGAATGTTCGGATCGAACATTTTAAATGACAGTACGGTTGTCGGCGAACAGCAATGGGACCAAAGTAATAGCGAGAGAAAATGTGCTCCTGACCTTGCCGTTTTATTCCCTTTTTCCGGGCATCGTCCTCCATCTGTGCGTATCGACTGTGAGCTACAATGAGCGACCGGAGTGATCACGTAGCAACTCGCGCACCGCCGCTCATGCAGCGCGTGTGTCACGCCCTCGACGCTCAGATCAATGCAGATTGTTTGGTTATGTTTTCTTAAGAAAGCGTATTTGGTCCATTTATAAACAGTTTGTTTTCTTCCTGGCCGAGAGATATCAACAACGCATAAGCCTATGGATGAGAGGGAATTTCTTGTCACCTGCAGAGAACAGCATTTGGTCAAGGTACAGACACGAGAGATTATCTTCGAGTACAGGCGCAAACCAGACGCATTATGCTTCACGGAAGCTTAGAACTTAGATTCGCCGAGAGCGCCCGAGGTACTACAAGCTTAAGCTAAATAGCTTTGAGAAAGATGTCAGTGTCCGCTTTAAAAAGTGAGCCAGCCAGGTTGTTCCTGTCTTCAACGTGAATTTGGTAAGAATGGCCTCAGCTTCCGAAAAAAAAGTGTATTTTGGAAAGCGTAAGCGTCCGTCGGTGCGTCTGGCGGCGTCCGGTGTCACGTGGAAGAGGGCGGGTTATTTAGAGCACCTGGATTTCATTAATGTGCCGTGAGAATCGCACAGCACACGGGCCTGTACTTTCTTGCTCCTGATTGTTACTTTACGACGAGACCATGTCAACCAAAATAGAGAAATAAAGTATGACTAAGACTTAACATGGCATTTTTCCCCGGACAGTTTTGGATTGGAACCAGTTACCCCAAAGCTGTCGCCATCATCGCTGGAAAGTACTCCTTTTCGGAGCGTTGGCTCTAATACTTGCATTAGTCGAAGTCGCGTTAGTGTGAAGCATAAGATCATTAAAAGGGGACTAGGGGGCGGTAGCCCTGCTGCAAGATCATGAACCACCTAATTGGCGTAGAATGTTTGGAATTCTTAGGGTTATGAAAAAATTCACCGCGTTACGGAGCACGACATTACTAATCAACTCAAAGCGTAGGTGATATAGTGATTTGCATAGGTGACCTTCGGTTCCTCAGGCTTCTTAAATCTTGAAATATCCATTAGGGTCAAGCTATTTGACGTAGGAAATTCGAAGTGGTGCCAAACGATCTCTTCTTGCATTCTGTTTGTTGGCATTAAAAATATATCCGAATGCAGCGAAAAATTTGTACCGGATATAGCGGAGATGGGTCAACGCCATATTCGTCGATATTGCTAACGCTCGAAACTCATACGCTGCCTCAGCGTTTTCGTCATTTTTTTCGCTGCCACTGTATTGTTTGTGCACTGTAGTTTTGTAAACATGGATACTTTTCGCATTCATCGTCTCTTCTCCTGTAATTGCCAGACACTCTTACGCGTGCTTTGGGTGCAATTTTTCCAGCCTATTTTTATGGTTCGTTGTAGCAGAGTTTATTCTTGTGCATTTTTTTTGGTTTTCATTACGGTTCATCTTTAAATTTTGTTCCCCTTTCATTGTACTACCCTCTCCCCGCTGTAATGCCATTTATGCCGTTGTGGGCACGTTTTAAATAAATTAATTAATAAATTATCACCCTATTCAAGATGCGACCGCCACGGCAGGGATCAAGCCACCGTCTTTTGGGTTAACAGTCGAGCACTATAAATAAGCACTGAGCCATCGAGCTGGCTACGTTGTGTGTGAGGATGATGTGATGGATCCCTGAACATGCCACGTCATATGTGGCCATGACAAGCACGCCATGAAGTTCAGCTTTCCCACTCGGAGGTGGCGTCACGCAACCGGAAGCCCCCATTCAAAAGTGACGTCAGCAAATGGCAAGCACCGGAAAATGTCTCGGCGGGCTCCTTGTGCTGTCGCAGTCTAGGGCAACGAGTGTCTAGGCAACTGCTAACTGATAATTTCAAAACAACTGCCAGTGCCCTTCATCGCGCGCTCCTTCATCCGCATTCGCCAAATACTGAGCTCACGTGTGCCTTTTACGATATTATACGCATGATACCCATTCCTTTCATTTGCTCAAGCATCTCGCTGGTGCATTCTTCAGCCACCGTCGCCATCGTTTATGGTTTCCACGGGCATTTCCCTGCTAAACCTGACGACAAAAATCAAATCCTGGTCGCGTTTCAATGGAGGATGTAACTGCCTTAGTAACTCAAACTTTGCTGGGTACTCAAACAGTGCCGTGGACGCCGAAACACAAGACACCGTTTCTTCGGCGTCGAGTCCGCGTCTCGTATAGCTTCGTTGTCGCTCGCCGCCAGCAGAAGAGGGTGACCTGACGCTTGACGGAGGCGTAAGGACTGGCGGCACCCGACGGAGCTGTGGAGCGACCGTAGAAATGCCTTCAGTGATCCCCTGTCCCATTTATGGGCCTCCTATTCGGAGTGACTGTAATCTTCCGCCGGTGCAAGAGGGACAATAACTCGACAACAGACGTGGAACTTCTGCATACACAGAAACGACATTGTCGGGTGCAGCAGCGGCTTGGATTAATCGCGGCTACTTAGGTGTCTTAATTTATATGAGGGCACCACCCCCCATAGCGATTTCGACCACTTGGTCAGTGAGACAGTTCGCTCCCTCGAAAGAGTTTAGACAGAATAAGAACATACATTTGGAACAAGACTATTCGCACCGAGTAAGCTGGCCTTGGAGCTTGTGAAGTGTACCGGGAACGCGGTCGAGCGGAAGACCGCAGGCGGAAAGCGGCAGAGTATGCGCATGAGCACATACACGCCATAAGAGGCCTACTGATCGCCGAACCGGCAGTCAGTTCTGAAATGTAAAAATGGCCCTACCACACCGGACCTCTCGGCTAGTAATGCCAATCAGCTTTCGTTTTCCACTAAGCCGGGGTAGCTTGCAAATCGGACATATTCGTATTATGCGGGAGTGCATTTAGCGACTGCATTTTAAGTTTCCATTTTCCGCCAAGGCTTCGGCCATGAATGCCAATGTTACTAGAAGAGGTCTACCAACTGACGAAGCTTTGGTTTGGTTTATGGGGTTTAACGTCCCAAAGCGACTGAGGCTCTGAGAGACGCCGTAGTGGAGGGCTCCAGAAATTTCGACCACCTGGGGTTCTTTAACGTGCACTGACATCGCACAGTACACGGGCCTGGAATTTCTCCTCCAAAGAAATTCAACCGCCGCGAAGGCTAGAGGACATTGTTAGGTGCCCTACTGAGGCTGAGATACATTTAAAAAATTAACTTGTATTTTTGTAATTATTGGTTCATATATAGTCATGCGAAGCAGTACTATATGCGAAGATTCCTACCTACAAAAAAACGTTAATCACTGCGGCTACCCACATGCGACTACCCGAATGGTTCTCTTTGCCTCTCCTTCCCTCTTGTTGATTCGCGTTGCCTCTCTTATTTTCGCATTTCGTTCGAACGTTCTCATTTCTTTTGTAGCGAGAGCTACGCTAGGCCGGATTTTCGCCTCTTCGCCACTGCCGCACTTTAAGCCGTGGCCGCACAGTGACATCACACCACGCCCGTCGATTTTGCAGCAACTCGGTTCGTCACGGTCACCGCTTCTGCCGTTGGGCACTCGCCGCGCCCTCTGTGTGACGTCACACCACGGGCCTCGATTCTCCGGCTAGTAAACAATAAACTTGCTATTAAACAAGAACAGCCCTCTTGCATATACATGAAAGATAGCTTGATTTTATACAACGAGATCACGGAACATTTTATGCTGAGCAGTAGGGTCCATCCGCCGCCCGACTGTTCCTTCAGAAACCAGGACGCAATAGTGTGGGGTAGATTACAAGGGGGGAAACATCTAAGCCTCTTCTAGGTATACATACTGTCGAAAGAGGAGAAAGACCAATATCGCATAACGTGCGGAGAGAGGGGCACTCTCCACCACGTAATATGGGAGTGTGCTAGCAGCCCGGACGCCGAACAAAAAACAGAAGACAGAAGCCTGGGAGACCTTGCTGCGGAGCGAGGAGCCCGCTCAACAGCAACAAGATATCCGCCTGGCTGCTGAGTCCATGAAACCACAATGCATCTTCACCAGACCTTGGTTTCCGAGTCTCCTGAGTAGGGCTCCCTTAGGGCTGCGTGCCGGGGGGTCCAAAAAGGGGTTTAATTTTGGTGGAAATAGAAGTTTTGATGATGGTGATGATCCTCCGGGAAGCCGGCTCGTCGCGGTCGCCGCGCGGCCACCGCTCCTGACGTTGGGCGCTCGCTGCGCCCTCTGCGTGATGTCACATCCCGCGCTCCGCAGCTGTGATAACCGCGAATATAGACGGGGAGAGCTCGCTTCACCACAGCCATCGTTGAGTCCCCAATATGGATGGTGAGAAGTCTGCCAGCCTGAAGGAGGCCAGGGATTGCCTTGGAAATGAAGAGGAGACAGCACGCTGAAGAGACTGAAGAGCAGAGGAGCGTTGTGAACGGTTGGCCGAACGCTGTGAAAGCGATGCCGCTAGACGGGCTCGCTTAGCCTCTAATGACGAATCTCAGCGCCGAGGTCTGGTGACGAATGCTATCGCTACTGCCTAGGTTTAACCAGAGCTAAACCAGAGCCAATCGTTTTAGTTGTTTTTCGTTACTCAAATGAATTAATCACCACAATTACCTTAGTCTGTAGTTACATGAAACTCATCATTAAATATTCATTTATTGATCACTAATTATCGATCGACTCAACGATCAATTATCGAATTATTGGTTGTATATCACTTACAATGTTCGATTTTAATTCATTATTTTCCTAACATCTAATTTTATTACATTAATTAATCTCATTTACTCTGATTATACCGTCTTTTCATCTCAAACATTTCTCGGCTTTCAAATTTGCCGCCACGGTTGCTTTCCCACCCACTTATATAGCCGTCTAGCCGATTCAACCGTGTAATGAGTTAATTAACTAATTCATCTAATCAACCAATCTCTTCGTTTTGTTAATTATCACTCATCAAACACGTTTCAATCCGTTTCGATCTTTATTTTCAGTGACTATTCTTCCATTATTTTGCCGTACACGTATGTTTTCCGTTCCACTCATTATATCGCTGTCAGCGCTATTTCGACATTTTTTTTATATTACTGGCTTGTATAAATATTTCTGCATCCAATTGCCATTATTTTTTTGCTCATCATACTCGCTTCGTCCTCTATCAATCACAACTGTTCGTTTCATGCTACCGCTTCTAATAACGTCACAATCACTGCGGACACGTTTTGGTGCCGCGCTTTCGCGACACGACCCCGGCGACATAGCCAAGATATGCTTTCGCATTAATAATGACACAAGGCTCAAGGTTATTAGTTTGGGAGAGTAGCGCGTGCGCCCGGCGCGGATTGCCACCGCCGCGCGGTACCCAGCCCTCAAGCAAGAGACGCGTTGATGGCGCAAGATTGCGCCCTTTGTCTGCGATGTGTACAGTTAGTGTATTTGCTACCAAAGGTAGGAGAGGTGCGCGTCTGTTTTCAAAACGCCGCTCGCGCCTCCATTGACAGAACGCCATGACGTGGTGTCCAAGCAACCGTGTGCTGCGGAGAAAGCGACGCTCGGGACAAATTTGCAGTACCCGACATCGCTGCGGCAGCGAACTGCATTGACAGCCGGCCAATTTCGAAGCGCATCCATCATCCAATTATTGTTTACTTCTGGTACTGTTCATGCGCGTAGCTCACGCGTTGTGTTTTTTTTTTTTTGCTACAAGTTGCATTCAGGTTTCTTTAGCGAAAAGAGGCTGGACTTGCGGCTCTGCTCTTTATTGGTTACGCTGCTTAAATGCTAAAATCGTTCGTGTTGTCCAAGTCTCATCTCTGTCCGTTTTTTTTGCGCTTGTACGTGTCTGCTATAATAGGGCTCTGCGTATTGTATTTATTCCTGTTGGCATAAAACCTGAATGGCAAAATATTTTTAAGCGAGTGAAAACATGTTTAGGCAACTGATTGTTTACTACAGATACTAACATTTATGCAGTTTCTATGAGTAAACTGCATTCTGAGTAAACTGCAAATGAGTAAACTAACATTTATGAGTAAACTGCATTCTGGATTTTATACTGTTCTTTAGTTCCGCCTAATAACTTTTTTGCAGGAGTTTCGGAATCAATAACGGGAATTATGAACAGGTTTTTTAACGCAGGTGCGGCAATTAAATGTCGCTGCGAAGATGAATCAAGGCTGCATTTGTACGGCGTATTTAGAATACTGAGTCTGCCCTTAAGTTGTCAGGTAAACAGTTCGGGAAAGGCGACTGTAGGAATTGGCTGCTGCCGGAGCTCACGGAACGCGCTAGTAAGAGCAGCGCTTTTTGTCGACTATATTTTTTGACGGGGTTACGCAGTCAGCTGTTCCGATTTTTTTTTTTAAAGTCAAGGGAAAAAGTTTTTACATTCCTCAGAAAAGCGCCCACGGTCGATCGGTGATGTGCTAGGCATGTCGCCTGCACAAACCGAGTGCGGCTTTGCCGCATGAACTCGGTTGCTTGACAGGCATTATGGCGGACCTATGCGCAACTCTGCTACCTTTGGTAGCATATATAGTAGCATATACAGTAACCCTAGCGAGATGGCCGAAAAGCCGATATCTCGGGACTAATGAGCGCGAGACGAAGTGACAGCGCGTATATACATTTCGGCAAACACAGCCGAAACACCCATAAAAATTCCATAGTCATAGCTTTTACGAACTACGTGAATATCACAAAACGCATTACGTAGTCACCGGACGCTCCCCTCATAATCTGTGCCAACTTTAACGTCGACGCTAAGAAATCAGAGTGGTTCCGTTTTCACTGGCGAACTACTCGGTGCAGCAACTGCTAACAACCCACTTCAAACCAGTACCAGAGCTGCAATGTGCATTGATTACATCTTTGCACGACAAATCGATGTAACCAGCAAGAGCTATTTATTTTGCTTAATAATAATAATAATGAACTTTATTAATGCGACATTTGCGCAGCAGCAATACATGATAGGCCTGATAATGCCTCTGAAAACATGCCGTTGCTCGCTGTCCTGCGCGACAGCACAGACGGCAGGCGTGATTAAATGTTTCCTGATAGACCGAACCTTGTGTATGGCAACAGAACATGGGTCAGCACGCATGAATTCTTCCAGCGGAACAATCAGCCGCAGCACGGATTGGACAGGTATTTTTTTTTTGCTCAGCCGTACATATTTGGGAACAGCGAGCAGCGAGTCTTGCACCAACTAACCTGTTCTG
Source organism: Amblyomma mixtum (assembly GCF_055824585.1). NCBI lineage: Eukaryota > Metazoa > Arthropoda > Arachnida > Ixodida > Ixodidae > Amblyomma > Amblyomma mixtum. Next base: position 160,954,437 of record NC_143013.1, read on the forward strand.
ACCTCCTGCACTTCTAGCCGGAACGGTGGCTCAGTGCTTATGGTGCGCGGCTGGTGACCCAAAAGACGCGGGCGCGATCAGGCACGCGGAGGTCGCGTTTCAATGGAGGAGAAATACTAGAGGCCAGTGTAGATTGTGAAATCTGTGCATAGAACCCCAGGTTGTCGAAATTATTCGCAGCCATCCACTTCGGGGTACATCAGAGCCCGAGTCGATGTTGGACGCTAAACCCCCTAAAACCAAAATTTTACCTCAATGCCCACGGTGCAGTAACGCCGCGTTAATAGCAGCAGCAGTGACGCAGTGCTAAGGGCGTTAGGCTGTTCAGCAGAAAGCGCGAGATCTCGGCGAGGCGGCTGTGTTTCGATTAACGGGAAATGCAGGTCCGTGGTGGCTCAGTGCTTAAGGCGTTCGTGTACTGAGCGGGAGCCGTGTGCGAATCCGATCGCGACCGAAGTGTTTCGATGGAGGCGACACGCAAGAGGCGCCCCTGTGGTGTGCGAATGTCAGTGCTCGTTAGTGATCCCCAGGTGGCCGAAATCATTCATCGATACCTCCATTGCGCCACCACTTTCTTCCTTCCTTTCGCTACCTCCTTTATCCATTCGGCGTGGACAATTTCGCGCCCAGGACGAAGCCGATCCGATGAGCAGGGGAGCTGCTCGACGCGGTAAACGACCGGCGAAGTTTGTGCGATTAAGTGGAAGGGACTGTTTAGCCAGACAAATGTTTGATGCAGAGGACGGGAAGGGGGAAAGGGACCCAGAGCTAGACGAGTGAATCTGGAGGGTAGGAGGGCGCTGAGTTGCTGGCGTTGCTGTGTTCCTGTTGTGAATTCACCGGAAAGCTAGCGGCACTCTTCGGCGTACTGAGCAGCCTGGGAAAGCAGCATTTACTCTGAAGCGTCAGGGCGATACAGGAAGATGGTGTCAATTGTGCACATAGGTTCCCGACAGTAGGGAAAGCAAAGGGCTACAACCCAGTGGTAGCTTGCAGCGCGGTATTATACGCGTATATTTCGAAGGGAAGGATTTTCTCCAAATTAAAGTGGTAGCGGTTCACATACTTAGCGAGCATGTCTCTGTGAGTACGATTGAAACGCTCAACTAAGCCGTTGGTTTGGGGATGGTAAGCAGAGTAGTGCGCTGAATAATTTGACATTCCTTCATTACTGCCTCGACGACATCCAAAAGAAATACTCGGCCACGGTCACTAAGTTCTTACAGTGCGCCATGTCGAAGGATGAGGCGATGAAAGATGAAAGGGGCAACATCAATCGCGGAGGCGGACAACAACTGCGCGGCTTCACCGTGACGGGTGAGTGGTTCGATGGCGACGATGACATTACGATGGCCGTCAGGAGTCGGTGGAAGGGTACCGCAAAGATCGATCCCAACGCGGCCGAATGGGTCTTCAGTGCAGGTGAGTGGCAGCATGGGTGAGGTGTGAAGGCGAGGCGGTGGCTTTCGGTATTGGCAAACTGAGCAAGCGGACATCATCATCATCAGCCTGACTACACCCACTGCAGGGCAAAGGCCTCTCCCATGTCTCTCCAATTAACCCTGTCCTTTGTCAGTTGCCGCCGCTGTCTCCCCGCAAACTTCTTAATCTCATCCGCCCACCTAACTTTCTGCCGTCCCCTGCTACGTTTGCTCCCTTGGAATCCACTCCGTTACCATTAAGGACCAGCGGTTATCTTGCCTTCGCATTACATATTGCCTTCGCATTACATATACAAGCGTACATATTGCCGCACAAAGCAGTACATGCTTCGCCAATAGTACAGCAGAGGCAAGTGTGCATACGATTGAAACACTCCGGCATAAGCGCACTCGAGTTCATCGTGGAAACTTGCGCAAATGTCAGAGCTCAGGTGGCGGGGAATAACCAGGAGCCACTTGCGCCCCTTGGAGAGATAGGTACGGCGGTAGAGCAAATAATTCCGAACGGCGAAGTGGCGAGCTTGGCGTTGGAGAGCTGGAGAAGCAGAATGGCGGGAAGGAGACAGCAGAGTGATGAGGGCGGCAATCCAATGTCTCTTGCTCTGTTCAGACGGCATGTCTCAGAATTCAAGGGACGACAAATTGTTAATGGTGGAGACGAGTCACTCGGAATACGTGTATGGGAAAGGGCGTCAGCATCAGAATGTTTGCCGCCGGAGCGGTAAGCGACATGAATGTCGTACTCCTGACATGAATGTCGTACTCCTGTCGTACTCCTGTCGTACTCGGAGAGCCTAACTAGCGAGAAGGCCAGATGGATCCTTCAGAGAAGAGAGCCAAAAGAGGGCATGATTATCCGTCACGAAGCAAAACGCACGGATATAGAAGTAAGGGCGGAATTTTCCAATCGCTCAGAAGAAGGCAAAGCATCCTTTTCCGGTCATCAAATACACCGATTCAGCTTTTGTTAAGGTACGACTTGCGTAAGCCACCACGCATTCACCAGAAGCCGGCATCGGCTGCGCGATCGCTGCGCCAAGACCCACTCCACTGGCGTCAGTGTGGATTTTAGCCGGTGCAGAGGGGTGAAAATGTCGTAGAATCGAGGGTGACACGAGAAAGTGGCGTAAGGTGGTAAAGGCGTCATTGCAAGCTGGTGTCCAAGTGGACAGATTGTCGCTTGAAAAGAGCACGCGGGTTAACGTTATGAGAATAGAAGAAAGTTTTCAAATAAAGAGCTGAAAATACGAAGATAAACATATAAACCTTCACAGTTCTTCAAGATTTGAGGGCTTGGGAAAATCAGCGACCGTACGAAGTTTTGCGGAATCGAGAAGAACGCCAGCCTTGGAGACCACATGGCCCAAAAAATAGAGGTTCTTAGTGGCGAAGCAACACTTATGCAGATTTATTTGAAGGACAGGAGCACTCGGACAAGTAAGGGCGTGCTAGAGACGGAGGTGGGTAGGAAAGTCCGGAGAGAACAAGACCATATCATCAAAGAAACAAAGGTAGGAATGCCACTTGAGTCCGCTCAAGACAGTGTCCATCATTCGCTCGAATGTCAAAGTGTGTTTATTAAGCCAAAAGAGATCAAGTTAAATTGTTATTTATTTATTTATTTATTTATTTATTTATTTATTTATTTATTTATTTATTTATTTATTTATTTTTTATTATACCCTCGGGGCCATTACGACATTACAGAGGGGAGTGGTTACAAAAAATGAAATTTAACAAACAGGAGTTAATTAAACAGGCAAAGTACAAACATGACTACTACACATACATTGTTAGCTAAGGCGTTCAGGGAAAGAAAAAATACAATAACACAGGATAAAATACACCCTAATTAAACAATGTTAGCTATGACATTCTTGAATAAACGATAATCGGTGATGGTGGCCGTCGAAGAAGGAAGGTGATTCCACTCATTCGATGTGCGTGGTAGGAATGACTGAAAAAAAGTTCTAGTTCTGCAGAAAGGGATGCCAACCTTATGAATGTGATCTAGTCTTGATGATACGTACTGAGGGGGTGAGATAAGTTCGGTATGAAACTGCGGGTGATAGAATAACTTGTGAAAAAGGGAAAGGCGAAAAATTTTGCGACGTGATGATAAGGATGGTAGGTTTAGGCTAGATTTCATGGCACTGATGCTTGCTGTTCTGGTATAGTTACAAAAAATGAAGCGAGTAGTTATTCTGAACCATTTCCAAAGCTTGTGTTAGGTTTGTTAGGCCGGGATCCCAAATTGACGCGGCGTATTCGAGTTTGGGCCGTATTAGAGTTTTGTAAAGGAGTAATTTTAAAGAGGATGGTGCCTTAGAAAAATTGCGTCGTAAGTAGCCAAGCATTCGATTAGCATTGGATATTATATGCGCGATGTGAACTTCACATGTTAGATCAGAGGTGATGTGAAGGCCAAGATACTGTAAGTAGTTACCGGATCTAAATGTGCGTTATTAAGAGAATACACTGGAAGTTCATTAGCATTTCTTGACACACGCATAAATTTACACTTGTTAACATTAATTCCATAAGCCATCTGGGGTGAAAAAAGGATGTTTTCGCGCGGTCAGCATCCGCTGGGCGAGACCACAGAGCCGTTCTTCGGAGCAAAGCTATCGAACGGCAGGCCGGCCGAATGCACCCTAAAGGCAGTTATAAATCGCGACCAAGTCGGAAGGATTGCTTCACAGTTCCTACATCACTGAAGGGCAACACCCCACTGGTAGAAGAAGACCATGGACAGTTTAGTGGTGCTGTCCCAGTTATTATGGCGGCTCACGCGGTCAAACGTGGAGAGCCAGTCGTCGACGTCTTCGTCGGCGTGCCCGCGGAAGAGAGGGGGGTCGGTTAGCACGTGGTACTGGGTGATGGTAGCGCCTAGGGTTGGCGAGGTCTGGCTTGACCGCGGAAAAGAGGGGGGTCGTGTTAGCACGTGGTATTGGATGATGGTAGCGCCCAGGGTTGGCGAGGTCTGGCTTGACCGCGGAAAAGAGGGGGGTTGTGTTAGCACGTGGTACGATGGTAGCGCGTAGGGTTGGAGAGGTCTGGCAGATATTGAGAATGTGCACACTAAATTTCGATTGCCCTATTGAGCTCGTGTGGGCGCCGGCTCACTCTGGCAATCGCGGAAATGAGGCCGCCGATAACATAGCGCGATGACTTATTTACCGTGAGAATGGCAACCCCAGCCGGGATTTCTTTAGGGAGCGGGCACACGCGTTCTCAGAACTGACTCAATAAGCACGCCTCACCCGTCGACTCTACCCCGGTCCCCACACCCGCCTATCCGACTCCCAACAAATTCTCAGGAGGAGACACCACACCCGAGCTCTTCCTACCCCTCAGCTTTTATCCCACTTCCACCCTATTTCCCTAGAGTGCGCTCTCTGCGGAGAATCGAAAGCCAACCTGGACCACATCCTCCTAGGCTTCCCTGCTGATCCTCCCACGCAAGGACAGCCTGGCCATTGTTAAACATGGTATCATACTAACTTGAACACCACTAACTGCGGGGCGAAGGTCGTCGCCTATGTCAGCGACTTCCTCTCTGCGCGTCAGCTGTTCCTCCGGATCGAGGACTAGGAATGCGGCCCGTACTCTATGGGTACAAGAGGTACACCACAGGGGGCGGTGTTATCGCCGTTCCTTTTCAACATCGCCATGATTCACCTGCCCGGCCGAGCGGCTCAGGTGGAGGGCATAAAACACGCACTCTGCGCTGACGATATTGTCACATAGTGGTGACCGCAGTACGGCGAACAGGAAAACAGCGAGAACGTCTTCGAAACGAAACGCTTTATCCGGGCTGACTTGCGCCCGCAAAGAACTGAATCACGCGGCGGCGGCGTAGCAACAAGCGTGCTCGGCGGTCGTCGAACAGAATACCCGCCGCTGTCGGCCGTGCTATTTTTAAAGCTGATAGCGAACCGTCCAGATAAAGCGTGGAAGGTTCTAGAACTTTCTGGCACAAAGTAGAATCGGGTCCGCCTGGATGCGATCAATCGAGATAATTCTAGACGCGTCTTGCGTCACAAACGAAAAGATAAAGCGGCGTGCCGGCAGCCATGAAGCATGAACAAATAAACACAACAAACAAACGCTACAAAGATTCGCTGCATTACTCCGCTCTCAAAGAACCATCGACTCGATGCTTTAGAACATAATCAACAATCAATAATCAAAAACGGATTGTGCAAAAATAAGCACCGAATGTGGAAACAAGGCGTCCTTTAGCGTGCATGATAGGGCTTTAGGCGTACAACATGGAATACTTCGGGTCGCACGCGGCGTCGCTGGGATGCAGTCATTTGGTCAGGGAGGACTTCGCTGCCCAATTCACCGCTGCTGGTCTTTGATCCTTAATCGGCAAGTCTTCGGGCTTCTTCACGTTGTAGGTAGGCGGCGACGGCGACGTTATCTTTCACGTTAACGTTCGGTAGCATGGCGTCCAGCATGGTCGTGGCCTCTCTGCCATGGACGAGCCTAAAAGGCGTCATCTGGGTGGTCTCCTGCACTGCAGTGTTGTAGGCGAAGACTACCTAAGGCAAGATGACGTCCCAGGTCTTGTGTTCGGCATCGACATACATGGCGAGCATATCGGCGATGGTTTTGTTGAGGCGCTCGGTCAGTCCGTTGGTCTGCGGATGGTATGCAGGTGTTCTCCGGTGGCTGGTTTGGCTGTAATGGAGGATGGCTTGCGTCAGTTCCGCCGTGAATGCTGTTCCTCTGTCAGTGATGAGCACATCAGGGGCGCCGTGTCGCAGAAGAATTTTCCGCTCGGTAGGGATTTCGCCTCGGCGTAGCGGGTGAGGTAGTCGGTCGCTATAATGATCCACTTATTTCCAGATGTTGATTTCGGGAACGGGCCAAGCAAGTCCATGCCGATCTGCTGAAAGGGCCTTGAGGTGAGTTCAGTGGGGTTCAGAATTCCTGGTGGTCGGGTTGGGGGGGGTCTGTCGTCGCTGACAATCTCGGCAGGTTTTCACATAATGTGCGACATCGGCAGTCAGTCGGGGCCAGTAATACTTGTCTTGAATGCGGCAGAGGGTGCGAGAAAACCCGAGATGTCCAGCTGTCGGCTCGTCGTGTCAGGCCTGAAGAACTTCTCCGCGCAGACTTACAGGTACAACAAGGAGGTAGACTGTCTTGTTCGCAAGGTCGCTAGGTAAGAGGAAAGTTCTATGTTGCACAGTGATAATGGTGGCCACTGTTTCGTGTGCTGCTCAAAACGTTGCCTAGGCACAACACACACAGCTGAACCAGTATCGACAATCATCGGTATATTGCTGTCACACCACGTGAACGTTCGGCGAATCGCAGGTTCCAACTGAGACTTCCGACACGCAACCAAAGTCCAGATGTGCATGCTGTCGGCCGCGTCATCCAATGCTTCCTCTGTTACATTTAAAGCTTGGCTTGACCTGCCTTGAGAAAGGGTTTTCTGGCGTTCCTTGCTGTCGTCGGTAATGCACTTTTTCGCAAGGTGCCCGAACCTGCCGCGGCGGCAGCATCGAGCTTTAATCCAGCTGCACGCCTTTCCATTGTGTTTTGTGCTTCCCCACCGTCCACACTCTAATACCGGCTCCTCGCTGGTCCGTCTCCGCGCGTTTGTTTTCATTACGGCCGTCAAGCCTGAAGAAATTGCGTTAGCGTCCTTTTCTGCTGCCTCGGAGCTAAGCGCTATCGCTTCGGCTTACTTCACGGGGAGGTCTGTTTTCGCCAGCAACTGCTTTTGCAGACACTAGACCTGACGGCGTATACTATATTGTCGCGAAGCATTCCGTCGAGCATGCTTACGAAGTGGCAGCCATCCGCTATTTGGTGAACTTCAACAATAAATGTATGAGCAGACTCACCTTCCAGCTGACGCCGGTTGAAAAAGCGGGAGCGCTCCGTCACTTCGTGGCGTTTTGGGTCAAAATACGCACTTATGACTTGAATTACTTCTTCGTACTTCAGCGCATTAGGCTTCTTCGGTGGAAGTGTCCCTTAAAGTACTTGTACTGTGCTTGTGCTCAGTGCAGAAATGAGCAACGCCCTCTTCTTCATTGAATCTTCTATTCCATTTGCTTCGAAGTAGGCTTCAACTTTCGTCAGATAGGCTCTCCAGTTGTCACAGCGTTCGTCATACTCTGGGAAGCTGGTGATGTGCCATGGCCGAGATGGTTGTGTCCAGTGACTCAGCCTTTACCGACGTTTCAGGTTGGCACTTGTCGTGGGTTCGCTTTGCGCTCGTCGCCACTGTTACAAGGCTCGTACGCGCATTGCGCGTGCCGTGCTTCCATGGAACACAAACGGACGCTGGGGATAGAAAGCGCGTTTATTCATCCCGGTCAGCCAGCTTATATAGGTGACCTGGTGAGGGTAAGGACAGGAGGAAGGGACGAGAGAAAGCGTGAGGAGCGTGCGCTTAGCGTTCGGGATACATGGCGTTCGCCGTAGTGAAGACAGGGCCTCGCCCTAGTGAAGGCAGAGCGTTCGCCCTAGTGAAGGCAGAGCGTTCGCCCTAGTGAAGGCAGAGCGTTCGCCCTAGTGAAGACGGAGCGTTCACAACATAATTTTTAATATACACCACTATTCTGATTCCGTGGCGCGCGTTGGGGCTGCGGCCACTCTTCAGATAGATGACAGGTCGCAAACACAAGGAAAATCAACATTTATCCAGGCATTTACAACCTGTAAAAACGCGGTGCTGCTACAGTCGTGCAGCGCGGTAAGGAACGAAAGAGAGACGAGTTACGTAAGATGAAACCCCGGAGGGAGGTGTAAAGAGGGAGAAAGCGCGCGGGCGAGAGGGAAGGCGCACGGGAGGAAGGAAGAGAAAGAGCAGGGAGAAGAGAAGTCCAGTGTTCGCAGATGAAGCTGGCACCGGCGGGATATTCAAACTGGACTCGGGACAGCACACTCCCCGTCTGGTTATACATATAACCAGACGGGGAATAAGCAGAACTGCTTCACGGAATAAGCAGGACTGTCTCAGTCACAGGACGGAGAACCGTCTTTATCACTCCCCGCGTCGCCGTCTTGATCTCGACCTTTCGCACCCTGCCGTCCGCACTCGCGATGGCGTTCACAATGAGTCCCATAGGCCACTCGTTGCGATAAACTTGGCTGTCGCTCAGGAGCACTGGTCACCTGCCTTGAGATTTCGAGTTTTCCCCTGCACTTCCGATGACTCTGCAGGGTGGTAAGGAACTCGCGTCGCCAACGGCACCAAAAGGCGTCGGCCAGCCACTGAACCTGCCGCCACTGTCGCCGATACATATTCTTTTCACCGAAGGCTGGTCGCACTGTGTTGCCGCCGACTTTCTGGGTCAGGATCGTTGAAGGAGTCAGCACTTCCCAGCACTCGGGGTCCGTTGAGACAGGAACGAGGGGTCGGGAATTTATGATCCCCGAGACTTCCGCCAAGAAGGTTACCAAGACTTCGTGAGTAAGGCGACGAGAGGTACTATCAAGAAGCATGGAGTCCAAAATTCGCCGTGCGACTCCTATCATTCTTTCCCACACTACTACCATGTGAGAAGCAGGAGAGAGTTTGAATACCCAAGTGCATCCTTGGTCTGACAGGAATGATCCTAGCTTCTCATGGTCTGGGCCACTGCTGTCCAGTTTTAGTTGTGAGCACGCTCCAACAAAATTCGTCCCGATCGGACCTCAGTTGCTTTGCCGGGGTCCCTTATGGCGAAGAATCTTCGGAGAGCATTAACTTGAGGTGTCTTTTCTCTCGATCACTTCGATGTGAACAGCGTAGATACTCATGCAAGTGAAGAGCACGGCCCACCTTTTGCTTTGGGCCTCACCGCCTCTGGTCCGACGGCAAGCGACTTGTCACGGGCCAAATATATCTATGAAATGAAATGAAATGAAAATCTTTATTTGCCATCAAATACAGATGGGGGATTGTAGAAAAAAAAGCTGTCTTTGGACAGCTTGACGGGTCCACAATCCCTTATTTTGGCAGAGTGGCGGCATCACGTAACATATTATTGATATGCAAACATATACATATATATTTAATATGATACAGACTAAGTACTCGTTAACGAAACGAAAAAGATCTGCCGGAGGTCCTTGTAGGTTGCCGTGAAGAGGTCAAAACGGACAGAATTATAATAATTCAAAAGAGTTGGTATTGTGTACTAAAGGCACTGTTTCCCGTAACTTGAACATGACATTGGTACTGACCAATCCTCGAATTGTCTTGTAAGGTAACTTGGAGTTCTGTCTTGTAAATGGGATAGGTTACGTATATTCTTGATATTCCTGTGGATTTCTTGCTTATATACATGGCTTAAGCGATATCTACAGAGATTGTGAGCTGGAATTACACCAGAGTTCCTAAAGCAAGTTGAGGTGGAAGCAGCATAAGAAGCATTATATGTGTTTCGGAGATACTTTTTCTGTAACAAGTTGATGTGTTCTATATTAGTGGATGTTATGTTTTCCCATACTAGTTGACAATAGTTCAAGTGTGACTGAAAGAGTGAATGATAAAGCACACGTTTGATGCGTGTGGGAATGATATACCTTAAACCACCTACTACCCCAGTTATTTGACTTTTGCTTAGAACATGCTTGACGTGATTATCACAGAACATCTTTGCGGAAAAGGTGACACCCAGACATTTGAAATTCTCGAATAAAGCGATGCATCGTGAGTGTATTATGATATCTTGATGCGGAGGTATGTGCTTGTTTTTCGCCCTGAATATAATCGCTTTTGTTTTGCTTTCATTTACCTTCATTGCATTTACTCTCGACCATTCCTCTAAGGATTTCATTGCACTGTTACATTGTTCAACAAGAAGATTAATATTGCGAGCAAAAAAAAATAGTAGTGTCATCTGCATAGATAATAAATTTTGCTTTAGGGGTAATAGTTACGACATCATTCAGATAGAGATTATAAAGTAACGTTCCTAAAATACTTCCCTGCCGACATAAGTGAAAGGTGGCTCGGTGCTTAGTCTTTCTGCAGGCCGGTCTGCCATTTTCTGCTGCAGCTGCCTTCCTCTGAGCTTGCAACACGTAACACAACTGTGTATGTATGAGGCGATGCTACGCTTAGCTCCGACGATCCAGAACCCAGCTGCCTTGGCCACTCCCTCAGTAAAATGGCGTCCTTGGTGTTTGACCTGCTCGTGGTAACGCCGCACAATCAGGGTGGTGACATGGTGTCCTCCTGGCAAGATGATGGGCTTCCGCTCTTGCTGGTCGAAATAGTTGGCTCTCTCTAGTCTGCCACCAATCCTCAAAAGCCCGTCGGAATCGACCCATGGGTCCAGTCTCCACAGAGGGCTTGACTTCAGGAGTCGCTTTCCTTGTTGCAAGCTTTTCAACTCTTCTGAAAAGGCTTCTTTCTGGACAGACAGAATAATGACTGCCTTCGCTCGGGCTAGGTGTTCTGTAGAAGGCCCTAATTGGTGAGATGAGCTGTTATGCGGGCAGTCTGACACGTTGCGAGAGGTGCCCCAAAATTTGCTCACCAGCCGCACAAGCATTGCAACTGCGCAAGTCAGCTTAATCCAACTCGAGAAGCGCTCGAACCGCCTGCTGCAGAGTTCTTGCACGTCTACACTGGTTGACGACATCCACCATGCCATTTATGCCGACGACATCACAATATGGACTAACACTGGCTCACTCGGCGAGAAAGAGGATAGGCTACAAGAGGCGGCCACCTGCGTTGAAAGCTATGTCAAAGCAAGAGGGCTAGCATGCTCGACCGAAAAATCTGAGCTCTTACGGGTTTGGAGAGGAAAACGGAACCGAACAGTCCCTACCAGTAAAGAACTTCGACTACAAGTTTACCTCGAAGGAGAACCAATACCAGAGAAGACACTCATACGGGTACTAGGGATGTGGATACAGTCAAATCAACGCTGTACTCACACCCTTGCGCTATTAAAGGCATCTACACTCCAAGTGGCCCGCATGATTACGCGCATCTCACACAGACGTCATGGCATGCGAGAAGATGACACACTCAAGCTGGTCAGGAGCCTAGTGGTAAGCCGGGCGACATACAGTCTCCCGTACTACCATCATATCAAAAGTGAAATACAACAGGCGGACGCGATTTTGCGCAAAGCGTATAAAACCGCGCTTCGACTACCCCATAACACCTCAACTGAAAAGCTCTTAGCCTTGGGACTGCACAACACGTTCGAGGAATTACGGGAAGCGCAGCATGTTGCCCAAATGCGCAGACTACAGCAGACCCCCACAGGCAGAGTACTTTTAAAGAAACTGGGCTACAGCGAACAAATTCGAGAAATATTGAGAACTAAAACGATCCCCGATGAGTACCGCAGCACGCTCAAGGTGGCACCGATACCAAGAAACATGGACCCGAACCTCCACAAAGACCGAAGAGAGGCAAGGGCCGACCGCTTACAGAAAACACACGTATACCAGGATACAACAGTGTATGTCGACGCTGCCACATATGCGATGACTAGGGGACAAGGCACCAACAACGCAGTGGCAACTGCAGTCAACTCGGAATTACACGAGATTACCAGCGTTTCCCTGAAAGACTGCATGATAGCTGAGGCTGAAGAAGCGGCCGTCGCTCTAGCGGCAGCGGAGGGCTATCGGACTGGGCGGTCACTGACAATTGAAGAGTTTTTTTTCGAAATGAGCCAGATCCACCAAAACAGAAACTTAGAACAAGGCCATAATTTCTTGTCTGAAAGGAATGCGCTGCTATTCAACCTAGTACCTCACAAGTTTTATGGGGCAGATAGAGCAGTCGAACAGCACTAATCGCCAAAAATTTACGTGCATAGTTTGGCCTATACAACAATAGAAACATTGGATTTGGCTCATATCGAAGTGAAGCATTGGATTCGACTCAACTTTCTTCTCGAAACTTTATTATTACTGCAGTATGTTTCAGGTTACATTCAAAACAATATGGAAAAATGCTTGTGCTGTGTCTTTAGCAGAAAAAAAATTACAAGTATGCGTCACCCACTTTACACTCATACATGGATAGCAGGCCCGTCTTCCTAGCAGCATAAGCAGCCTTCTTCCCAATCTTCATGGGCTCCTTTTCT